>NC_027755.1:4393384-4420060 GCF_000695525.1 Brassica oleracea var. oleracea
GTTCGATGGGCTTATTACATCTCTGTGTCCAAACTTATGCTCTCTTTTTATTTATTTATTCTATTGGATATCATGGCTTTATGAATGTTTGAATGGGTATCAAGCTACGGGCTTTAGGCGGTCTAGTTATAAGTATGCCGTTTGGATAGAGGTAATATTAAGGAGACGGGTTGATGTTTTCACGAGTTACGTTGGTATCTTCATATCGGTTTATGGACAGATAGGGCCTCTTCACTCCCGGTTGACTAGCTCTGTAGAGCTTATTTTTTTGGAATTTTTTATGAAAGTATTGAGTTGGAATTGTAGAGGTGCGGGAAGTAATTGGACAATTAGCTATCTAAGGGAAATTTGGCATAAACATAAACCGGATTTTCTGTTTTTGTCGGAAACAAAACAAGATTTAAATTTCATTCAAGGTTATCAGGCTCACTTCAGTTATGACAATTTAGTTACGGTGGACCTAATTGGTACAAGAGGAGGACTTGCTTTATTTTATAATAATGAATTCCAAGTTAATATTTTATATACTAGTAATAGGATGATTGATGTGGAAGCGATGGCTCTAGGGAAACAAGTTTTTATGACTTTTGTGTATGGAGAGCCGGTACAACAGTTGAGGGATCATGTATGGGAAAGGTTAACCAGGTATGGTCTTGCAAGATCAGAACCGTGGTTTATAATAGAAAATTTGAATGAGATTACTCGTAATCATGAAAAAGAAGGTGGGACGCTAAGGCACCCATCATCTTTCTTATCCTTTAATAACATGATAAGGGATGCATGATTACTGGAATTCCCAGCCAGAGGAAATAAAATGTCCAGGCTAGGGAGAAGGAACAAAGGTTTGGTTAAGTGTCGGTTGGACCGTGCGCTGGCTAATGAGGATTGGCACGCACTTTTTCCATGTTCTTATACAGAATATTTAGGCATGGTGAGTTCTGATCATAGACCAGTGGTGGCTTATTTGGATAATAAGATACAAAAGCGACGAGGACAATTCCGGTTTGATAAAAGGTGGATCGGACAGGATGGTTTGCTGGATTCGATTGAGAGGGGTTGGGGGACACCGGCAACAGAGAATACGGGGGTTTTCGTTTCAAAAATTATTAATTGCCGACACGAGATTTCCACTTGGCGTAAAATAATCCACCATATGGGAAGGAAAAAATCAGTGAGATGCAACAGGTGCTGGAAGAAGTTCAAAATGATAATAGCAGAACTCAAGAGGATATTTTGGATGTCTCGAGGAAATTGCAGGAAGCGTATAAAGACGAGGAAGAATATTGGCAACAGAAAAGCCGTAATATGTGGCATACATCAGGAGATTTAAATACAAAGTTTTATCATGCATTGACAAAACAACGTTGGGCTCGCAATAGAATCGTTGGCCTATATGATACGAATGGTGAATGGGTTGTTGAGGAACAAGGTGTAGAGAAGGTAACAGTAGATTATTTTGACGATTTATTTCAGACTACCTCTCCTACAGAGTTTGAAGGTTTTTTGGAAGAGATTATACCTACGATTACTCCTCAGATGAATCAGAGGTTGATTCGGCTAGCAACTGAAGAGGAAGTATGTCAAGCTTTGTTCATGATGCATCTG
Organism: Brassica oleracea var. oleracea; assembly: GCF_000695525.1. Lineage (NCBI taxonomy): Eukaryota > Viridiplantae > Streptophyta > Magnoliopsida > Brassicales > Brassicaceae > Brassica > Brassica oleracea. The sequence goes on from NC_027755.1 coordinate 4,394,990, forward strand.
GAAAAAGCTCCAGAACCGGATGGGATGACGGCTCTTTTCTTCCAGCACTCTTGGAATATTATAAAGAAGGATTTACTGGAAATGGTTAATGATTTTATGTCATCAGGGATTCTGGATGCAAGGTTAAATATGACGAATATTTACTTAATTCCTAAAATGGAAAGGCCTACGCGAATGACTGAACTCAGACCGATCAGCTACGCGAATGACTGAACTCAGACCAATCAGTTTATGTAATGTAGGATATAAGATTATATCGAAGGTCTTATGTCAGAGATTGAAGGTGTGTCTTCCTTGTCTGATCTCGGAAACACAGTCGGCCTTTGTACCGGGAAGGCTGATCTCGGATAACATACTTATAGCCCAGGAGATGTTTCATGGATTGCGGACTAATAAGGCGTGTAAGGATAAATTCATGGCCATAAAAACGGATATGAGTAAAGCTTATGATAGAGTTGAATGGATTTTTATTCAACAACTTCTCTCTAAAATGGGTTTTGATCAACATTGGATACGCCTGATGATGGAATGTATTTCCTCAGTACAATTTAGAGTGTTATTAAACGGACAACCGAAAGGAAATATAATCCCACAGCTGGGACTTCGGCAAGGGGATCCTCTTTCTCCTTATCTATTTATTATGTGTACGGAAGCGTTGGTAGCGAATATTAAAAAGGCGGAGAGGGAGAAACTTTTGACGGGTATAAAAGTCGCTAGGGCTTGCCCTTCGATATCCCATTTACTCTTTGCAGATGATAGTCTTTTCTTCTGTAAAGCAAAAAGGGAAGAATGCCAGACTATTCTCCGGATCCTTAAGGAATATGAAGTGGTATCAGGTCAGCAGATAAACTTTGAAAAATCTTCGATTCAGTTTGGGCATAAGATTGAGGAAGATTTAAGGCAGGATTTACGGGACATCTTGGGAATACAAAATCTAGGTGGAATGGGATCATACCTGGGAATACCTGAGAGTTTGGAGGGCTCAAAGGTACAAGTTTTTGGTTTTGTTCAAGAGAGATTAAATAATAGGGTCAATGGATGGACTTTCAAGTTTTTCACTAAAGGGGGTAAAGAGGTGATTATAAAATCCGTGGTAACAGCTCTACCAAATCATGTAATGGGATGTTATCGTATTCCGAAAACAGTGATGAAAAAACTGACCAGTGCAGTGGCACGGTTTTGGTGGAGTCCAGGAGGTAATACTAGAGGGATGCATTGGAAATCTTGGGATAAAGTCTGCGTGCCTAAGGCTGATGGAGGTTTGGGTTTTAAAGATCTCACAGATTTTAATACGGCCATGCTCGGGAAACAATTTTGGAGGTTAATTGAGAAACCAAACACTTTATTTGCAAGAGTGTTCAAAGGAAGGTATTTCAGGAATGCTTCACCCCTGGAACCAATTAGATCTTACTCGTCATCATATGGCTGGCGTAGTATTGTCTCAGCTAGATCTCTGGTTAGCAAATGACTAATCAAAAGGGTGGGATCAGGATCATCTATTTCAGTATGGAATGATCCTTGGCTTCCATCCACCCGCCCGAGACCAACAAACAAAAATAAACACAACCTTTTCCCGGATCTCACGGTGGATTCTCTTATTGATGAAACATCAAGAACATGGAATTCACAGGTTATCATGACTTTAGTGGACCCGAATGATGCGCAGATAATTGAGAGTATACCGTTAAGCCGGTTTCGGACAGCGGATCGGGATGGCTGGCATTTTACAATGAATGGGAGATATACAGTTAAATCAGGATATGAGGTGGAACGAGTGTATCCAGACAAAGTTAGGCCACCACCAGAGTATGGCCCATCAGTTTCTTTATTGAAAGCACAGTGTTGGAAAGTGCGCTGTCTACCAAAGTTATAATATTTTCTTTGGCAATTGGTTACAGGTTGCATAGCGGTAAAGAAAAATCTAAGGTCTCGAGGTATTCAAGGGGATACGATCTGTGCACGATGTGGAGCACCTGAGGAGTCCATCAATCATGTTTTTTTTGAATGCCCTCCGACAATCCAGGTTTGGGCATTGTCACGGATTCCGTCAAACCCAGATTTTTTTCCCCTGCAATCACTATTTGCAAATATGGATCATTTATTTTGGAGGGTGTCCCCACCAATGGACGATAATCATTTTGCATGGATCCTATGGTATATATGGAAAGGAAGGAACAATAAGGTCTTTAGCAATTTGGATATTGATCCCCGCGATACCCTCAAGTTAGCGGAAACAGAATCAGCCCTCTGGGCTGAGGCGCATATTAAAAATGAACAGGGATCTGATCAGACCCGACTGGTAGTGAATGCGACATTGCCCACTATCTCCGGTAGATGGTGTTTCACGGATGGTTCATTGAAGGAAAATGATCGGTTTTCGGGACAAGGATGGTGTAGTACTCTAGAAGGTTTTGACAGTTTGATGGGAGCAAGGAATACTAGAGCGGGTCAATCCCCACTGCACTCGGAGATAGAGGCGCTCATATGGGCAATGGAATGTATGAGGAACTTAAGACAATATAATGTTACTTTTGCGACGGATTGTTCTCAGTTGGTGAAGATGGTTTCTGAACCCGAAGAATGGCCCGCATTTGCAAGTTATTTGGAAGATATCAAGATCCTGCAAAGAAGTTTCCACAGCTCAGAGCTCATCCATATATGAAGGACGCTAAACACAAGGGCGGATAGTCTAGCACGCAGTGCAAGAAAGCAACTCTCGTTTGTAGTCCACATGGATGCGGAGATACCAGTTTGGTTCACAGAGTCTATATGAGTCTGTTTGTTTGCTGACAAAAAAAAAAAAAAAAAAGATGAATAGTATGTGTTTTATATTAGTTACTGAAAATTCTTTAGGCCCTTTTTAAAGTAGCGTGTATTCTACTTTTTATTGTTGCTTTTGTTTGTGACCTTTTAAACTCTTTAAAAATAAGTAAACTATAAATTTGTTAAAAACCTTTTTCCGTAATGTAGATTTATTTAGCTTTTTTTATTCTTTTATAATAAAGTAAATATTTAACTATGGGATAGACTTATTAAGAAACACATATATATTGCAACTAAAATTGAACTCAATCTAAGAGATATAACCATATTAAATTAAGAGAAACTCTGACTAATAAATGTAGGTATGGCCTTTGGTTATCCATTCGTGTTCGGATCAAAAGTCTTGCGTTTGGGTATCTATTTATGTTCGGATCAAGTATTTTGATTTTTTTAGATTTTCAGGTTTACATTTATAAATTTCATTCTAATATTTTATTAGTATGGATCCATTTCGGATAATAATACTTTGGGTTATGTTCAAATTTTTACTGCGTCCTAAAACCCATAAAATAACCATATTTGTTTCGGATTCGGGTTGTATCGGTTCGATTCAGATATATTCGAAATAAAAACAAAATTTAAAGCAAAAAATAAAGAAAAACGCTTAATTTGAATATAAATTAATCCAACAAACTGGTAAAATAACAATAAAATATTAAATCAAGCATGAAAATAAACATCATTTGTAAACAATATACTTTACGTTATAAATAAATCAAACTTGTTTGTTCAAAAATAAAAAAAATAAATCAAACTTGTTATTTCAACAAACAAATTTATGAATTACTTATTTATAACTAATTAGATATTTAAGGTATTTATTTAAATTTTAATATTTATTTTTATATATCATATCAACATAAACGCTAAATTGAATATTTGAAATACTTATATATTTCAAATATTTGTATTAAATATTAATTTCAAAATTTTGGGTTATCCATTCGGGTAGGTTAATAACACTTCAAGTTCGGATATGTTTCACACCACCCTACAAAACCGGTTCATATTTTTTTTTACATTTTAGATCGGATAACGAATCAAGTTTTTCGGTTCGGATTTGGTTCAGATCTCGGACTCTGAATTTTATGCCCAGCCCTAGATCCAAGACCACCATCTTTTCAGATTTCTTCTACAAGAAAGCTCCGATGGTTCAGAACTACCACCAAATCCGAGATGGTATAGAAGACATTCACCCCAAACATGCACCATAGAGAAACAAACGATTATTGCTAAATGAAACATTTACATTGTTAGTATAAAAATCACCGCTGAACCACTGAGAGATCAGACGGAGTGGGATTCATGAAACTCATATTGCCATGAAGCTAAAGACATTAACTAAGTACACGACAAAAAACAACGCAACGAAAAAAGAAAATAACCATTGCCAAAGAAAAACCGCAGAAAATATCAATGATCCACAAACTTGTTGTGTTATATTCTCACATGATGTCAGCAGATCTACGAAGACCACTGTAACACCCACCTCCCCCATACTTTAAACCGGGATTCCCGAATGCGTGGTTAGGGACACATGTCTAACCCACCAGCATTTTTTGTGTCTTCTTAATGGTCCTAAAAATTCCCGATGTGTTTCCTTTTGTATAAATCCAACTTCCCAATCATTTTCGTCACTTCTACTTACGGTCCTGCGCACGTGTGAATGGAAAGGGAAAACATGAGTAAATGGGTTATCCAGTGAATCGGTTCTAGACCATCGTCCCAACATGGACCTCTATACTGCTCAACGCGGTACAAGACTAACTAGCCATTTAACAATCAACATTCCAATACAAACAAACAATGTAATGAACTCAGTCATCGCCACATATAGAATTGCCACACTAAGCAACCTAGACCTCTAGGACCAAGCACACACTCACAGAGGTCAAATCGACCCTCCATCGCGGCATTGCTACGTGGGCGCCAAAATCTGGGTTACGATCCCACATCTCCTATGTGACTACCGCCCTGTGGCCCATTGGCACAGTGCCGAGAGTCACTTATTCCCAGACTCGGCATGACTTGATCTTACCGCATGTAAAACTGTGGGTTACTTTTGACGACCAAAACTAGGTCCTTTCAGAATTTTTCCCTTCACTTAGGATTTTTATCCATAATTCCTCAACGAGGTTTAGCTTGGTTCTCATTGTTCTCCTAATCTAATCTAACAACCTAGCAGATTACTAAGAACTGCAACGTATATAAATGTGTACCTTGCTGCCTCAGAATGGTTAGATCCTGGCTTGACATCTCGTCCATCTATCTGACCCGCCTTGTTGTCACCATGCTTTCTCTTTGTCCTGCTCGAACAATATCTCAACGCATCTTTGTGTTCCTTAGTCATTCAACGAATCATCGCCATATGACCAAGTAACAAAGAGAGACCGCTCAGTCTCACCATTAGTCCATAGTCTTGGTCACACTCCCATCAGTGTACCACATGCATCCGTCCAATTCAGACATAATGTTAGCCAGGCTAAACATCCTACACATACTGATCCACCCTGATCAACCAAAACATCTATACTCGTCCCATCAGCCCTTAGACCCGATCAATGACTATGCAGCCAGTGATCCAATCAAGCGGCTATCGCACTTTCAGTCTCACTTTACCCAGTCTTCATCTCTCGATAACATGTCGTGATTCGTTGGCTTGAATCCTTAGCCAATCAGACTCTTGCTATCATCCAAAGTTCATGTCCCAAATCCTGACCTTGCGCTTCAAGCAAATCATCATCTTTCTTGGCTAGTAAGTATATCCACGAAATCATTCTACACTTGACTTAATGGATGCGCCAACATACCCATGACTTCCCATTAAGAAACCATTGTATCTTTACTCAGACTTCTCCGTCGACCTTTCACGGCCCCTCCCAGTCCCTGAAACTATGGTTCTATCACCAAGCACGCCGGCTTGATCCTACTTATACAGCAGTAGTATGCATACGACTTGCACTCAATCATCATCATTAATAATCCCCACTCCTCGATTGTGATCCCTCGCTTAACAACCAAATATCACCTGGTTTGCTTTAAACTGCACCATGACACCATGTCCACAACACGTACCACAATCTTCCTTGGATGTAACAGCCTATTGATTGGTATATTTAAGTGTGATCTCATTTCCTTAGAGGACGCACCCATAGCCAAATCAGAAACAGTTGGAATCAATATCACTTGACACACAACTGCCGCTATTTACTCCGTAAGTGATAATTGGCTTTATCCCTCTCTTTCCAGTGCTTAGAAGCTACTCAAGATCATCATATATTAATTCTGCTGCAGATTACACCAAGGCTCAGTCGTCTGGATTCACCCTCCACTACCTGTCAGTTACTCAGACATCATTGGTTGTTACTGCCAATAAAATCTATTGATCATGATCCCATCGTTATCGTCCATCGCCCGCAGACACTGCTAGGCAGCCATTACTCGACTGACGACCACCACCTACAAACAAGATCAACCGTCCGACCCTCATTCTCTCTTTCACCATCTGTTTCTATCTCTATTTTCTCTGTGTTTATCCAACTGTCTGTCTAGAAACTTGTGTCTTGATTACTCTCCAAAATGCTATTTATAATTGCTTGACGACCACCGCTCCCGCGCCTAGACTCGTCAGTAACTGCTATGTACCAGATACTCCGGATAAACCGGTAACTAATTTTCCCCTCAGCCAACTACCCAATCCACTAACCGTTTAATGGGCGGTTTCTGAATCCTATAACTGCCCTGCAACAGTTAATCGTCCAATAACGACTCTAGTTACTCTTAGTAACCGCTCAAATAATTGTTCCCATCAATTCTCTTTTGTCATTCGGGTCATGTTTTAGCTTAAGGAAAAAAGTTTGTCACCTGCACGGAGTCTAATCTAATATGGTGGAAACCATCCAAAGTATTGAAATATGTCAATAACTACACGACGTTTATGTTAATACATGCTACATATACAAAGTAACAATTAATATGGCGACAACATCATAATCGGGTTTAATTGATTTTAGGTTAGTTAATGGGGTCATTTTGTAATATATTAAACTTAACCCCTTTTAATCAAACCCGACCCGACCCAAGTTAATTCTGATAGAAAAGGGATTGAATTTTGTATTTTGAAACCCACAAATCCCACACTTGATTTTTCAAGCGATTTTGGAGGAGATGAATTGAATTCCGGTGAGAAAATGAAAATTCCGACGAGTATGACAATTCCGGCGACAATGTGAAAATTCCGGCTAGCATTATAGAAGCCACATCGATCTATTGTGTAGGGCGGGGAGAGTAGAATAATCAAGAGACAGTGAAAAACAAGATGCCATAAGACCAAGTTAGTCATTATGGGAATCAATCGTAAACGCCTGTCGGGGAGGAGAAGATATTAAAACCGCCGAGATGGCTCTGATAATTTTAGTTATTGATTCAACTTATCTTTCTAAATTCATAAAAGAGCATCAACTATGTTAATTCATCAATTCCAATATTTACACTTTTCAATCGGTTGTTTTCTTCCATATCTGCTTCCAATCCATCTCTCTCTCTCTTTTTTTCCACATCTTCTAGCTTCTGATTCAGATCTGATTCAGCCTCAAAAATCTCTTCTCATTCTTTCAGCTTCTTCAAAGTTTCTTGGTGCTCTGCTTTCTTCTCTTCAACATTTGTTTCTAACTTCCTTTTCAGATCAGCAATTTCAAGATTTGCAGCTTCGTTCTGTTTCTTTACAGACTCCATCATGTGGCTGTTTCTCTTGCTCTTCTTATCTGAGTCGAGTCTGAGCTTGGAGAAGAAGCAGAGCTCTCGTTCTCTCCTTTCCCATGAACTTTTTTCCTGATATCTACAGTGAGATTCTTATTGGTTATACAAGGACTCATAATCTCTGTAGAATTCTTTCACTAACTCCATTCATTTCCATTTCTCAATCAATTTCTCTATGTTCTAAATCCCAATTTTTTTTTTGCTTTGAACCCTAATTTTTCGATTTAGGAAAGAAGACTTATGTCTGCTCGGGTTTAATAACTTGGGCCGGGTTTGGTTTGATTTAAACGGATTAAGTTTAATATATTACAAAAAGACCCCATTAACTAAGCATAAAATCAGTTAAGCCCGATTATGATGTTGTCGCCATATTAATTGTTACTTCGTATATGTAACATGTATTAACATAAACATCGTATAGTTATTGACATATTTTAATACTTTGGATAGTTTCCACCGTATTAGACTAGATTTCGTGTAGCTGACAAACTTTTTTCTTGAGCTTAATAATCGTTCTGGCCAAAACATCCATCAGTCAGTCCATACACCAACTAATTATTCTTAGATGACAAATTCAACTGTCTTGTCTAAAACTGGCCAGCTTTGTCTGACAAACTAAACCACTATGTTCTGTCCTGGCTGTATAGTTTTAATCCGACCAATCTTCTAACCAAACCCATCCTTAAACTGTTCACACTCAATCCACCCCTGATTAGTGATTACATGCTTATGAATCAGTTAATTGTTTTTTTCTTTTGAGATGAAGAGAAAAACTTAGTTACACAGATCTTTATATATGTTGCAAATGTTAAATTTAGACAATTTTTTATTTGTGCGTGTCAATCTTATACATAGGTCATGCTAATCTACTTTATATCTTTCTAATTTTACCGGATGTGCCCGAATGGACGTATCTGTGATATTCTACTCTTTTGTACTCAACTGAAAGCGTATCTTTTATATTAGTAACTGTATTCTTTTTGGCTGTTCATATAATAAACATTTTATTCTTTCGACCGTTTGCTTTTGTTTGTAACGTGAAAGAGTGATTAAACTATAGTCTTTTGTATTCATTATAGAAAAATCAAACCTTTACATGTAACGACTTGTGCAAACAAAAAGCCATAACTACGCCTCTGATTAGTGATTACATTGCACATGAATCAAACAATTGTTTTTTTCCTTTTGAGAAGAAAAACTACACAAACCTTCACATAAGTTGCGAAGGAAAAAAAAGAAAAAACGAAAAATAAGTATTAACGTTAATTAGTGTCCACGGCCTCTCTTGCTCGGTCCAGACGCTAATCGGAAAGCCAAGCTCCTCATCAAAGGAATCCTCGAGCTGTTCGCAGCACCAGCCGCTGTGAAAAAGCTAAAACCACCTCCGTCTACGGCGGCCATTTGATCATAGCCGTTCATCTGCTCTGTTTTCAGATCTCTGCAATCAACTCCAGAAATAATCAAAGACATATGCACCAATAAGATGGTGAATAACACGATCCGAAGCTTTTTCTCCATATCGATCTTTAACTTCACTTCAATTTATTGCTTCTCTCTCTAAGTCTTAGTCTCTCTCTCTCTTTGAGAATTTTGGCTTTGTAAAATGAGTTGTTGAGTTATGAGATGAAGGGCATGTGTGTATGTATATATAGGTGTGTGCGCCTGTGTGAGCAAAGGGCATTTCTTGACCAGCAATTAAATGCTAGTGTAATTTGATTTGGACTTCGCGTTTTCTTTATATTAGTATATATAAAAGTAAGCTTTATGGCCATTGAATATTTCAGGTTTCATGCTTTTTACAATGTGTATGCATATTTCTCCAACCTACTTGTCTTGGTAAGAGATATTGTTGGCCTCTTGAGTCTTGACTATGGGGAAAATATAAGATACAATGGTCATAATAGTAATAAAAAGAGAAATTGAAGAAAACTACAAGACGTTGTAAAAAGTGGAATTTATTTGTAGTTGTGTCTAATGTGAAGAGACATAATATTGTTGAACGAAAGAAACTAACAAAGAAGCGTTGAAGAGAAAAGTCTTAGGAGTGTTGTTGTTGAGTTGTCAACTTTTGACTTTTGTTCGACGCCGGTTCTTGGTTGTTACGGTGAAGTCGCGTTCGTCGGAAGGGGCAAAAGCGTAAATTAAACGCGAGTTCTCAGTTCCTTTTGTGCTGTTTAGTGAAGACATGGCACCGTCTAACCCAGTGGCACATGCCATTCGTTAACGTGTTTTCTTTTTCTTTTTGGTTTTCGTTTTTTTTCCCGACCACTTGAATGTTTTTTTTTGAGAAATTAGCAGCAATAACCAAAAAATAATATAATTCCAAAATTAATCATATCATTTGTTAGACTGATATTAGTAAATTCCCAAATTAATCATACTACTATATATTATTCCTACTTACCTTTACGTTTTCTTCTTTTTATTACTTTTTCTTTTCCTCTTTTATTTCTCTCTTTTTTGGACATTTTATTTCTCTTTCTTCTTTGAAGAAAACAATCTTACCCCCTTTCTCATTTTTATTAACATCACTCTTTTACACAACTTAATTTAAATTTGTCGACTAAATAATAATTTTAGAATATTAAATTTTTTTACAACAGACAACAATACTTGAGAAAATGCTAAAATACAATTATTATATATCACTGAATTATACATATTCTGTATATAATGTAGAAGATTCCATTATATTTTAATAAAAAAATAAGCTTTCAATTTATTTATACAATTTGAAACTTTATATGTTTGGTTTTATAGAAGAAACAACTCAAGCGTAAAGTAAAAGATCTAAGTGCAAGATGCAACACAATATAGCGCGAGAGAAAATAATCAAGAGACAATGGATATTCAGCAAAGTTTTTTTGCTATATTAGAAATCACTATAAACAATCCTTATAAGACCTGCTTAATTAGTTTCACACGACTTGTTAACACTAACAGTCGCTACCGAAAGATTCCTAATCTGCTTAACTTCTGTCTCTCTCTATCGTCTGCTACATCAGCCTATGACTCAGAACGACACCAAGAACTCTTCCGAGTGATTTTCACCCTTCCTCTATAATAATCAGCTTCGAGAGTATTGTCGATTTCTCATTGACACCTTGCTATTTTATAGTGATCTTACACATTTCCAAAACCCTGGTCCAAGGAACCATGGATATGGACAATTTCCATATTAATAAGTACTAGATTAAACATGCGCCTTGCGCGGAATGAGTATTATATATAAATTATTTTTATGTATTATATATTCTTTCACATATTATGAAACAATAAATATATATTATAAAAAAATTAAATAACTATTACGTATGTTATTTAATTGATGTGAATACATAAGTAAATTTTATTAATTTGAACAAACACATTTTCTATTTTATATGGTCTATAATTAAATTTAAATGAGATTAACATAGATATATAGTATATTTTTAATATTGATATTTATTAAATAATTTTGTCTACTCATATTGTTTTTTGATCATTTGTATCTTTTTATAACAAAAAATTTAAATCACTGATAACAAAAATATTCATTGTGTAATGTTTAAAAGTTTTAGTAATTTATATTTTAAAAAAAAATCAATGAAAAAAATTAAAATTAAAATATTAAGTTGTCAATATTTGTTCAAAGCTTTTATCAAAAATTGTTCAAAGAAAATTTCAAAATTAAAATATTTTTATATTTTTATATGGTATATAATTTAATTTAAACGATATTAATATACACATATATGTATATATATTTAATCTTAATATTTATTAAATGAGACTTTACACTTATATAATTTTGTAATCATTTATATCTTGTCATAATAAAAATTTTAAACCATAGTTCAAGAACATTTTAATGTGAGAGTTTTAACAATTTTAGTAATTTATAGTCGTTTTCAAAAATTCAAAATAGAACATATACGGAAAATGTAAAATTTTATTTTAATAAGTTAAAACTGAGAAAAATGGTAGAGAATACACTAATTTTTATTATTCAAAATCATTAATTGTCATATATATTTTAACCACATTAAGCAATTCTGTAATTTTTATTTATGGAAAGAATGAAGAATATTAATAATTAATTTATGGTTAGTTTAATAAAAAACTTATTATATATTTAGATGAACCAACCTATTTCTCTAGAGATTCTAAGAATCATTGTGGTAATGACACATGGCTACTTCAAATGTTGTAATGTTTCTATTTTAATATATAGGAGATAACTTCATTTTATGGAATTATACTTATTCCTTTTCTCCAAGGCATAAACTTGATCCCAAGTTTATTCACCTGTCTTATCTCCACGATATAAACTTGCTCCTCAAGTTTAACTTACTCCAGCTCAGCATCTTGCATCCACGTGGTCTCTACCACTCTGCATGCTTCCTGGAACACTGTCTGAAGCCACCTGCATCAGGGACTATGTCAGTGACTTCGTCAAGGCATAAACCATCTATTTATCATTTTCTATCTCAGCATCTTGCATCCACATGGTAACCCACCACTCCGCATGCCTTATGTAGTAACGACTAATGTATCCAGCATCAGTAACTTCATCACCAACTTCGTCAAGGTAGACTATTGACATCTACGAGTTCCTGCTTACGTCTTCAAAAGCTTTGAGAAAACATAGACTGAATATATTAGTTGCAAAATAAAATTAAAAACATGAAGAATCATCATCAGATCCTATTTATACAGATTTGTCTTTTACAACGTTAAATTTTCTTCTCTTTGCGAGCGTTGCGTAGGCCGAAAAACAGTAACAATATTATCACCTGAAAACAAACCAGAATCATGTAGATTCACGTAGGGTAAACAGATGAAGACTTAGCCCTCATTACTAAGATCTTAAAGTGCGCATATCAAGAACACGAAGGCTGGCAGGTTTGTTAACAATATTGTTCAAAGATGATCATAACATAATGTCAAATCCGAAACTAAATAAAACACATAAGTAGATGACAGTGATTAGAGACAAGATCTAGAGAAGCTAACAGCTCTTCTCCCAATAGAGTTTTACAATTTATCCTTCCAGCTTCTTTGCAAGCAAATCTGAGAGCCCATTGGTTAATGCAGAGGATGTCGTAACGCAAAGGAAGCTTCAAATAAATTGATAGCCTATTTTCATAAAGACAAAGAGAATATGTTAGACATGTTGTAGTAACTAACATAACCAAAAAAAAACAGAAACTTAAACTAATGTATACCTCTGCTCTTCCAATAGTTATCTGTTCAACTGTCACATCATTAAAACTAATCTTCAGATCATCTAGCTCCCTCATTGTAAGGTCTGACACCAGAGGTGTGATCTTCAGATCATCTGACACAAGAAACTTGTTATTACTCTTAATAAACCCACCACTACTTCTTGGCTGGCCATTCTCGGTTTTTGGATTATAGCACTGACATGCTTGAGTCCGTCTTCGTGGTAGAAGCTAGGCTGATCCTGGACTGTGATGCCAAGAAGATTCTTTCTGCAGCTGTAATACCAAGGAATGGTAATCTCATCACGGCTTAAACCTTTGAAGCTTCTGAACAAGTTACCGATACATCCCAAACCGCCATCACTACCACCACCACAAGAGATCTCACATATATACTCAAGAGGAAGCACAAGAAAGATGCAAAGGAGATCAATAAAATGTTAGCTCCAGGAAAGGAGCTGGTTCAATGCAAAACAGAGCATGTGCTACATGGCTCATTCGGTATGTGAGATACCGGTTCAAAGTGGTTATGAGTTGATGACGTGGAGACATCGACTTAGAAGATCTTTACTGTGGTGATAAGCTTGAGAAGATCTGCTGTTAGCGTAATATTAGGAGAAGAGAATATTATGTAACAGAGTATATAACTGTGACTAGATAGGAGATCTAGGTTACGGTTTTAGAGATTGAAAAGAGCAGTGTAAGAGGCTGTTCTACACTGGCTCGTGGAGTAACAATTGGTGTAGTTCGATCACCAGTTGAGTGGTTGGATAGATTAAGGATTGGTCCGTAACAAGTCAGTGTTGACGTTGTTTAAGTCGGATTAGACAGGTCTTGTAAGATTGTCTAAAAGATTCTTAATAAAACAAGTTGTGTTCTTGAAAAGTGTTTCAGTTCTTATACTTTGGTATCCGTTTGATCTTTCATTTGGTATCAGAGCGGGTCTCCTCTGTGGACTCAAGTAGTCTACTCACAGGTTGAGATCCTGCGATCATCATGGAAACCATGAAAGAACTGGTTGCATTGCAAAAACCGATCATGCTAGATGAGGGAAACTTTGGACACTGAAAAGCTAGGATGCGACACATTATCAGAGGCATTGACGAAGATGCTTGGACTGCAGTCGAGCAAGGATGGTCAGCACCTACCATGATCATGGATGATAAGTCTAAAGAACCCTTACCCAAGGAGAGATGGACAGACTCTGATAAAGCTGCCTCAAAATTTAACTCTAAAGCCCTCACCAATCTTCTCCGTTGTAGATCTTGATCAATTCAAGATAATTCAAGGTTGTGAATCTGGTATGGAAGCATGGGATACTCTGATCAATCATTTTGAAGGTAACACTAGCGTTAGACATATCAGGATTGATCATCTAGCCTCAAAATTTGAAAACCTACGCATAAAGGATGATGAATCAATTGGAAGCTTCATTTCAAAGATCAGCTCCATTTCTAATGAAGCATCTGTGCTTGGCAAGAAGTACAATGAAAAGAAACTTGTGAAGAAACTTCTGAGATGTCTTCCAGCTCGATTTGAAGCCTATAAAGCTGTCCTGAAGATTTCTGTCAACACTGACGAGATGAAGTTCGATCAACTAGCAGGGATTCTGAAGGTACATGATCTTGAGCGAGTGGAAGAAAGTCCTAAAAGTCAGAAGGGAATTGCATTTTCAGCTGACACACAAGAAGTCGATCGAGTCAAGCGAATTGAGGACAACATGGTCCTCATGGCTAAGAATTTCAACAAGATGATTAAGAGGGTTGAAAAAGGACAAAGCCGGTCAAACAACAGATTCCAGAACAGAGACAGTGAACGAACCTCCAACCAGAATTCAAGGAATGATTCAGGTCGAGGGAATCGCAGGAAGGACCTACAATGCCATGAATGTGAAGGTTATGGTCACTATCGCAATGAATGTCCTCTGACAAAGAGAAAGGAGTTAAAATGCATTGAGTGCAAAGGATATGGTCACACCAGAAGTGAATGCCCTAACAACCTTAAAAAGGACAAGTCCCTTATCTGTTTCAGCGACACCGCGTCAGAAAGTGATGAGGATAACGATGAATTGCTCCTAAACTTTGTAGCATTAGTCAGCAAGGACGACAAACCTGAAACCATCTCAAGTTAAGATTCGGAGTCAGATACTGAACCAGATGTGGACGAGGTACCTACAGACATCAAAACAGAATATCGAGTTTTATTTGACAAATTCACTGAACTGAGTTTAGAGAATTTACAACTGATCAAGGACAGAGCTATGTTAAAGGCTCAAGTAAACATTCTGGAGCTGGAACAACCTGAAACAAAAGTCAATCAGAACTCGACTGAATTAGTCGAAGAGAAGAAGAACGACCTGTCTGCCCTTGAGAAAACTATCTCCAATCAAGCTTACAATCTGAAGAAACTGGAAATCAGATACAATCAAACTCAACACTTACTGAGTGAGGAAATGGAGAAGAGTCGGTTACTGCAACGAGAACTCAGTGACAACTACAAGAAGTTGAGAATGCTCAATACAGGCTCCAACACTCTGGACCGCATTCTGAACCAAGGGCAGTCCCCTGCAATCAACCGAGGCTTCGGATATCAAGGAACTACATCACAGACTGGTGATCACACAAAAGGCATCAAATTTGTGAAGAGTTCACAGCATTCTGCACCAACTGATCATCAGGTAGTTGAACCATCCAAAGCTGATGGAAGAGATCAAACTCAGAGAAAGGTAACTCCTCGACAGAATGGATGTCTGTTTTGTTGCAAACCAGGACACAAGGTTACAAACTGCTACTTTCGCAGACGTCAACATCAACGGGCATGGTCTCTGAACAAATGTTTCCTTGAACCAACCAGAGTAGGATGTGTGTGGATAGCCAAGACCGATCTTTATCCAAACTATGGAAACAGAGTTCCCCTTAAAATCAACTCGCACCAGTCAGTACTCAAAGGGAAGGCAAAGCCATCATGTGCAACTTAGCATTCATGCAAGACTGGGTCTCAACTGAAGAAGAATCAATGTCACATTCAGACTGTGATATGTCACTCTCCAATGATGAAGACAGTAGCGAAGAACTCTCATGCGTGTTCAACTCAAGACCCACAGTGGCTGGAGTCGCTTATACCTCAATTGATAACTCAGTGACTACTGAAGTTCCATGGTACTTTGATAGTGGTTGCTCAAGGCACATGACCGGAACACTGAATTGCTTGGATAAAGTGGAATACATCAAAGGAGGAAAGGTCACATTTGGTGATGGTGGCTATGGAAAAATCCGAGGTGTTGGAAACACTAACAGAGCAGACTTACCTAAACTCATAAACGTGTACTTTGTGGATGGACTGAAAGCCAACCTCATTAGTGTGAGTCAGCTCTGCGATGAAGGACTTCAAGTCATCTTTGATAAGAAGGAGTGTCGTGCAGTTAACAAAAAGGGAACCATAGTCTTGGTGGGGTTTCGATCAGAAAACAACTGCTACATGTGGAAACCTTCAAACCAATGCATGTCAGCTAAAGAGTCTCAAAGTGATCTCTGGCACAAGAAACTAGGACACATGAACACTAATGGCCTATCCAGATTGGTACGCGCAGAGGTAGTAAGAGGAGTGCCAATGCTCGAAGATATCTCAGACAACATATGTGGAGCTTGCTGCAAAGGTAAACAAATCAAGGTTCAACACAAGCAGGTATCTCAGATTAACTCTAAACAAGTTTGTGAGCTCATCCATATGGATCTTATGGGTCCGATAACTCCTAACAGTGTTGCTGGAAAGCAATACATCTTTGTACTTGTTGATGATTTTTCCAGGTTCACTTGGGTTAGGTTCCTGAAACACAAGTCAGACGCTGTTGAGAGCTTTCGAATTCTGGCGCTACAACTCAAACAAGAGAAGGGTGGCATAGTACAAATTCGAAGTGATCATGGAGGTGAGTTTCAGAACAAGGACTTTGACACATTCTGCCAGAGTCAAGGCATTCAACACCAGTATGCTGCACCAAGGACTCCTCAACAAAATGGGATTGTAGAACGAAAAAATCGAACCCTTCAAGAAATGGCAAGAGCCATGCTCGCTGGAAACAACGTTCCATATGGATTCTGGGCTGAAGCTGTTAACACAGCGTGCTATATCATCAATAGAGTGTACGTGAAACCAAAGACGAAGACAACACCGTATGAAATCTTCAAGGGAAAGACTCCTAACCTGAGCTTCTGTCATGTCTTTGGATGCTTGTGTTACATCTTGAATGACAAAGACAACCTAGGCAAGTTCGATGCCAAGAGTGACGTGGGAATGTTTCTTGGGTACTCTACAAACAGCTCAGCCTTTCGTGTTTACAATTCGAGGACTAAGCTGATTGACGACAAAGTCAACGTGGTTTTTGATGATCGAATAGGATTTTATCAGACTGATGCAGCTCAAAGAAATGTATGTGTCACACCTGATGCAGCAAGTGACATCAATCCCACTACTGCAACAACTCCCGACGAAACCCCTGAGATTGACGACCAGATCCTACCTTCCTCAGTTACGGTTCACAAAAATCACTCTCCAGATGATGTCATTGGAGGAGTACTCGATGATAGAGTAACTCGCAAGAAACAAATTGACTTCAAGGGGATGGTCAAACTCGCATGCTTTCTGGTAGAGATGGCGAGAACAGACTGCTTCATCTCACAAATTGAACCAAGGAACATTCAAGAAGCATTGGATGATGAATTTTGGACCACATCAATGCATGAGGAAATGGATCAGTTCATCAGACTTCAAGTCTGGGACTTAGTACCAAGGCCAACAGATGCGAATGTGATTGGTACTAAATGGCTGCACAAGAACAAAACTGATGAGAATGGGAATGTTGTGAGAAACAAGTCAAGGCTAGTAGCACAGGGCTACTCTCAGATTGAAGGCATTGATTTTGATGAGACTTTCGCCCCTGTGGCACGACTCGAGGCCATACGTCTACTGTTCGGCATTGCCTGCAAACTGAGGATCAAGCTGTATCAAATGGATGTTAAAAGCGCTTTCCTAAATGGAGTACTCCAGGAAGAAGTGTACGTAACACAGCCAAAAGGATTTGAGGATCCTCACTTCCCGGATCATGTGTACAAACTGAAAAAAGCACTCTATGGCCTGAAGCAAGCTCCGAGGGCATGGTATGAGCGACTAACTCAATTCCTGACCGAGACAGGTTTTAAGAGAGGAGGTGTTGACAAGACGTTGTTCATCCAGGAAATAGACTCGCATATCTTGGTGATCCAAGTCTACGTTGATGACATCATATTTGGGAGCACATCCAAGTACCTTGTCAAGGAGTTTGTGAAAACCATGACTAAGGAATTCGAGATGAGCATGGTAGGTGAGTTAACATACTTTCTTGGTCTACAAATCAAGCAAATGGACGATGGAATATTCGTGACCCAAAGCACCTACGCGAAAAATCTGATTAAAAGGTTTGGCATGGTAACCTGCAAGACTGCAAGGACACCTATGAGCACGACCACCAAGCTCTCACGTGATGAGGACGGCAGAAAAGTTGATGAAAAGCTGTACAGAGCTATGATCGGTAGTCTTCTTTACCTCACTGCTAGTCGTCCTGACCTATGCCTGAGCGTAGGGATCTGTGCACGCTATCAAGCCTCTCCGAAGGAATCACACATGAATGCTGTAAAACGAGTGATCAAATATGTGAAAGGAACCCTGAACTTTGGTCTGCACTATACCTTTGAAACTAACCTTAATCTGGCAGGGTATTGTGATGCTGACTGGGCAGGGTGTGTAGACGACAGAAGAAGCACATCAGGAGGCTGCTTCTTTCTTGGTAACAACATGGTCTCATGGCACAGCAAGAAACAGAACTGCGTCTCCCTGTCAACAGCTGAGGCTGAATACATACCTTAGGAAGCTGCTGCACTCAACTCCTGTGGATGCGACAAATGCTTGTTGACTACGGGTATGTCTCCGACCCTATGCTAGTTCACTGTGACAACATGAGTGCCATTAACTTGACTAAGAATCCTGTGCAACACTCTCGCACAAAGCATGTCGACATCAGACACCACTTTGTGAGAGAGTTGGTAGAACTGAAACTTGTGATCATTGAACATGTCTCATCTGAAAAACAATTAGCAGATATCTTCACTAAACCTCTCGACTTCAACACTTTTCTGGGACTCAGAAAGGCGTTGGGAATTGTCGACCTATAATCACATCACCCATAATGTTCTAGGGGGTAGATAAGCTCAGGTAGAAGTAAGCTCACTTATAGTCACCCCTCTCAAAACCTTGTATCAACAATTTGTTAGAAGTCATAATCTGAGCTGTTCTTAGCTATCTTAGTCACGGGACTCTAAGGTGAAGGACACTCATCTTGGATCAGGATACTAAAACATTCTGTTCTGAGCACTGATCACTATCTGGATTGAGTCAAGAAACACAGAAACGTCAGACAAAGTGTAACATTCTAAAATAACCGTGTGAAAGGCCTAAAAGGAAGAACACTCGTTCTGGAGCAGGGTGTCACAACACTCTGTATCTAAGACGATCACTGTTCAGATTAGGCAAAATCAGAGATTAGTGCGACATTCATCTTGGATCAGGGTGCCACAACACTCTGCATCTGTGATGCTCTTTGCCCTACTAAGACTATGATTTTGGAAAAAGAAAAAAAAAGAGGGAAAAAGGCCTTATAGGTTCCCATTGTAGAAGCAGAGATGGGAGCACAATGCTGCGTGAAGTATTTCTAAAGTGTGACTAAGCTAAGCGACTGATCTAGTCTTCATCAAAACTTCTAGTGAACTAATCTGTGTCAGCTACTCGGTTGAGCAAGCTACAGATTGGAGTTGAATCATTGCTTTTCAATCGCTTATTTTTGACTTGAGTGTGTCTGAACCTATCTGAGCTAGCCGTATCTTTTCCCATAGGACATTGAACGTTTATATATATATTGTACCTGATAAATCCTCAACAATCATGTCTTGATGATCACAGGAACCAATTCTTATTACTCTCTACATATGTGTCTTGCTTAGAAGTGCATTAGGATTCCTTAGCGTAAAAGTGAATATTGGGCTTAAATGTCATTTGTGAAACAAGCTAATGGGTCAGTGTGATGGGCCAAAGCAAGCTGAAAGTGAAGCTACTTAACCACTAAGGGTTTTCAGCTGATGTGCCACACTCCAAACCGTGAAACCCCAAAGCTCGCTCTCATCCCAACGAGCAACATGCAACCTCGGAGAAGCTCACGATTGAAACAATCACTGGAGACTCAAAGTCCTCTGACATCCCCGATCAACCCAGATTCGTCGTCGTGTCAGCGGAAGTCCTCTCGCAAACGTCTCCGCCGTCCCACGCCAGCTACTCCGCCACCCCCAGAACCTGAGGTTGAATCTCTCTCTGAGGACAACACAGATGATGACGAATCTGACGCATCTCTGGAAGACGCTGCCTCTGACAATCCTCAAGATGAACAACCGGACGAGTTTCTTCCAAAAGGACCAAGATACGAGGAGAGTCGCCAAGAGTTTCAGATCCTGATTCAAGCCAACCCTGCGCTTCTCCGACCGTCCAGGGCACCAATCAACTCTCGCTTTGCTACGGTGGAAGCGACTGAAAGGTATCGGGATCTGAAGAACAGGAAGTTTCTTGTTCAGTATCGTCTCCCCTTAGACAAAGAGAATCTTCAAGATGTCAAGAAGGTGATTGTGGACTCAGGGATGATTTACACGGTCATTGACTCTGACCCCTTCAAACCATGCGTGATAAGACAGTTCATCGTAAATCTGGTGGATGCCGAGCCCCGAGGAGATGGAGTTGCAGTCTATGTTAAAGGCTCACTTATTAACTTCTCTCCAAGCCTGATCAACTCTCTGTATCTCATTCCATCATGTGAGGAGGATCCTGACTGGTCAACCTATAACATGGATCGAGTGTGTACGTTTCTGACAAACAAGCGAATCCGGCGCTGGGAAGATATGAGCTCCAAGTTTCTCACTCCCATAAATCAAGTGTTGTACAAACTTGTTTGTGCTAACTGGATTCCAACCACAAGCTACACAGCCATGAACCCAGAACGTCTTCGATTCATCTACATGCTCTACCATGACCGCAAGTTCGACTTCGGAAAGCTTGTCTACAACCAGATCATGGCAATGGCTGAGAACACGAGAACTGAACACACTCGAAGAATCATCTTCCCCAACCTAATTCAGCAGGTGTTGCTTTTCCAACGTAACGTTCCTCCGGACTCTGACGATGAGGAATTCACTGGCATGCCAAAGAAAGTAGTCAAAGACAAGAAGGCAGGCTTAGGGTCTGGAGCCGAGCCTAGATCACCTAACCTTGAAGAAGACATTGAGCATGCTATAGCTGGTCTCAAGGCCATCAGAATGCGTCTTAGGAGTAAGATGATCTTGAGGAGTTGGAATAACTAATGTTGCATCAGTACTAATGTGATTTTTATCTTAATGTGCATCTATGCAGGGGGAGAATACCCACATCAGCAGCAGAATGAAGACAGTGATGGTGGAAGTGACTGAGGGAACGTTATATGTAGTCGATTCATCTATAGGCTCAAATTTTCATATGTTTGATTTTTCTCATAATTGATCGGGAGACAATGAGCTTATTGGATGTATTTTGGTGTTTAGGGTGAACTTCTCGATTGTGGTTTTAAGTTGTGTTCCAGGCTGTCTAATATTCTAGGGTTGTATCAAAGACTATTATCCGGATTGAATTCATGTTTTGAATGGATTGTTGGGTCTATTTTTCAACCCTAGCATATCTCCTGTTCAACAGTGGTTTTGCAGGTAGCATAGCGTGTCACATTCAGATAAAAAGGGGGAGAATGTTAGCTCCAGGAAAGGAGCTGGTTCAATGCAAAACAGAGCATGTGCTACATGGCTCATTCGGTATGTGAGATACCGGTTCAAAGTGGTTATGAGTTGATGACGTGGAGACATCGACTTAGAAGATCTTTGCTGTGGTGATAAGCTTGAGAAGATCTGCTGTTAGCGTAATATTAGGAGAAGAGAATATTATGTAACAGAGTATATAACTGTGACTAGATAGGAGATCTAGGTTACGGTTTTAAAGATTGAAAAGAGCAGTGTAAGAGGCTGTTCTACACTGGCTCGTGGTGTAACAATTGGTGTAGTTCGATCACCAGTTGAGTGGTTGGATAGATTAAGGATTGGTCCGTAACAAGTCAGTGTTGACGTTGTTTAAGTCGGATTAGACAGGTCTTGTAAGATTGTCTAAAAGATTCTTAATAAAAGAAGTTGTGTTCTTGAAAAGTGTTTCAGTTCTTATACTTTGATATCCGTTTGATCTTTCATAAAGCCTCCACCACACTCGGCATAAACAACCTTCCTTCTGTCTTTCTTACTCAGATACACTTTCAAAGACAAAACTTGGCCTAAAACTGAATCACATGGACTTATTGAAGGCTTAAACGCTATGGTAAAAGGATGTGATGAACTTTGAAACGGGAAGAATGTAGTTGACGTTGTCAATGGAGTTTCTGATGTGAATAAGGACCGAAGCAAAGTCACTGCCTGTGTAATCAGAGTCTTCAGTCAACTGGTGGAATACATGGCATCAACCTGGGAGCATTAGCCGATCTGGTACATCAATACATGTTCCTAAAAGAATTAGGACAATACTCATGGTAACCATTAGAGCCGATGAAATTAGTAATATTATCCCTGAACGTATTGAGCTAGAATAAGGGTTTTAAGTACAAAGCAACAAAAGTACCGCTCGGAAGCCAATCTCTGCTTCACCTTCCGCCACCTCATCAAAGAGGTCGACACAGCCTAAGTCTTTGATTTTCTTACGGAAAAATCCCAACAAAAATTCTCAATTTTCAAATCTTCACTCAAGATGAACGCAAAATTTCCATCACCATGAACACAAAGACTCCATCGTGATCATAACAATCTCTCAGCATCTCTCCTTCAGGTGATGGGATCTCATTGTTAATCAAGCTTCCACAGCTACACTTTGAGGTGTTGAAGTTACTAAAAAACTCTCGGCATGATTTTCTCTGGAAAGACATTGGGCACATAAAGTACTTGGTTGCCTCCGTGTGTCAATGTTAATTTTCAGCTTTCTGCATAGACTTTCCTAGACGCTCTCCGGGTAAATCAGCATCTGCTTGCATGCTTCGGTCTGGAAATTATCGATGCTCATGTCTACAAGACTTTTGTAAAGGTTGTTGAGACAACCTATGACGAGTTTTTGTCGCGACCTTCCGTGATTGTCAAGCAACCTCACAATGGTTCCCAAAGGCATGGTGAGAAAACCGTGGAGCAAGTCAACAAAATCATTACCAGATGGAACCCATACAACGTTTTGCTTGTTCAAATGGTTTGCTATAATCACATTGATCTTTCTTTTCTCGAACCTTTGATGATCCATTTGGTGATTCTTGAAAAATAAAGTATTCAGCCAAGAAAACAGAGAAAACGATTGAAAATTGAAAAGATTGATAACGTTTCAAAACAGTAATAAAGACTTCATTTTTTGACATTCCCTGTGTACAAATAAAGCTTTACTCTTTTTAAACAATTTGAGAAGTTCAGCCAGTAAAATTGATTATTTCAGCCAGAGTATTTGTTGGGAAATAACAAGAAGTTTCGTATAAATCGAAACACATAAGAACATTGAGCTTCCCCATGACCGCGTGGCTGAAATTGCATGTCCCAGGGACTATTAAATTTCTCCGCAAAGATCGCATTTGTCTTCTAAACCACTTTGTAATCTATTGGGAAGGATATAGAGTTATAGACTATCTAAATATTCAAGATTATCTAAATAGAGTTGTATATATTAGTTATAGATAAATCCTAATTGTCCTAATTCTAAATGTTTTATGTCATATTAGTCGTGTATATAAACAAGAGCAATTGCTAAATGGAATACAAGTTAATCGTTTCCAATATTATATCTACTTTACATGGTATCAGAGCAATAGTATTCTGAGATCAAAATCGTTTCTTTCAGAAGTTTGGATTATTGTTTTTCATCGTTCTGAGAAGTTCTCGCGATCATGGTGGACGGTGATGATTCTTCCGCAAGCAAATCCTCAACCACTCTCGTTGAGAAAAGTAAAGTCGAAGCTAAGGCTCTTTACTCGTTACATGCATCTGATAATCCTGGTGCTCTAATAACATCTGTGATGTTTACTGGTGAAAACTATAATGAGTGGTCTACAGAGTTGATAAACGCACTCAAAGCTAAGCGAAAGCTAGGGTTCATAGATGGAACCATACCAAAACTATCTATTGATGATCCAAATCTTGAGCTGTGGTCGTCTGTTAACTCAATGATAGTAGGATGGATTCGATCATCTATTGAAGCTCGAGTTTGTTCAACAGTTACATTTATCTCAGATTCTCATAAGTTATGGGACAATATTAAGAAGCGTTTCTTAGTGGAAACAAAGTTAGAGTTCATCATCTGAAGGAACAATTATCTGCTTGTAAACAAGATGGTCAATAGATGTACTTGGCATACATAATGATGGTGGGATGGGAAAGTACTTGGCAAAGCAATTGGGCGAAATGGGAAAAGCTTTGTCTACCAAAAGAAGAGGGCGGAATTGGCTTCCGTTTAATCCATGAGTTTAATCTAGCACTATGGGCAAAGCAATTATGGAGATTGGTTCAGTACCCTGATTCACTGGTTGCCCGAGTCTTGAGGGGCAGATATTATAGGATGACCTCGCCATTGGGAGAAATCTCTGCAAGTAGTCCATAATATGTGTTGACAAGCATTTACGCCGCAAGGAAGCTTTTACTTCTGGGGATCAGACAGAAGATTCATTCTGGTTATGAAGTAAAAGTGTGGGAGGATCCGTGGATTCCAACGATACCTGCTAGACCAGCTACACCTGTAGCACCTGTGATGCACCCGAATATGAGAGTGAGTGATCTCATTAACCAAGATTTGAAGGAATGGGACGTAGGGTTACTGGAGGCTTATGTCCACTCCGATGACATATCTCTCATACGTAGTATGGCCATAAGCTCTACTCATCGCCGTGATACTTTCTGCTGGAACTACACGAAGAATGGCCAGTATACAGTTAAATCTGGGTATTGGGTTGCTCAAAACCTGTTGAAGCCAGAAGAGGAAAAAGAAATATTGGAACCAAGTATCACTACACTTCAGGCCTTTGCTTGGAAGTTAAAAGCACCAAGGAAGATGTGCCATCTTATATGGCAATTGATAACGGGTCAGGTGGCAGTAACGAGGAACCTAGTAAGGCGGATAATTATTGCCC
>NC_027755.1:4420357-4420695 GCF_000695525.1 Brassica oleracea var. oleracea
TGTCAAGCCTGGTTTAATGCAAACGCAAGAAAAAAAGAAAGAAAGAGAGTACATATACACTTTTTTATATTTATTTATATTTATTTTTTTTAGTTTTCTTACTTGGAATTTATTTGCAAGAATGAAGGTGTATACATGCTATTGTCAAGAATCGAGATGTATACATGTTATGTATGTCACATAGTAGTATTTGCTATGTATGCTCTTTTAGTGATTCAACAGTCACATGTTACAGACTGATGAGTATGAACTTCGTTTTATTTGTGTTGTGGTTTCTTTCACTTTCTAGGACAAAGATGGTAGCTTCAGCAGCATTTTTTTGCGTGCAATGATAAAGG
>NC_027755.1:4420890-4426946 GCF_000695525.1 Brassica oleracea var. oleracea
AAAAAAAAAAAAAAAAAAAAAAAAAAAAACAAGATGGTCAATCAGTGATGGAATATTATGGTCGGCTAGCCAAGATGTGGGAAGAGCTTGACATGTACAAGCTGGTTCCTGCTTGTAGTTGTAGTGCTGCTGTTGAGTATGAGCAGGAACGTGAAGAAGAGAAAATTCATCAATTTGTCATGGGTCTTGACGAAGCTAGGTTTGGTGTCCTGTGCCAAGGGATCATAGCGAGTGATTCTTTGATTGATCTTGGAGATGCTTATGCAAAAATAGTTTGAGAAGAACAGAGATTAAACTCTTCAAAAGAAAGACAAGCACAGCAGAATGCAGTTGGCTTTGCTGCCAAGAAAGACACAGTTGAGTCTACTAACACGGCTCAGACGCGTCGTTCAAATCAGTGTTCCCATTGTGGTAGGAGTGGACATGAGAAAGCAAACTGCTGGCAATTGGTAGGTTTTCCAGATTGGTGGGAAGAAAGATCAACAAACAGAGGAGATAATAGAGCACCCCGAGGAGGTCGCGGTCGTGGAAGTTCCAGTTCTGACCGTAACCGAAATTCAAATCCACGCGCCAAAAATGCTCAAGCTACTACGTCAAACTCTTATTCTTTCCCGGTGTTTACAGAGGAACAACTGAGAGCTCTCACACTGATGATCAATGAGAAAACAAAATCATCTGATAAGCTGTCTGGTAAGAATAGATACGGTGATCTTATTCTCGACACAGGAGCGTCTCATCATATGACATGAGCTGTTTCTCTACTAGAGAATGTTAAGAGTATTCCGCCATGTCCTGTTGGTTTTGCGGATGGAAACATAACTTATGCTACTCATATTGGCACATTTACTCTTTCGGATAAAATAACACTCTCTAATGTGTTATACATTCCGAACCTTAACTGCTCTCTCATCTCGATGTCTAAGTTACTACATCAGACACACTGTTTTGCTCTTCTAACAGACACAATTTGTATTTTACAGGATCGTTTTTCGAGGACGCTGATTGGAGCAGGTGAAGAGCGAGATGGGGTTTATTTCTTCAAGGATGTGATGGCTGCAAGAGTTTCCGTTTCTGATACAGATGTTGGTTCAGATGATCAGTTTCGTTGGCACCAAAGGCTAGGACATCCTTTATTTTCAGTGTTATCGTCTTTAAAAGCTTGTTCGTTTTCTAATAAATCTGATGCTCCAAGTCCTTGTGACACTTGTTTTCGAGCAAAACAGACTAGGGAAGTCTTTTATGATAGTTCTAATAAAACTAAAGAATGTTTTAAACTCATACATTGTGATGTTTGGGGTCCTTATCGTACAAAATCATCATCAGGCGCTGCTTATTTTCTCACTATAGTAGATGATTTCTCAAGATCGGTTTGGACATACCTACTTCTTGAGAAGTCTGAGGTTCATACGGTACTTCAGAATTTCATGAAGATGACAGTTAAACAGTTTGGAAAAGAAGTTAAAGTGGTTCGGAGTGATAATGGCACGGAGTTTATGTGTCTCTCCAACTACTTTCGAGAGCAGGGGATACTTCATCAAACTTCGTGTGTTGCTACGCCACAACAAAATGGTCGAGTCGAGAGAAAGCATCGTCACATACTAAACGTATCACGCGCACTGTTATTTCAAGCAAACATTCCAGTGAAATTTTGGGGCGAAGCCATCTTGACTGCTTCCCATCTTATCAATTGTACCTCTTCGAAGGTGCTTAAATGGAAATCTCCATATGAGATACTTTATGGTGAACTTCCAAGTTACAGTCATCTCAGAGTATTTGGCTGTTTGTGTTACGTGCATCTCAAGTTGAGAGACAAAAACAAATTTAGTCCGAGAAGCGCAAGATTTATCTTTGTGGGTTATCCATATGGCCAAAAGGGTTGGAAGGTTTATGATCTAGAGAAAAAGGAGTTCTTTATCTCCAGAGATGTTATATTTCATGAAACTGAATTCCCTATGTCAACTGTATCAGTCGTATCATCACCCACAGCCCTGGACAAACCACAAGTCAACACATCAAGTGATGAAGATTGGGAAATCTTACCAGCGCCTTTACCGGTTGAAATAGTTCCTAAGTCTAGCGACAGGGGGAGTTCAGATACTACTGTTGTGTCTTCGGCTCAAAATAATGCAGAGCCATCATCACAGTTACCATCACAAGTTCAAGACACACAACATGAGACTTATATTCAGGAAACAGAACATGAGACCTCTGTTTCACCATAAGTACCTCCAACTGAAACATCTATTCCGACTGAAAAATTGGGTCGTGGTCAACGATCTCGTGCACCTTCGAGTAAACTTCAAGATTATGTTATGTATAATGCTCGCTGACTTGAAGAAACCCCTCTCGCTCGAACATCTACTCTATCAACATCGTCGAGAAACACTCCAGGTAAAACACCTTACCCTCTCGATGATTATGTTACTGGCCTTAATTTCTCAGTCTCGAATCAAGTATTCTTAGCAGCGGTTACTGCTGGTGTTGAACCAAAACGATACTCTGACGCAATAAAGGAGAAGGTGTGGCGTGATGCAATGAAACATGAAGTAGTCGCTCATGAAGAACTAGGCACTTGGGACATAGCGACACTACCTCCTGTTAAAAAGGCCATCAGTTCTAAATGGGTACATCGTATCAAGTATAATGCAAATGGAACCATTGAGAGACATAAATCTCGGCTTGTTGCCTGTGGAAACAAGCAAGTTGAAGGTGATGATTATGAAGAAACGTTTGCCCCAGTTGTCAATATGACCACGGTTCGAAGTCTGTTAAGCATTGTTGCAGCAAAGGACTGGGAGGTTCATCAGATGGACGTTCATAACGTCTTTCTTCATGGTGATCTTGAAGAAGAAGTTTATATGAAATTGCCTCCTAGATTCACTCACTCTGACCCAAGAAAGGTTTGTCGTCTCAGAAAAACGATTTATGGCCTTAAGCAAGCCCCTCGCTGTTGGTATGCGAAGCTGTCTAAAGCGTTGATTGTCTTTTGTTTTGTTCAATCATACTCTGACTACTCGCTCTTCTTGTTCACAAAAGGTCAGCACGAAGTTAGAGTTCTTATTTATGTGGATGATCTGGTCATAGCCAGTAATGATATTGAATTACTCAATAAGTTCAAGGCTTATCTCAGTAAGTGTTTTCGAATGAAAGATCTTGGTAAACTCAAATACTTCTTGGGTATTGAGGTTGCTAGAGCCGCTGAAGGAATGTTTCTTTCTCAACGCAAGTATGCGTTAGACATTGTGGCTGATTGTGGACTTATGGGAGCTAAACCGGTTTCCATTCCCATAGAGAAAAATCACCACCTTGCAGCTGTTCCTTTATACTCGGATCCAAAGCAGTACCGTCGCTTAGTTGGTCGTCTTGTCTATCTCTCGATCACGCGGCCTGATCTTGCTTACGCCATTCACCTGTTATCTCAGTTCATGAAAGCTCCTCATGTAGCTCATTGGGAAGTTGCATTGCGTGTGGTTAGGTTCCTTAAAGGAAGTCCTGGGCAGGGCATTCTACTTCGCTCGGATAGTAATCTGGAATTATCAGTTTATGTTGATGCAGACTGGAGCACTTGTCCAGTCACTTGTCGGTCATTGAGTGCGTATGTGGTTCTTCTAGGTGGGTCACCTATAGCATGGAAGACTAAGAAGCAAGGGACAGTATCACATTCTTCAGCAGAAGCCGAGTATCAAGCTATGGCGGCTGCAACAAAAGAAATGAAGTGGATAGTTCCGCTTGTACAAGATCTCAGTGTTAAGGTGAACAAACCTGTTCTGTTCTACTGTGATTGTAAGGCTTCTATACACATTGCTTCTAATCCAGTGTTTCATGAACGCACTAAACATATTGAAAGAGATTATCATTGTGTTCGTGATGCTATGAAAGCTCGTCTGATTACTGTGCAACATGTTCGCACAAAGGATCAAATCGCTGACATTCTCACTAAAGCACTAGGACGTTCACAGTTTGAATTCTTATCATCCAAGTTGGGTGTTCAAGATCTTCACTCTCCAACTTGATGGGGAGTATTGGGAAGGATATAGACTATCTAAATATTCAAGATTATCTAAATAGAGTTGTATATATTAGTTATAGATAAGTCATAATTGTCCTAATCCTAAACGTTTTATGTCATATTAGTCGTGTATATAAACAAGAGCAATTGCTCAATGGAATACAAGCTAATCGTTTCCAGTATTATATCTACTTTACATAATCCATTCCTTAGTCTATATTTGCCAAGTGATTTTTAAAAATTTGTTTAGGTGTCATCTTTACAAAGACTCTCACACAAAAAAAGATGACATGGCATCTTTTTAATATGACATGGCTCATGTGATTTGGCAAAATTAAAACTTCTAACCCTAATGGCTTTCTTTCGTGATATAACATCTATATAATCATGTCTCATGGGAAAACCTATCGCATGTCTCACACAGAAAAAAAACTTTTCAATAAAGACGCTCTCGTTAAAATTTGCCCAAGTGTTTCTTGCACCCTATTCTACGAAGTCATCCAAATATACATGGCCAATTCATGAAAAGGTATTATATTTCTAGTATGGCTTGACTACAAGATACAGAAAGTTTACGTTTTTACACTGCATCAAATTTTTAACCAAATAATCATTTTTGTTCTGAAAGGAGTTAGGCACATGGCTTAATGAGACATCTTCAAAGCAGAAACCATCAGATGTCGTCGTATGTGATGATGTAAGTGACTTGTACATTTTTGTATTTTTATAGTCTATATCTACTGACAAATTTCACCAATTTTTTTAAAAAATCACTTGGTAATTATGGTTTGGAATATGTTTCAGGGATTCAAAATAATCAATGACTTTTCAAAGACCGAAGTGAAAAAGTGGTATGAATACAACAGTATGAATATGAGAGAAGAAAATTATGTCAATGTTCTTGCTGATCAAGATAAATCTAAGTTGTCAGAATAGATGAAAAATAACAAGTTACATCTTGAAGCATAAAATTTTCGAGATCCAGATTGCTGTTCCATCCGTAATTTTGTTTGGGATCCAGCATCTCAAACTTGGAAAACTAATTCTTTTTTATTTGAAGATCAATGTACTCTTTATTGGTTTATATATTTTCTTTTGAGATTTATTTTCAATCAATAATAGTCATATTTATAATTCTTATTGGTCAGATTAATTATAAACGTAAGAAACACACAGCTTTTGAATTGTACTAGGAGATTACAAAAATATTAAAACCGTCAATTTCTGGTTTCTTCGTTACACCACTTTAAAAATATATTATAAGTAGTTTAACAATATTTAGTTCTCACAATTTGCCTTTATTGAAAGAGTAAAATGTCACGCCAATATATTCCTATATTTAGTTATCATGCTGGCTTATATTAATTATTGAGAATCAGTAGTTAAGGCATTAGTGATTAGCAATAAAAGGAATATAAATCTTTATTAAGAATATAGTTCTCAATCAAACCATGTGAAACAAAAAAAAAATACTTCCAACTTTATTAAAAAACTAAGGACCACATGTCACGTAATTATCTTACGATATTAATACTCAGGTAAGTATCTTCAACATTTTATACGAAATAACATTTTTTTTTCTTTTCTCCAAACGGCTATTCTATTACTCAAGCTTGAGGTGGTCTGGGAAACCAGACCGGAACAGAACAACCAATGTAATACAAGTCCCTATGGAAGGATCTCGGTATCTTAGCTAGTGAATCAGACGATACATTTTCCTGACGAGGTACAAAAACAATCGAGAATTCCGAGAATCTTGCTTTCAACTTCATAAACTCCTCCAGCTCAGTAGAAAAGCTCGGCCATGCTCCAGGGTCTTTGGTCATCGTGATTAATTCCTTGCAGTCAGTCCCAAAAGATTGGCATGTTGATACCTGTAGCATACATTCCATTGCCCATGATAATGCTTCCAGTTCAGAATGTAGTGGTGAGATTCGACGTCGTTGATTTCTTGCTTCCAATAATTGTGGCGCACCAATTGAACTTGCCATGTCCATCCATAACCACTAAAGAGTGCATCATGTGTCCATGATCCATCTATCATGCA
>NC_027755.1:4427339-4433248 GCF_000695525.1 Brassica oleracea var. oleracea
CCACCTGCCAAATGAGATGTCTCATTTTTGGAGGAGCTTTTATCTTCCAAACATAGGCCTGGAGCTTTGTGATACTAGGCTCCTTCGTCTCCAATGACTGTTCCTTTAGCAAATTAGTTGCCACCCAGTAACCTGATTTGACAGTGTACATCCCATTCTTCGTATAGCTCCAGCAATATCCATCTCGTTGATAGTCCTGGCTTATGGCCAGTGACTGAATCAATGGGATATCTTCCTGATGGACATAATTCTCTATCATCTCTGTATTCCATCTCTTCGGGTTCCCAATCATCAGACTGCTCACTGGCATCATTGGGTGAAGTACTGGTGCAATTGGCCTAGCTGGTCTCGCCGGTATCGTTGGGATCCAAGAAGTCACTATATATATATTATCTCACTAAATATGAAAACTATAAATACTCATAATTATCTTACTTTATTAATACTCATCTTAATAAATGCACCGCTCAGTAAATACTTTCATTATATGTGTCACGTAAGTATCTTCAACATTTAATACTCATAACATTTGCCTTGACAAAGAAATCTCTATATATATATCACTAAATATGAAAACAAAAAAGGAACAAAATCATTATAAAAGAACAAAAGGAATGAAATTATTATTGAATTAATTAAATGAACCACATTTATTTATTAAACTCTACTATATATATGATATACGACATGTTTGTGCATCCATTCTAAACTTCCTTACGAAAGTCTAATGTCGATCGTAGCTAAGAAAAACTCTTCTTTTGTTCTTTTGAATGACATTGATTCAGCTAATGAAAAATAAAAAGTCAAAGTGCAGATTCTTGTACTTTGGAAGGCTTACAAAAACGTTGGTGATATATTCCCTTGAAATGGTGTTGGTCTATGAAGAGGTTTGTTCGTAATCCATAGAAACAGTGTAGTGTTTTAATTTTTACATGTTTACTTATTTAAAAAAAAATTTACAATAAATGATACTATAAAAAAATTTACAATAAATGATACTTTCTCGCCGTATTATCACATCTATATATATAAAAAAATGTTTGTCTCCCTCCTGTTGTGCCACGTCATAAAGTCACTTTATGACAGGCCGACACGTGTCCGTCTTCTGGGTTTTATTCTTTTGGTTGGGCTTGAGTTTAACTTTGGGCTTATACTATAAACAATTGAGAGGGTTTTTTACTCTTTAATATTATTGAATGTGTTAATTATTTCTTAATACATAGTAGATAAAAAAAACATACATTACGATATGGACGTTATATTATCATCAAAGCAATCTTTACCCTATGTACCTCATCCTGTGATAATTTATAAAATAGCAACGAATCTATGAGTTCAGCAAATTTGCAATTACTTACGTCAGAATTTTAAGTATATAAACAGTCAACAATAGTGTGTTGAATATTATATTCATATGATTTAAAAGCCTTTACAAATTTTTATTTTTAAACATACACCAAAAACTTTATGAAAGTAAATATCCATTCAGGTTTTCAACGACTTCAAATACCACCAACGCCAAAAAAATTTAATAAAGTGCACGAAAACTATAATATATTTAAAACTACAATAAATACATTAGTTAATGAAAATTCCTTTTTAAAAAATATTATGGATGCATACATAAATATTAAGAGAAATGTATAAAAGGAAATAAAAGTAACAATAACTTGAAGAACAAAATGTATAAGACTGAGAATATTTATGATTTGTGGTCTAAGATATATTCAACTTATTGTCCTAATCAAGGTGAAATAAACATTGAATAATATTTTTTTTTTAATTATATATACATAGAAATATTTTTAGTGGTAGGGTATATTTATAATTTCCAATATTTGGCCAAATAAAGAAAAAAGAAACCTGCATGTATATAACCATGAAAAGAAAACTACTTTAAATAACTTAATCAAAACAACAACCACGTACAACTAAACCCGATGAACGTACCAACCTCAAAAGAAAGATGGTATAAGAGTTTTTTTGCAAAAAAAGATGGTATAAGAGCAAAAATCCCAAGACATGACATATAGTTTTGTACTAACAGTTTACCAACCAATTTAATTTACATAGTTCATTCAAAGTAATCAAAGCAAGCAAATATCCCTAATCAAAACAAATATTGGTAGCTTCATAGTCTATTTAGTATTCAAATACATTAACATGTACAATATTTAACTAATATGTATATTTTTATAAGATCCAAATTTATATTAAACATTCATTCTAACTATTTAAATTGGTTTTAAATTTTCATCCCGCCCGTAGGGCAGGCCGACCCTAGTTATAATTATAATAATGTATGTGTTTATAGGGAACAAGGATTCATGCTCAAAATCTCTCGGTGTTAAAAGTCTGCCGCAGCAAAATCAAAGCTAAAAGCTATCCAAATATATATATAATTCTGTAACATAATTCAGAAATCATAATACTCAATTTATACTGATCATAAGATGTGCTTAGGGGATTTATAGAGATTACACTAACCTGTCAACTGTTATTGGCATTAGTTGCATCTCGCATCTCCATCTCAAATTTCATACGTCTTTTGCAACTTTATGGGCTGTCAACATGCAGTGTTAAACAAAATCAACTGCTAGACTTCCAAAATCAGTTTATATTATAAGTGCAGAGTCAATCTGTTTGTAGTTTGTTTACAAATCGCATTAAGGGAGATGTTACCATTTCCTTGGATCACAAGGAGCTCCAGTTCTTACTGAAATGCTGAGATTTTTTTCTTTACTCTTCTGTTAAACTTAATGTAAATTGAAGAGAGTTGTGATACGCAGAGATGGTTTTCGGTTGGGTTGGTTACTTTCGTAAAAAGAGACCCTCACGCTAAGATTTGCCTTTAACTTTTATGTTAATTTTACTAAAACCCCACTATGGTAAACCTAGCTAAGTCATAAGCACCCATGTATCTACTAGATGTAAAAGGAAAAAAAAAACATATGGCTTTTCATTAATTATTTTCAAAGACTTTGTACTTACCTGCTTAAAAACCTACAGCTACTTAGCTACTATAAACAAGAGGAAAAAAGCTTCTTTTTTTTGATAAAATGTGAATATATATACCAAAAAATTTATACTAATAAAAGAGACCTTTTGAGGCTCCATAGAGCGTCCACATCAGCGAAAACAATTCTCCCAAAAGATGACACGTGTAATTATTATTTAAAAAATAAAAAATAAATAATAAGTAAATTTGCAATATAAGAAAAAATAAATAATAAGTAAATAAATAAACAGAAACATTGCGTTAAACTAATAAGTAAATATACAATACAAGGAAAATAAATTATAAGTAAATATACAATTAAGAAATAAAAATACTAAATTAAAAATATATATGAAAAATGTATAGTAGAATAAATAATAACTAAATACACAATATAAGAAATAGAAATATTATATTAAATATTTATCGTAATATTAGAATAAATAAATATAAAATATAAGAAAAAATAAATAATAAGTAAATATAGTATATAAGAAATAAAAATATTACATTAGATATATAAAAGCAAGAAATTTAGAATAATCTATACTAATAAAAGGGACCTTTTGAGGCTCCGTAGAGCGTCCACATCAGCGAAAACAGTTCTCCCGAAAGATGACACGTGTCATTATTATTTATATAAGAAAAAATAAATAATAAGTAAATAAATAAACAGAAACATTGCGTTAAACTAATAAGTAAATATACAATACAAGGAAAATAAATTATAAGTAAATATACAATTAAGAAATAAAAATACTAAATTAAAAATATATATGAAAAATGTATAGTAGAATAAATAATAACTAAATACACAATATAAGAAATAGAAATACACGATATAAAGAAAAATATATAATAAGTAAATATTATAAATATATGAATTATATATACAATAATAAGTAAATGCACAATTTTTAAAATATGGAAAGAGTACATTAAATATTAAACATCTATCTTAAAATATAAAATTATTAGTAAATAGAAAGTATAAGAAATAGAAATACACGATATAAAGAAAAATATATAATAAGTAAATATTATAAATATATGAATTATATATACAATAATAAGTAAATGCACAATTTTTAAAATATGGAAAGAGTACATTAAATATTAAACATCTATCTTAAAATATAAAATTATTAGTAAATAGAAAGTATAAGAAATAGAAATACACGATATAAAGAAAAATATATAATAAGTAAATATTATAAATATATGAATTATATATACAATAATAAGTAAATGCACAATTTTTAAAATATGGAAAGAGTACATTAAATATTAAACATCTATCTTAAAATATAAAATTATTAGTAAATAGAAAGTATAAGAAATAGAAATACACGATATAAAGAAAAATATATAATAAGTAAATATTATAAATATATGAATTATATATACAATAATAAGTAAATGCACAATTTTTAAAATATGGAAAGAGTACATTAAATATTAAACATCTATCTTAAAATATAAAATTATTAGTAAATAGAAAGTATAAGAAATAGAAATACACGATATAAAGAAAAATATATAATAAGTAAATATTATAAATATATGAATTATATATACAATAATAAGTAAATGCACAATTTTTAAAATATGGAAAGAGTACATTAAATATTAAACATCTATCTTAAAATATAAAATTATTAGTAAATAGAAAGTATAAGAAATAGAAATACACGATATAAAGAAAAATATATAATAAGTAAATATTATAAATATATGAATTATATATACAATAATAAGTAAATGCACAATTTTTAAAATATGGAAAGAGTACATTAAATATTAAACATCTATCTTAAAATATAAAATTATTAGTAAATAGAAAGTATAAGAAAAGGAAATACTCAATTTAAAAAAATGGAAAAAGTACATTAGTATTTAAACATCTATCTTAAAATGTAAGTCTATCTTAAAATATAAAATTATTAGTAAATGGAAAGTATAAGAAATAGAAATACACGATATAAAGAAAAATATATAATAAGTAAATATATAATATAAATAAATACGCAATTTAAAAATGGAAAATTACATTAAGATTTAAAAATATATCTTAAAATTTAAAATATAGATAATACGTAAATAGAAAGTATAACAAATGGAAATATACAATTTAAAGAAAATGGAAAATGTACTTTAATATTTAAACATCTATCTTAAAATGTAAAATAGAGATATTAAGTAAATAAAAAGTACAAGAAATGGAAATACATATACAGAAAAATAAATAATAAGTAAATAATATAAATATATAATATATGAATTATATATATAGTAATAAGTAAATACAATTTTTTTTTAAAAAAATGGAAAAAAGTTCATTAAGCATTAAACATCTATCTTAAAATGTAAATCTATCTTAAAATATAAAATTATTAGTAAATAGAAAGTATAAGAAATAGAAATACACAATATAAAGAAAAATAAATAATAAGTAAATATTATAAATATATAAATATATGAATTATATATACAATAATAAGTAAATGCACAATTTTTAAAATATGTACATCTATCTTAAAATGGTAGTAAATTATATAAAAATGGAAATGCCACATTAAACAAAAAAAAAATGTATAGTTTTACATCAAAAAAGTCCCTATAAAGTCATTATTCCATCAACATCAACCTCACACTATCAAGGAAAACTTCAAAGCACTCGAGCAAAAAAATGGTTCCACCATCAACTCTTGCCGTCCCAAAAACATTTAATGACCTTGAAGGAGATTTTTTATAACAACGAACTTTTTGTTAGGTGGATTCATTGTTGGGAAACCCGCAACTTCCAAAAGCCAAACTTATTCATGGGAATTGAATTGCTTTTCATAGACTCAAAGGTATTCTTACAAATTTAAATTAATTTAATCCATAATTTTAATTGTTAATATTCATG
>NC_027755.1:4433684-4439991 GCF_000695525.1 Brassica oleracea var. oleracea
ATTATTTTTTTAAATATACATAATTTATATATATAGATTAATCTTCCAAACTTAAACTATTATATTATACATGAATAATGTTTTTAAATAAAAATAATTTCAGATTTAAAATAAAATAAAAAAAAATGGTTATTTTCAAATAATGGATGTAATTTACATTATACTATCATTTAACAAGTATTCAATACGTTTTGATATATCATTATTTTCTATTTCCAGAAAAAAATAAATTGTTAAACATCAATATCATCTAGGTTAAGTATACTAACATCACAAATTCAAACATCACAAAAAATATTTACATAAACATTATATTACAATAATTTAATAAAAAAATACAACTCAAAAAACCAATATTCAAAAGAATAGTTATATACTTAATATTTGAAAATCAAAGATTTTTTTGCTAAAATTGTACTTACCTGGCCAAGGAGATCGACCATCTTTTTACGGATCGATCGATTGTTGAGCATGTGGTCGATCCAAAAATTCTCTGCAGGTTAATTAAATATCTAAAACATTTATTCCAACACTCAACAGATAGTTTTGCTAAATATGATAACTAGATAGCCAACAAAATTACAAAAAAATATTTAAATAGTAAAAAATATGTTAATTTAATTATGACACGCATCTTAACATTTATATAAATATATATCATAACCTAAATATAAATAATTTAACAACTTAAATTAGAAAAAAATAAAAATCCCGGGCGTAGCCCGGGTTAATCCCTAGCGGAACAAAAGGGTAATGTTTTACAAAAGCGTAGAAGCCATATGTTTAATTTTGCTCAAAATAAATTTTATAACCATGATGGAACTATGATTTGAGAGGAGCTTGATGAACGTCACTCAAACGTAAACCACAGAGACAGCAGACCATTGCACCGGCGGAGAGGCATGCGAGCTAGGAGGATTTCCTCTAAATAAAATTATAATTACTTAAAAATCATTATATTATTTACATAACTCATAGTTGCATTAAAATTATAGAACTCTAAAACATGTATTTTATAACATGTTTTATATAAGTTTATTATACCCGCGCTTTGCCGATGCTGATCTCCTGCACGTCGAAATCAGCTAAACTCACCTGAAACTGTTTTAATTAGCCAATGGTCGAGCTTGAGCTCAGGGGTGTTATGATCAGATCATCTGTTACTCTAAACTTCATGTTTTCCTTCACAAACCCCTGGCATGCATTACAGTGGGAGCGGATCGTTTGAACACTATGCGGGCATAAATGATTCAGTGGTGGATAAGGGCTACCACATCCCAACATACGTGAATTTCCATATCCATGCATAAGCCTACTATCACCAGAGCTAAACCCAAAATCTGGTTCCTTGACAGTGGTAATGCCGAGCAGGTTCTTCTGGCAGCCATAATACCATGGTAGTGCGGAGTTGGCCTTGGGACGTGATCTTCTATTCAAGCGTAAGTCGTTAAAGCTTCTAAACAGGTTTAATATGCATCCCATAACCATATTATCACCAGAGGATTCTAGTCCAAACTTCTAAGAAACAGCAAGAAAGGTGAAAGAAGATTCACAAAATCTTCCCTACATTCAAAGTATAGAACCTTCATATCCTGCTTCCGAACTACTACATTCAAAGTTAAACAGCCCGAATCTGCTTCATTCTTATATTCTTGCAGAGCAGGACTCAGTGGCTTTTTCAGCACGTTCATGTTGCGCGAGCTTTGTTTTCTAAGGAAAGCGTCTGTCAAAAGAGTGTTACCAGCAAGGTGAGTACCCAGTAACGTTCAAATGGAAAGTCAAAACTAGCATTATAACAAAAGAGAGAGAGAGAGAGAGAGAGAGAGAGAGAGAGAGAGAGAGAGAGAGAGAGAAAATGGATACGTAAGACTAAATACCTCTTCAGAACCAATGACAAGAAGTGATTCAGTCAACTTGTCAACATCTACATAACCCTGAGCTTTGACGACTTGTAGATACACATTAGTAGAGTTAGATTGCACTTCCATATCATCAGTAACGATGAAGGACGGCTTGCCACAGACAGATACTCCATCAACATCGTTTCGTAATTTGCTTGCATTGCCTACTTCAATCTTCATCTCCATCTTTTTGCCACAACTACATTTTGAGGTATTAAAAATAGCCCACATTTGGCTGCACAAAGTTTTATTTTTATACCCAGGGCAGATGAAGAACTTGCATTCCTCAGTCGTCTCGTTAACGTTCACCTTAAGCCTCCGGAATAGATCATCTTCCAAACTTCTTGGATACAAAAGCATTGTTCGCATGCTTCAGTGAGGAAGTTGTCAGTCTCCATATGTAAAACAGTTTTGTAAATGTTGCTGAAGCAACCCACTGCAGTTTGCTGAGACTATTTATTCACTAGCCTCGCGATGGTCTCCATCTGGAGTTTGAGAAAACCAAAGAGAACGTCAACAAAATCTTTACACGCCTCCACTAAAACTATCTTGTTCTTCTCTTTATCAACTAGAGCTCTCAGACTAAGTTTTGGTTTTGTTGAACTTTCAGCCATTTGGATGTTTGAAAATTGCTAGAGAAAATTTAAGAAAGGAGAGAATGCAGAATCACGTAACTGCATATGGTTCCTTTATAATGAACAAAGCGTTCAGTTCCGAGATGAAAGAATAATGTAATAAATACGAATGTGATGCAATGGAGAAGAAACACAGGAAAAAT
Organism: Brassica oleracea var. oleracea; assembly: GCF_000695525.1. Lineage (NCBI taxonomy): Eukaryota > Viridiplantae > Streptophyta > Magnoliopsida > Brassicales > Brassicaceae > Brassica > Brassica oleracea. Next base: position 4,436,364 of record NC_027755.1, read on the forward strand.
AGACTGCAGTTTAATCTGCATTGTTTGTCCATTATTCTTTAGGGTATGAATGTGATGAAGTAAAAATATAGAAGAAACACATGAGAAATAAACTGCAGTTTAATCTGCATTTTTTATCCATTCATCTTTTAATATGCAGAATAAATAGACGGCAGTTTTATATGCATGCATAACACTTTGGCTTCGAATGGAATGCAAATAAAAAAAACGAAGATCAAACACAAAATGCAGATCAAGCAGAACAAATGCAGATCATGCAGTACAAATGCAGATCTAACTAGCTAAACTAATTTATCGAATTAACATATTTGATCAAATGTTAAAAGTAATTTTGTAAATTAAATATCTGAAAGTAATTTAAAAATAATCTTAATATTATATATAAAAACAAAAACAAAAATAATATTCGGAGGATTTTTGAATCTGTGAAAGATGAAGAAAAAGAAGTGTAATATTAGTTAAAAGCATACATTGATTTTTGAATTTTTTTTTAATGAATGTAGATATGTGAAACAACTTTAAAATATAAAAACTAATTATTCATAAGATAAAAACTGCATATATATATGTAAAAGAACGAAAAATATATATTTATTGTAAAAACTATTAATTGGTTATATAAAATATTTTAAATTATAAGTATATGTTAATATTAGATGATTATCAATTGCATGCATGAATTTAATAAACTAATTTACATAAAAAAACATGTATGTGTCATAATATATTTGTGGAGAATTAGTATATCTTTTACTAGTATTATTGAATATAAATTCTAATGTTTTAAAGATAATAAAATTTTCATAATTAATTGAAGAAAAAAAATATTAAAATTTACCTTGATTTCAAATTTTTAATGCATGTTGATATATGAAAAACCTAAAAATATATTAGAAATAATTAATCACAAGATAAAAATAACATTTCAACATATTATTAAAAAAAAAATGGGATAATTATTATATATAAAAACGAAAAAACTATAAAACTACAAGAACTTATATACTTGTTAGGGAGAATTCTTAACTTGTGAATGTGAAGAATGAAGATATTTTCAATTTATAGATAAAACTGTGTGTTATTAGAAAAAAAAAAAAAAGTTCACCCATTGGGCATTTGCCCTTCGCTAGACACATTTTCCTTTTTATCTGCGGAACAAAATAATTACAAAGGGAAAATTTCTGCATGCAGTTTTTATATATTTTATTATTTATTTTTGGTTCTACATTTTTGTACCTGAATGGAAAGTGTCTGCATATTAACCTTTTCTGCATTCTTCTTGCATTAGTTCTGTTTTGCATTCAAACCCTTTATATGTAAAAAAAATTGTCCACCAAACACAGCAAAAAAGAGGTTGATCAAAAACAGAGGCCCAATGGATAATTTTCTTTTTTCTTTTCTTTTTTCCTATAAATACTATACACACAACTTCATTTCTTTATTTATAAACTAAAAAGTTCTATAATATTTTTAAAAACACCTATAAATGTTTACTTGACATATTCCTAGTTTAACATAATTTTCTGTAAAAAGTATTTTACACATTATTTTAGTATGCTATAAAATATATAGGGAGATTTGCCAAATATGACTCAAAACTTGACTTTGATTGCAAAAGTATACCCAAACTTGAATCAAATGAAAAACTAACCTAAAAACCTTGTGAAATTACAGCCAGCCCTTGTGACCAAACAAAAAAAACATAAGCCATTTTTACGAATATATCTCCAGTAAGTCGTCTGAGTCGTCTAAGATGCTGAAAGTCGTCTAGTGTAGTTGCTCTTAAAAATAATTTTTAAATTTTTAAAAAAATATTTTGACAAATGAAAAATTAAAATCATGTAATTATAAACAGTTTTAAGAAATGTAAATTAAAATATAATAAAATTGAATAGTTTCCAGTATAGATGAGTGAAAGTAGTTAATCATGATATTCTTTGGTTTTATGGTTTGACAACATATGTTGTGTAGTATTGTATGTATTCTTAGGGTTAGATTTTGGAAAGATTGAATATTTTTTTGAAAAATTAAATTTTTACCTATAAGTGTTTATTTTTTTGTATAGTAAAAACTTTTGAAGTTTAATTTAATTTTATGAAGTGTTTAGTTAGTTAATTAAGTTTAGGGGTTATGTTTAGGGTCTAGACGACTAACTTATAAGTCGTCTGGTGAATAATTTAAACCAGACGACTTACATGTAAGTCGTCCAAATATTCCCGCCTAAAATTTTTTAAAAAATTATTTTTCCGCTTAAATAATTTAAACCATACGACTTACTCGTAAGTCGTCTACGAAGTCTTCTATTTTAGTTTCCCGCTAAAAATATTTTAGTTTCCCGCTAAAAATATTAAAGTCTTCTGGGTGACTTACAAGTAAGTCGTCTAGGAATTCGTCTGAATCAAAAATATTTAACCTAATTGGATTTTTTGTCTTCCTATATAAAGAAAAATTTACACATTCTCTCTCATTTTCTCAAATGGCTGCAACCAAAATGTAATGTTCATCATTCTAAAACTTTTCAACCTCTCTCTAATCTCTTTGAACTTATAAACATTAAGCTTTATATCAATTTATTGTTTTTATTTCATGTCTTTCTCACTAATTTATCTTGTTTTTGCAGATTTTTTATCACATGGTTCTCATCTTCCACTCATTTAAAGGTAGATCTATCAAATTTAGATATGTATTATTTTTTTTGTCCAAAAAAAAAAAGATATGTATTTTTGTGTGTTCTATAAAAATAGATTTATCTAATCTTCCACTCATTTTCTCTGTTTTAAGCCATTTGAACGTTTTTGGATATGCAGGTTTTTCAGATCTGGATTTGGATATGCAGGTTTTTCATATCTGGAAGACGTCTGGGATGACTTACCTATTAGTCGTCTAAAATATAATGCGCTAGACGACTTCCAGGAAGTTGTCTGACGGAGTCTTCTCCCATGTCTCTCCCTTTCATAACAGATCTGAGCGTTTTGGTAAGTTTTTATGTCTGATTTTTCTTCATTTGGTAACTTTCTGTTGCATAAAGTTCTTACTTTTTTCCCAAACTAAAACTCTTCAAACCCACTCTAATCTCTTTGACTTGAAAACACCAAACTTTATATGAATTTTTCAGTTTTGTCTCATGTCTTTCCCACTAATCTATCTTTTTTGCAGGTTTTTAATCACATGGTTTTCATTTTCCACTCATTTAAAGGTAGATCTATTAATTTTAGATATGTATTTTTGTGTACTTTATAAAGGTAGATTTATCTAATCTTCCACTCATTTTCTCTGTTATTAAGTCATTTGAACGTTTTTTGATATGCAGATTTTTCAGATATGAATTTGATATGCAGATTTTTCAGATCTGGAAGACTTCTGGGACGACTTACTTGTTAGTCGTCTAAAATATAATGCGCTAGACGACTTCCAAGAAGTCTTCCAGACGACTTCCAGGAAATCGTCTGGACTTCATGGAAGTCTTCTGACGAAGTCTTCTTCCATATCAAGTGGAGTTCAAGCTTGTCTTTGTAGAGGAATGATCGATAATAGTTTTGTTTGTGGTTTCTTTTGTGATTTGCATGTCTACTCTTCTAGTTGTGAATTTTTTGTAAAATCAGTAATAATGTTTCCCAATATGTACTAT
>NC_027755.1:4440309-4455534 GCF_000695525.1 Brassica oleracea var. oleracea
ACCAATTAAGTTATAAATTTCATTCAGTAGCCCTAATATTGACTAATATACATGAATTAACAAACAAATATTAAAAAGTCTTTATAGGTTTAGAGAAAATGAAAGTTTATTAAACATTGACGCAGATGACTTCCACGGAGGTCGTGGAAGTCGTCAATTTAGGTTAGTTTTGCAATTGATTTTTAACCTAGACGACTTACAGGTTAGTCGTCCACCTTTGTTTGATAAAAAAAAATCGAGACGACTTACATGTAAGTCGTCTAGGAAAAACGGGTTAGTTTTGCATTCGACCGGAATGTGTCAGAAATTTGACTTTTCCTGGATGACTTACAAGTTAGTCGTCCAGTAGAAAATTAAAAAATTAATATTTTGTTTTTTTCTAGACGACTAACTTGTAAGTCGTTCTCAGGTTAGTTATGCAATTGAATTATTAAACAAAATTTTTTTTCTAGACGACTTACACGTTAGTCGTCCCGAGTTTTTTTCCTAGACGACTAACATGTAAGTCGTCCAAGATAAGCAAGGTTTGACCAAAATCTCGGAATAAAATCCTGGACGACTTACATTTAAGTCGTAAGACGGACGACTTCCGTGTAAGTCGTCTAGAAAAAAAATATTAAATTTTTTAATTTTCTACTCGACGACTAACTTGTAAATCGTCCAGGAAAAGTCAAACTTCTGACACATTCCGGTCAAATGCAAAACTAAGAAAATGTCTAACATATGTTTTTTCTAACACTAAGTCGGAATAAAATCATGGACGACTTACATTTGTATTTTTTGTTTAGATATTTAATTTACATATATTTAATCATTTGGTCAATGTTTTGAAAACCGTACCAGACCGGCCGGTCTGACGGTCGGACCGTGACTCGCTCTTCTAACTGGTTTTGAGTTATACTAAAAACCGGATTTGAGTTAAACTGGTAAACCCAATCAAAACCGGTCAAACTTATTAAAAGTGGTGATCCGGTTCGATGTTAAAGGTCTTTTTCTGAAATTCAAGTTACAAAAAATTGCAAATTTAAAAAAAAATCAAAAAAATTCATGTTTTTAATATCTATCTAAAATAAATCAGCTTTCTTTATATTTTTATATTATTTAAAAATGTTATTTTATTTTCATATCATTTTTAGATTCTAACAATGATATAAAGATTATAAAAGTAATTTTATAGTTATGCATATATATAGTTACTTAATTTAAAATTAAGTTAAATATATACTTCGGTTGAACCGGTATGACCATTGACCCAGTTGCAACACTGAGTCAATGTCCAATCTGGATTTCAAAACATTTCATTCAATAAAAAGAACCAAAGCCGAGATTAAAAGAACCTATGAACCTAAAAAGTTATGAACTGCATTCTCCATTCATGATTAGTCAAACCAGGTTATATACTGAGAAACATATTAAAAATCAGATCATTATACCCACATTAATTTTATATCTTTGTTCAATAAACCCCTCTCGATCAGGGCCTTTTTCCTCCCTAGACCAATTAATACCATTAGGTTATAAATTAGAGCTAGATGATAATCTCCGCTCATGCGCGGGGGGAATTTTTTATACTAATGTTTGTTTATTAAATGGTTTTAACATTTCGAAACACTACAATCTTTAACGATTGTTAAATAACGAATACAAATGTTAGTATCTTAACTGTATTATCGTTGTTGAAGAGTTAACGTATTACATCTCATTTTAAATACTTTTAAGACTTCATATACACAAAAGTAAATTAAGTTTTGCGGCCGATACAATTCACAAAAATCAGATAGGCAACATTGATTATAAAATGACGAAAGAGGATTAGGTTTTCTGCCCTCGATTTGTTTATTATTGACCCTCCATAAGTGATTTCATTTTCTACTTCTATAAAATTGTGCTTTCGTTCTCCTTTCTGTTTCACTGATATGAGATTTGTTTCTTTTTTAACTTCTTCTGTGAATAAGGTGAATTACATAAGTGTCAATTTAAAAAGATGGACATCTGTAAAACTTAGTTCCACTCCAGATACATATCTAAGAATAAAACTTTTGAAGAAAAGAACCGGCAAACTCCATTTACAGGTTAATGTTCAAATCTAATATATTAAGCTATTATATAATATAAGTGCAAACTCGAATTATAAATGTCTGTCTAGTATATATTCACCAGTTAGGTTTAAAAAATCATCTAATTCTACAACAACAAAAAATTACTTATTTTATTAATCTACGCTTTTGAGGTTTAATTACTTAAAGGTATACCGATAAAAATATATATAATACTTTACCATACTAGTATATGTAAACTATGTATAAACTAAGAACTGTTTGATTTATTAAATGATAAACTATAAATTTATAATAAATAATTCAAATATATCATTCTTACAAATATAATAGCTAGTAAGGTATTAGGAAGAAACAAATATTATATGAATGATCAAATCTATCATTATTCGAACAAACTCAAAATGAGGTGACTGGAATCTTGTCATGATATTTCATTAAAAGCTCTTTAGGAATAAATATTAAGACAAAAATATTTAATCTGAATGAAATAATATATATTGTTCTTCTGATATTAAAAATAACTTTGATTTGGATAAGTGTATTTCTGGGATTGTCAGGATCAAATAACATATTAGAAACCACCTATTTAAAAATTAATTTGTTCATATAAAAGTATATAAATTAGAATAAGCACATAAATCAAAATAATACCCTTTGTTTGTTTACAATCATGTTTTTGGTAAATAAATAAAAACAATCATTTTATTAATTTTATATCGTATAAACTTTAGTGATATTGAAATAGATATATATATATATATATAGTATATTTTAATATAAATATTTATTATTGACACTTAATGATTTTATCAACATTTTTATATTTGCTATAAAAAAAATTTAAACGGTTAATCACAAAAATTTTAATGTGAGATTTATCAATACAAATTTTAAAATTAAAATTTTAAGATCTCATCAATGCAAATTTTTAAATTAACATATTTATATCGTACATATATATATATATAAATTATGAATATCTATTAATGAGAGTTCATATTCATACGATTTATGATCATTTGTATCTTGTTTGAACAAAAAAAAATTAAACCATTGATCACAATAGTTTCAGTGTGAGATTTTTTTTATCATTTTTAGTAATTTATAGTCGTTTTAAAAAATTTAAAATATAACATATAGAAAAAATCTAAATATTTTTATTATATGTTTAATGTAATTTTTAATTTCTTTTAATAATATAAAATTAAACAAAAAGATAGATAGAGGATATAAAAAATATTATCAAATATGTATTATTTATATTCATTAATTGTCTTATATATGATAATCATATAAGGTAATTTCGTAGTTTTTATTTAAAGAAAAATAGTGAATATTTTTTTGTACACTACTAATCAATTTGTTAGTTAGTTTAATAAAAAAAATAATATATATTTATATGAACCAATTTATTTTTGAGTAAGTTAGTTCAAAATCCTAAAACTTGTGTGAAATTAGGTAAATGCACAACACAGTTAAAGTATGAGGCTTAAAGTTTACTATTGATTGTTAAAATTACAATTCAGTCCTTATCTGCAGTTGTTGGGGGAGGTTGGGAAAGTACGTAAGAGAGAGAATATAATCATTTGTTTTTTTCTATCTAAGAAAGTAACCGGAGACAACTTGTGTGGAAAAAAGTAGCCGGAGACGTCTTCCCACACTGGCATAGAGGACCTTGTTCTTCTTGTATACATGGGATTTGATGTCGCGTCAGAGACCGGATTCTGAGTCACCTCCATGGCTTCAGGAAGATGGCGATGAGCGACTCTGCCAAATCTAGAGTGATGGGTTAAGAGGGGCCTCAAATTGTACACGCGTTTGGAAACATAATAAATTAAGTTAAACTGGTAAACCCAATCAAAACCGTACCAAACCGGCCGGTCTGAAGGTCGGACCGTGACTCGCTCTTCTAACTGGTTTTGAGTTATGCTAAAACCCGGATTTGAGTTAAACTGGTAAACCCAATGAAAACCGGTCAAACTTATTAAAAGTGGTGATCCGGTTCGATGTTAAAGGCCTTTTTCTGAAATTCAAGTTACAAAAAATTGCAAATTTTAAAAAAATTCAAAAAAATTCATGTTTTTAATATCTATCTAAAATAAATTAGCTTTCTTTATATTTTTATATTATTTAAAATTTTTATTTTATTTTCATATCATTTTTAGATTCTAACAATGGCATAAAGATTATAAAAGTAATTTTATAGTTATGCATATATATATTGTTACTTAATTTAAAATTAACTTAAATATATAATTCGGTTGAACCGGTTGGACCGGTATGAGCATTGACCCACCCAGTTGCAATACTGAGTCAATGTCCAATCTGGATTTCAAAACATTGCATTCAATAAAAAGAACCAAAGCCGTGATTAAAAGAACCTATGAACCTAAGAAGTTATGAACTGCATTCTCCATTCATGATTAGTCAAACCAGGTTATATACTGAGAAACAGATTAAAAATCTGATCATTATACCCACATTAATTTTATATCTTTGTTCAATAAACCCATCTCGATCACGGCCTTTTTCCTCCCTAAACCAATTAATACCATTAGGTTATAAATTAGAGCTAGATGATAATCTGCGCTCATGTGCGGAGTGAATTTTTTATACTAATGTTTGTTTATTAAATGGTTTTAACATTTTGAAACACTACAATCTTTAACGATTGTAAAATAACAAATACAAATGTTAGTATCTTAAATGTATTATCGTTGTTGAAGAGTTAACGTATTACATCTCATTTTAAATATTTTTAAGACTTCATATACACAAAAGGAAATTAAGTTTTGCGGCCAATACAAATCACAAAAATCAGATAGGCAACATTGATTATAAAATAACGAAAGAGAATTAGGTTTTCTGCCCTCGATTTGTTTACTATTGACCCTCCATAAGTGATTTCATTTTCTACTTCTATAAAATTGTGCTTTCGTTCTCGTTTCTGTTTCACTGATATGAGATTTGTTTCTTTTTTAACTTATTCCGTGAATTCGGTGAATTACATAAGTGTCAATTTAAAAAGATGGACATCTGTAAAACTTAGTTCTTCTCCAGATACATATCTAAGAATAAACCTTTTGAAGAAAACAACCGGCAAACTTTATTTACAGGTTAATGTTCAAATCTAATATATCAAGCTGTTATATAATATAAGTGCAAACTCGAATTAGAAATGTCTGTCTAGTATATATTCACCAGTTAGGTTTAAAAAATCATCTAATTCTACAACAACAAAAAATTATTTTTTTTATTAATCTACGCTTTTGAGGTTTAATTACTTAAAGGTATACCGATAAAAATATATATAATACTTTACCATACTAGTATATGTAAACTATGTATAAACTAAGAACTGTTTGATTTATATAATGATAAAACTATAAATTTATAATAAATAGTTCAAATATCTCATTCTTACATATATAATGGCTAGTAAGGTATTAGGAAGAAACAAATATTATACGAATGATCAAATCTATCATTATTCGAACAAACTCAAAAGGAGGTGACTGGAATCTTGTCATGATATTTCATTAAAAGCTTTTTAGGAATAAAAATTAAGACTAAAATATTTAATCTTAATGAAATAATATATATAGTGCTTCTGATATTAAAAATCACTTTGATTTGGATAAGTGTATTTCTGGGATTGTCAGGATCAAATAACATATTAGAAACCACCTATTTAAAAAATAATTTGTTCATATAAAAGTATATAAATTAGAGTAAGCACATAAATCAAAATAATACCATTTGTTTGTTTACAATCATGTTTTTTGTAAATAAATAAAAACAATCATTTTATTTATTTTATATCGTATAAACTTTAGTGATATTGAAATAAATATATATAGTATATTTTAATATAAGTATTTATTATTGACACTTAATGATTTTATCAACATTTTTATATTTGCTATAAAAACAAATTTAAATGGTTAATCACAAAAAATTTAATGTGAGATTTATCAATACAAATTTTAAAATTAAAATTTTAAGATCTCAATAATTTTTCAATGCAAAATTTTAAATTAACATATTTATATATTTATATATTTTATATAGTATATATTTTAATTTTAACTATATTAATATATATATATATATATGTACATATATATATAAAATATGGATATCTATTAATGAGAGTTCATATTCATACGATTTATGATCATTTGTATCTTGTTTGAACAAAAAAAAGTTAAATCATTGATCACAAAAGTTTCAGTGTGAGATTTTTTATCATTTTTAGTAATTTATAGTAATTTTAAAAAATTTAAAATATAACATATTGAAAAAATCTAAATATTTTTATTATATGCTTAATGTGATTTTAATTTCTTTTAATAATATAAAATTAAATAAAAAGAGAGAGAGGATATAAAAAATATTATCAAATATGTATTATTTATATTTATTAATTGTCATATATATGTTAATCATATTAGGTAATTTCGTACTTTTTATTTAAAGAAAAATAGTGAATATTTTTTTGTACACTACTAATCAATTTGTTAGTTAGTTTAATAAAAATCATAATATATATTTATATGAACCAATTTATTTTGGAGTAAATTAGTCCAAAATACTAAAACTTGTGTGAAATTAGGTAAATGCACAACACAATTAAAGTATGAGGCTTAAAGTTTACTATTGATTGTTAAAATTACAATTCAGTCCTTATCTGCAGTTGTTGGGGGAGAGGAGGTGTACGTAAGAGAGAAAATATAATCATTTGATTTTGTCTATCTAAGAAAGTAACCGAAGACAACTTGTGTGAAAAAAGTAGCCGGAGATGTCTTCCCACACGGGCATAGAGGACCTTGTTCTTCTTTTATACATGGGATTTGATGTCGCGTCAGAGGCCGGACTCTGAGTCGTCTCCATGGCTTCAGAAAGATGGCGATGAGCGACTCTGCCAAATCTAGAGTTATGGGTTAAGAGGGGCCTCAAATTGTACACGCGTTTGGAAACATAATAAATTAAGATTTGTGTGGTAGAGTTCAGATAAACCTAGCAACCTATTTTGTATCTCGGCCCAAACTAATTGGAATTGTAGTTTAACCGGACAGTTTGGTACCACATTAAGGGTTGTGTACATCATGTATATATGGTACGGTGGCTGGGCCGTAGGGTATTTTATCAAGGTGTTTGAAATTACAAGTTACTTATGTTATTAGCATATCAAAGATTTTAAATCATAGCCAAATGTAAAGTTATTTATCATGTTATCAATAATGAAATCCCGAGCAATTTGGTACCCCCACTGGTTTTTAGGGGAAGATACACGGTAGCTGGCTATAGGGTATGTTATCTTTGATTTGAAAATGCAAGTTAATTATGTTATTAGAGGATAAAAGATTCGTTAACCGTAATTTTTAAATCAGAGCCAAATATAAATTTAGTTAGCCGGTTATTAATAATGAAAATCCGAGCAATTTGGTTTGTTAACCGTATTTTAAAATCAGAGCCAACTATAAATTTAGTTAGCTGGTTATTAAAAATGAAAACTCTAGCAATTTAGTTTGTAAACCGTATTTTAAAAATTATTGTCAACAACTATAGAGTTACAAATTCTATTTACAAATTATTGTCAACAACTATAGCGGATAAAATATTCGGTAGCCGTTGTGGTCGTGGTGGCGGTGGTGTCGGACGGCAACGGTGGTGACGAGCGATGGTGGTAAAAACAATAGAACACTCCTAAAATTATTTAAGATTAAAAACAACCAAACACTTCTTTGCAGCCTCTGTTTCTAAAATGAACGTTGCTTTTTTCCCTTTACTTCAAGCCTGGCCTGTAAAAGAACAGAGTAGAGAACGTTTGAGATACCGATCAACATAAAAACTTATTTTAACATAAAAGAACCACAGGTGATATAATCTGTAAAAAGAAGAGACAACACCTACGGGGAAGATCAAACAATCCACCACACACTAGGATGGCGTTAACTCAAGCAAGTCTCCACATCGATACAAACCCCAGTTAACAAAATTGGAGCCTTGAACCGAATCCTTGCTCCGGAGCACAGAACATGATTCGGTCTAACAGCGCATCGACGCTAAGTCCACGCTGGAGAGACGCAGAAAAGACAAACAATGCGGTAACTGAAAGCTCTATCACTGACGGTTAAAGCAACACGCCCTTGTAATGAGGATGACATAACAAAGGTAGGGCAAAACCAGAAAAGAGGAGGAGCGGCCATAGAAGACAGATCCCAAAAACTCTTAACTTGCTTGCAAACGCAAACCACAGAAACGAAACATCCACACAGTCGCTCCATACTCCGTGCACGCTCCGACGGGAATGAACCGTCACCAACCATGAGCAATAGACAGACCCTCGTCGACGAGAGACCAAGTTGCCGGCAAGGGAGAGCTAATCACTCCACTCCACAGCAAAGAGTAACTCTTCGGATAACCACACGACCAGACCAGGCGGAGAGAGCCCACCCATTACCATCACTCGCCTCCGCATATGTTCACACCACAAGACCTTCAAAGACAAAATTGAGATTCACGATGAGAACGCCAACGAGCTGACTCCGATCCACGACCACTACCACTCCAGAGAAGAACCCCCGACCTCAGATCTACTTCCCCCCAAAGCGGATGAAGACAACTCTCGGCGGAGCCTCCCCCACAATATCACGCATATCGACAAAGGACCGAAAGATGGAAAAGCAGAGCAAAAATCAAAGAGGAGAGTGAGAGGAGGAAGTCTCCGGTGGCCACGCACGGAGAAGAAGGCCACCAGAACATATATCTAACGTCAAAAGTTTCGTCGGAGAGGTTGGGGTTTTTGAGAAAGGAGAGAGAAAAGAACTCCGATATATTCTTGAGAATAAATATCGAAGATAGAAACCGTCTAGGAGTAGGGGTATAATAGTCAATATGGTTTTGAAAATAAAAGACAAAATCCCTAAATGTGCAATGAGCTAATTATGGAATAATTCTTATGCTGCAATTACATTTTATTTTTCTGAAGATTCTAAGAATCATTCTAATGATGACATGTGCCTATGAAAACAAGTGGTAACGCTCCAACATTAATATACGGGGATAAACTAAAAAAACATTATAATTGCACTTTAAATTCGCACGTTACCCTCGGTTTAGTTATTCCTGCAAATATTTTGGGCCGGTCTGGTTCGCGATTTTGATTTTTGGAGTGTCAAACTGTCAATGCTCTCGTGTTTCCCTCGAGTATTGCACCTGTTTATGCACTCCATTATCCGGACAAGAAAAGAGCACACAGTGGTTTGATTTAAAGTTTTTTTCCTAGTCTTTGCTAAATGCCAATCAGATAAGTTGATTTTTAATTACTCTTTTTAAAGTTTGTTAATTACTCTTTTTAAAGTTGATCAGAGTATTCGGTTTCCCTGGAGTATGTTTTTTGTTTGTTAATTACTCTTTTTAAAGTGAAATCAAAACTACTTTCTAATACGATAAAAGTATGGACAAGTAAGCGTACGATTAATTCCAAGAATACATAAATAAAATCAGAAGTTTTCCACAAATTCACTACAATTTATAAATTTAAACATCTGGACCAAAACCCAAAAAAAAACTCAAATAAGGCCACGATTAACCCTGGTATTTTAGCTGAGGTTCTTTGCTTCGATTAAGAGACGGTTCTTAACTTTTAACTAAGAAAACCTAAGAATTGTTTCTTAAATAAGAGATATAAAAGACATTTCTTAACCGAAAAATGTAAAAGAATATCAAATCATGAGTTAAAAACCCCAAATAAAAAACCAGGGTTAATCATGCTCTGAATTAATATTTTTTTCTTGTAAAATGGAGTATTCATTTAATTATTATACTATTACTCGTTAGGTTAGAGCATGATTATCAATAGGACTTAATTGGTGGTCCTTAGAGTTTTTTATTGTTGTTTATAGATTAGGACATTGTTAAGGACTTTTAATGAAAATGGTGATTATTAATGGAACTTTTTGTTGGTCCTTAGGTTAATTTTTGTTTTAAAATAACTAGTAACATATATAAGATTAAACATATTACCATTTTAAGTTGAATAACTAATAAGAAAAACAAATTCATTCATTTAATAGAAAATTACAAACATTTTATTATATTACATTAAAAAATTAAAATACAAACTTTAGAAATAAAAGCAAACACACAACTTTTTCAAATCATAGAAACTTATAAATTATATGTTATTTGGAAAATGTCCAAATTTAGCCCAAATATTTTCAATCAGATCATTTTTTAATTGTTCATTGGCTTGTCTATTCCGAAGGCTCGTTCGACGATCCATTGTACTGCCGAGATTCGAAGGCATGTTGACGGAAAATGTATCCACTTCTTCTCTTTCTTGAAACTCAAATTTGTTATACTGAGTGAATGATGAACGTTCATCTTAGACAATCATATTATGGAGTATGATACATGGTCTCATAATATTTCCTATTTTCTCTTTATCCCATAACTTAGATGAATTTTTTGACAACGGCAAATCTTGCTTGCATGCAAACTTTGTCTGCATTTCAGTTTGAGGTAGCCGGATAGATTGAATAAAAGTTGTCAATTTCGGATATATACCATCTGCTAGATAATATGCCAGATGGTACTCTTTTCCGTTGACATAATAGCTGACTTGTGGCGCGATGCCGTTAATAACGTCATCAAAAACAGGCGATCGATCAAGAATATTAAGATTGTTCATAGTACCTGGAGCTCCAAAGAATGCGTGCCATATCCAGAGGTCATACGAAGCTACCGCTTCCAAGACAATAGTTGGTTTTCCGATGCCTCGTGAATACATTCCTTTCCAAGCGGTAGGACAATTCTTCCACTCCCAATGCATACAGTCGATGCTTCCAATCATCCCCAGAAATTCACGTTCTTCTCCAATATGTAGTAGTCTTTCCAGATCCTCCGGTGTGGGACGTCGTAGGTATTCACCGCCAAACAAGGTGATTATTCCGGCGGTAAAATTGTGCAAACATTTTTGAGCCGTTATTTCAGCAAGACGGATATATTCGTCTACTGTATCAGCCGCACCACCGTATGCCAATTGTCGAATTGCTGCAGTACATTTTTGTAGAGGTGAAAGACTTGACCGTCCGGTTGCATCTTTTGATGGTCGGAAATATGATATTTCCGTGGAGAGATGATGCACAATACGGAGGAACAATTCTTTGTTCATCCGAAACCGTCGCCGGAAAAAATTGGTAGAGTATGTTGGATTCTCGCTAAAATAATCATTCCAAAGCTGGATGTGGCCTTCTTCTCGGTTTCTCTCTATAAAAATACGCTTTTTCCGCTCTTTTGGTTCTGGTATAGGATCAGAGTTGTTTAAAAAATCTTCAATGGGGTTATCAAAATCATCATCATCATCATCTTTGTGGTAATGATAATGGGATGAAGATGCCATTTTCAATATATCGAGAAGTGGGATGTGATTGTTTAGGAAATAAGGGAGAAGAATTTAACGTTTTAGTGTTCTCAAAGAGAAGGGATAGACAATTTGGAGATAATAAACCACAAGTGTTTTCTAGGGGATTTAATAGGAGAAATTTAACAAGTAATAACTCCAAAACCAACTAACCATTATCTACCTATGTCTAATCAGAAGTTATTACTAAACTACAACTACAAAGATATCAGCTCTAGTTTAATGGATCATTAAATTTTAGTACGAAAGCTATCACCTCTAGTAATAAACTACAACTACAAAACCTATAAGCTACAAATGGAACTACAATCCAAGCAGACAACACAATTTCGTTAAACTAACTTCAAAACCGAAATACAAACATGGCAATCTCGTTCCAAAACAGTTACATTCAAATCCTTATCAATATTAAATTGTTTTTTAACTTCAATTAATTTTTTAGAAGCTCTCAGGTCTCTTTCAAAACGTTTACAGTGTGATCAAAAGCTAGAAGAGTAACCAATAAGTTTTGTTACTTCAATACA
Organism: Brassica oleracea var. oleracea; assembly: GCF_000695525.1. Classification (NCBI taxonomy): domain Eukaryota; kingdom Viridiplantae; phylum Streptophyta; class Magnoliopsida; order Brassicales; family Brassicaceae; genus Brassica; species Brassica oleracea. Next base: position 4,452,324 of record NC_027755.1, read on the forward strand.
CATTTAAAAGCTATCAACTTTCCTTCAAAAAAACCAAAAACAACTACTACAAAGCTATCACCTCTACTTCAATACAAATCTTAAACATATCAAGTTTCCTAACAAGTTATAGAAACCATATAAACTACAAGGAAACAATATCAAAGAAACCATCAACGATCATCATCATCATTCAATAAAGAAACAGAATTTAATCTACCTAACATTTCATCACAACAAAGATTCACACGAAACTAACATGCGAGGAAACAATCGAGAAACTGAACTTAATCAACTGAACATATCATCACAAAAGCGAATCTACGAAACCCGACTCAGAGCAACTACATCGAGAAAATGAATCTAATCTACCGAACAAATCATCACAACAAAGAATCATCGAACCCAACATCCGGAGGAACTAGATAGACAACGACAGAGGAACACATACCTTTTTGATTGAAAGCGGCGGAGAATGAGGTTGGAGACAGGCTCGGGTTTGACTCGTGCGGGATTCGTGAGGGATTCGTGAGGGATTCAGGAGAGATGAGAGGAGAGATTCTGGAGAGATTCGGGAGAGATTCGGTAGAAATGAGAGGAGAGATTCAGGAGAGATTCGGGAGAGATGAGAGGAGAGATGAGAGGAGATATTCGGGAGAGATTCGGGAGAGATGAGCGATGAAATCGCCACATGCGTCGCCGTCGAGAGAGAATGGGAAGACGGTGAGTTCGATTTGGGAAACGAAAGTCGGGTTTCCCCGAAACCGACGTCTCCGCTTCATCTCCACTCGACAGGTGGCAAGAAAGGACGACATAAGATCGACCTTAGTTAAGACCCGTCCCGGAAAATTAAACCCATTTTCGATTTATTTTTCGGCTCAAAATCCATAAGGACCCAAGTAGCGGACCCCGATAATCATGGCCTTAAAATATCGTTCAACTAGTCTACAGATATTTTGAGCTACCTTGTGAACGGCTAAGAACGCTACCACGTCCTTGGAGGCTGATGTTACACGTACGTGCCGTTTTGTCCCTTAAAGATTAAGCTTCTTTGATCCTTTTTTTTTAAATTTAAATTTTGAACAAATCTAGACCTTTTCTGTTTTTGAACTGGGCTACGTACCGTTTTGTTTGGGACAAATTTTACTTTGTCTTCTTCAAATCTACAGATCTACATACCATGCGTTGCGAATATACTTGACAAAGATAGTGTTCTAAAATCACAAGCTAATCTTCAAAGCAATCAATTAAAATAATGTTGAGTAAACTAAATAAACTATAGAGTTGAACTAGACAATAAAAATAAATTTGAGTAAACTAAATATATTATAGAGTTGAACTAGCCAATAAAATTTATAACTATTTTGAATATTTTACATACGGAAGGAATCGTAACAATAGAGACGTCAATATAATTTTTAGTGGGTCGACGAGCTATTTCTCCACGAAAACTATCGTGGGAAACTTTATCCCCGAATATAAAGTTTCAATCTTATTTTCCATAGAAAAAAAATTAAATACTTATTTCTCCCTAAAATCAAAGTTCTCTCGTGGGAAAACTTTATTCCCGAATATAAAGTTTCAGCCATATTTCCCATAGAAAAAATATTAAATACTTATTTCTCTCTAAAATCAAAGTTCGAAACCTCTAAACCCATAAAATTGGATTACTCTGGTTTACTGTATATAAATTAAACCAAAACTAAATAAATCTAACTATAAACCAAAAGAAGACCAATTACCCAATAACACATAATTAACTCTCATTTGAACCGAAACTAACCCAAAAATATTGGTCACTAGCGGACCCAGCAACCACAATCATCTATGCCTCTCCAATCATCATCTTCTCCTCTGTTCTTTGCAACAAAAAAAATCGAACCCTGCGATATTGATGTGAATCACTGACCGTGAAGGCTAACCCTGCGATATTGATGCAGAGATCGAAGAGTTGGAGAAGGAAGGGAAGGTAGTGACGAAAGCTAGAGGACGAAGCTTGAGTCTGAGATCTTGCAAAGCTAAGATGACAGCAGCAGAAAAAATCATTCAATACCCTTTCTTAAATTTTGATTACGTACCGGATTGACGAATCTGATGCTTTGTTACACATGTCCCATTCGGAAAATGGTTTTACAGTTTCAAATTCATTTTCTTAAAGTTTATTTCATTGTCAAATTAAGATTGACCAATCTTCTTGTTAAACATTCTATAAGAGAACATCTATATCCTTAGTCTTCTTATTCTTAACGAGAAGATCCATTGCTCAAACTCCTACGTGGGAACCGGGAGGAAGAAGAAATCAAATCATTTAGAATCAAGTTAGTTATATAAATGATTTATTTTGTTATGGAGAAACCAAATTGATTCCTTGAAGCTGTTAACACAGAGAAACGTTTTTAGGGTTCTTAATAATTCAGTTAGTGTCGTAATTAGAGAGATTTAGAGACCGAATGTTTCTGTGTTATCATTGTTCCTTTATATAAGGATTACAAGATAAAGAGAATAGGAAAGTGTACATATCCTAATCCAACATGAAATAGGAAAACTACTAAAACATAATAATGGAAAGATTACATCTAAGCTTTGTGGCCGCCTTTCTCTCTCTTGAAGTCGGCTCTCTCTCCTCTCTCTATAGGCTTCGGCCGTCCTTCCATCTTCTAGGTATTGGGCCGGTCTTGGACCGGGCCTGGTTAATGGCAATCCACTCCATGATTTATAACACTCCCCCTTGGATGCCATAACCATACAGGATTCGTAGTACGCTTCATGTTGCCTCATTAAAACCTTATCAGGAAAACCCAGTGGGACAAAACCATGATGAAGAAAAAAGAGTACAACACGCACTATTCCCCCTGATGTGAACCTCACTGTAGGTTCTACATTCTACGCATCCTGGTGCGTGATATTTCCTGTATGTATAGGATGGGAGTAATCGGCCAGTTTCATTACTGAACCGTAATTAGACCATTTCGACTTCTTAGGTCGTTTCTCATGTCCTTTGACATTGAGTGTCCCGGTAAAGCATGCGTGCTAAACAATATGAACCATATTGTCCTCGGAGATCACTATTTAGTCTTTGCAAATCGTGTTTGCATGTGTCCATAGTCTAGACGTGATCGTCTACTCTTAACTCTGTACTATGGTCGGATAAACCAAGTACTTATGGACAGTATACAAGACATGGTTATCATGAACCTATGTCTCGATCTGGCCGATCCATGTCTGGATCATA
>NC_027755.1:4455579-4455885 GCF_000695525.1 Brassica oleracea var. oleracea
TAATCTCTTATTATGGCTCTGCGGCCGAAACACTCTCATTGATGTGGACATCGATTTCTTTGCCTTAGGCAATGCCATATTCATTATTCTTTGCATTCCTATCTTAATATATGATGATGGCGTCTCATGACCTCAGTTGTTGTGGATCATATCACATGCTAAGTATATATTATTAGGTCATGGATTTCGGCTCTTACAAGCTTATGGACTACAATACATTTGTACCCGGTTGATCTTTTGTCTCTACTAGTCCGTGATCAAGAATAAGGGCCGGACGCCTTTTAGCCGATGGGCCGGACGTTTTTA
>NC_027755.1:4456044-4456454 GCF_000695525.1 Brassica oleracea var. oleracea
TGATCATGCGTGATCAATTTCTTTTACATACTATATGCAGCTGCTTTAGGTTTCAGTCCATGAATCAGCTTAGGAACGAAGCTGTTCTTTCATCTTATCCTGTGATCCATATGCTGCTTACTACATCATTTGTATCCCATTTCTTTCTTATGACCAGACCATTTTCAATTTCGAAAATCTGTAGCAGCATCCACCACATAGGAGTTTATCTCCTTATAATCTGTTCCTTTGATCTCTGTGAGTACCTTGTGTAACAAGCTATAATATAATGCTGTTAGTAGGAAAACATGAACACCTTTACATCTCACGGTTTCTTTACTTCTCACAAGATCCATCTATTTCACTGGTTTATCAGATGGCGTTTCTGTATATGTATATGGCCAATACGCCCATCTCTCTTTTAGATACTT
>NC_027755.1:4458458-4459020 GCF_000695525.1 Brassica oleracea var. oleracea
CTATGCTTTTCACTTTCAATTTCATCATTTCTTTCAATGATACATTTCCCGAGTCCTCTAGACTTCAGGGCAATTGAAGTGTTCATTTCCCATTCTGGATAATTATCTCCAGAGATATCTAGGGCAGCATAATCCGAAGGCTCAAATCTCGACATCTGAAATCATCAATAAATTCATGATTTAGAATTCTTGCAACCAATCAGTGCATATGATTTCATAAGTTTTATCTATAATACTTTAGGCCACACGGCTTTTCAATATGATGCTTAGGCCATATGGCTTTGCATTGTGATGTTTATACCTCACGGCTATTATGTGATACAACGATCTTAAGGATCGGATCATAATGCAATCTGGTTTATATAACCATTCGGCTACTAGACCACACGGTCACTTTGATATTCACTAAGACACACGGATTTTAATCAATCAAGGGCACAAGGCCGCAAGTGTTAGCAATGCATTAGGCCACAAGGCCATATACTAAACAGGATCTAGATTCAATTCTATTTCTTAGTTCTATATCTATTAAGTTTTAGAATTAAACGATCTAGCAACCTAA
>NC_027755.1:4459417-4471751 GCF_000695525.1 Brassica oleracea var. oleracea
CGTCTAGGATCAGGAACACCTTAGGGCTGGAGCTGATCGGGTGTTTGTAAGCCGGAACACAAGCAAGAACAATTTGGGGTTTTTCGGAATTAGGGTTCCAAAATACCAAGACGGTGCCGTGTATTGTTTCTGCGAGTGTGGGCGCGTCTGAGATCGGATCGACGAACGGTTTTCTCTGATGAATTTGTCTCGTCAAGAGCTTCAATTTGATATGTGGCTCGTCATCTGGTTCCACAGGTTTTGAGAGATAGATTGATCTTAAGTTGCGCCTGGATTAGGGTTTATGTGTGACGGATTTTAGGTTAGGTTTTTGTCTCAGGGTTTTGGAGTCTATCATGTTGATAACGTGTTGTAATTAGAGAGATTTAGAGACTGAATGTTTCTGTGTTATCATTAATGAACAATGGGGGTTCTTTTATATAAGGATTACAAGATAAAGAGAAAAGGAAAGTGTACATATCCTAATCCAACAGGATATAGGAAAACTACTAAAACATAATAATGGAAAGATTACATCTAAGCTTTGTGGCCGCCTTTCCCTCTCCTGAAGTCGGCTCTCTCTCTCCTCTCTCTAGGCTTCGACCGTCCCTCCATCTTCTAGGTATTGGGCCAGTCTTGGACCGGGCCTGGTTAATTGCAATCCACTCCATGATTTATAACAGTTAGATTAATTTGGGAATTTAAATATGTCTGGTTTATTAATAAGTGTAATGTCGTGTTAGGTTTATTTTATTTCTGGTTGGGTTTTCTGTTTGGTTGGGTTTTATGTCTGACTAAATTTTGGTTTGTTCGGTTTACTGTTGGGAATTAAAGATTTTGAATTGGGTTTGACTTAACCAATTCTGCGGAGAAATAAGACTAAAACTTTATATCCCGGGAGAAATAGAACGAGATTATAGTTTGGGATATATCTGATACTATATGATAGTTATCGCAGAGAAATAGATCGTGGATCCATTTCTAGTATATAACTTGTAAGAGTTTAGATTAGGGGTGTTCAATCCGGATATCGGTTTGGTTTCGGTTCGGTTTTTTCGGTTTTTCGGTATTTCGGTTAGTAAAATATAACTACCATTCTAAATCCATATTTACTTCGGTTCGGTTCGGTTTATATACCGTCGGTTTTCGGTTTATTCGGTTTTATACCAAAAAACATAATTCTTTATTTTGGGATCATATTATATGAATTTTAGAGTCTTGTTGTCAACACATTCATTTATTAAAAAATATTATAAGTTTAAATAAAAGAACAAAAATAAAAAATGTTTCTATCATCTAATAAAATAATCAAATCTATAATTAAAATCAAAGCTCAAAATTTTGATAATAAAAGGAAAAAACAAAAAATAAAACAGAAGCACGAAACACAAAAAATAAGTTATTATATTTTTTTTTTATATTTAGAATTCATCAAAGTCATGTTTCTTCTATTAAACACGGAACTCTATTCGTTTATAGATAAAAAAATCGTGAAGAATTTCCACTAATTGTTATCATCAAATTTATAATCTTTATTTCAATTTAGTCAATGCTAAATTAAAGCAAAAAGATCAAAAGAAGACTAAGAAAATAAGAAGCATGTTTGCAATGAATTGTTATTTAAGTATAGTTCAAGTGTTTTACAAATCATGACTATTTTATTACTGTAAACAAATATGGTAATGGTTATCAGCAAAAAAATTAACTTATGATTTTCATATGTTTTTAGAAAATATATACATATTTACTTGTTTCTATTTTTTGATCGGTTTTATTCGGTTTATTCGGTTATATACCGAACCATATCCAAATCCTACGGTTTTTTAATAATCATATCCATTCGGTTTGTATGGCATATACCAAATCCAAACCATATTATCTATTTCGGTTTGGTTTGGTTCGGTACGGTTCGGTTTTGCCATATTGAACAGTCCTAGTTTATATCCATTACGTAATAGTATTACTGAAGAATCTCTCAGCGTGCATACAAATGTTATCCACGCGCTGTTTGTAATGCGTGAACACTCGGGCGCTCTTAGTTGTGTGGACATGACACGTTGGGTTTGCCCAATCAGACTTGTTCTATCTGCCGTCTCATTTCTGCCTTCCCATATTTTGTTTATCCAATAACTGCTTCAGGATTTCACTAGTTTTTCATTTTTATTTATTTTATTTAGCAAAATAAAATCCAGATATAAATGTCCAGACGAACCAAAATAATTTGAGACATTTTTATATAATTTATCATCCAGAGTAGTCTTGTAAAAATACAAATTCAACAGTAGGACAAGAATAAGTAATTATAAAACATTTACACAAATAAACTAGTTTATATCATCTCCAAAAAGACTCTCTATTATAGAGTTTTGCAAACTCTATATATAAAGTTTTAGTATGTTATTCTTCAAAAACAAAACTTCAAATTTAACTTCAAAATTATTTCTAATTTACACGATGGTCCTTATATTTATCATAATTAATATAAATCTATAAAAATTTTATAAATAACTAGCACATATATAAAATATTGTAGTAATATTAATTAATAAACTATTACACTAAAATATAAAATTATAAATAAAAATACATAATTAAATATTAAACTAAAAGCACAATACAACATTATTACATAAAATTATTTTCTTAATGTTCCATTTTCGGTTACACAAATTTTGTTTGGACAATATTTTAGAAGTTCTGGAGCAAATTTACTAGACTATAAGTGTTGTTGTAATATTTAAATTTGTGTAATAATTATGTCTTCACGTATCTGTTTAAAACAAACTGTTGAGTTTTTTGTAATATTCTTGTCGTCTAATTCTACTTTTAATATATTTTAAATCTTATTTTATTTTTATTTTTAAATTTTATGTGTAAAATTTAAATTTATAAAAAATAAATTTGAAATATTTAAGATATACAAAAGTTTTAAAGATTAAAAAGATGAATGAGAAAATACTTATGAATCATAAATATGTTGTATAATTAATTATAAAGACCAATATGCAAATAAAAAGATGAAACTTCAAATTTAGAGTTTTGAGTAGTGAAACTCCAAATACGAAGTTTCACATTTTAAAACTCTAAATTTGAAAATTTAAAGTTCTTTTTTGGAGAGCAAAAAACTTTATATTTGAAGTTATAGAGTTTCTTCTGGAGAGTTTTTCCATAGATGGAGGATCATTAGTTTTCATGGATACTATAGTACATTTGGAAATGAAGAAATAATAAAGTTTTTATTAACCTGGATATGGATCCTAGGGACACCCTTAAATTAGCAGAAACGGAATCTACACTCTGGGCTGAGATACACATTTTGAACGAACAGAAGACGGTACCACATTTAGAGGTTACGACTCTTCCGTCAATTCCCAGAAGATGGTGTTTCACAGATGGATACTGGAAAGAGGATGATATTTTTTCCAGTCAGGGCTAGTTCAGTACTTTAGAAGGATTTGAGGGTTTGATGGGGGCAAGGAATGTACAGACTACTCTCTCTCCTCTTCATGCAGAGATGGAAGCGTTATTATGGACTATGGAATGTATGAGAAACTTACGACAATTTAAGGTTACGTTTGCAACGGATTGTTCTCAATCAGTGAAGATGGTTTCGGAACCAGAAGAATGACCAGCTTTTGCAAGTTATTTGGAAGATATTAAAAGCCTGAAAGAAAGTTTCTTCCGATCAGAGATTATCTATGTACCAATGACGCAAAATAAAAAGGCGGATAGCCTAGTACGTAGTGCTAGGAAGCAAACGTATTTCGTCGTTCATATGGATCAAGATCTACCGGTGTGGTTCACAGAGTCAATATGAATCTGTAGTTGTTGACAAAAAAAGATGCTCTTAATATATTTGTTCAAAAAACTAATAAAATAGATAAAATAATTTAGAAAAGCAGGGTTGTGAAATTGAGACATTTTTATATGATTTATGTAAATTTTCCATAATAACAATTGCATGACATTCCAAAAGTGCAAAATACAATTGAAAAATACTTTTGTCTTTGAGAAATGAATAACATAACTTATCAAATATTTTATGATATATTCTCTGAAGAAATAAAGTAATAAAAAATAATGAAGAATTTTTTTTTAATGTTTTAGTCAAGGAAATAAGAAATACCGTTATATCTCTTTGAAACGCCAAAATATTTTTGGTTTAATGAAGATAAATATTATATTAGTTATGGTATTTAAAATAAAGTTTATCACAAAATTGAAGAGACCATTTTTATTCTAGACCAAAACTATTTTTGTATAAGAATTTTATATTTTTTACCAAGAAATTTTCACTAAACAATTGTTTACTGTTTAACCGAACTTAAATTTATGCAGTGATCAATTTTTTTTTTTTGTCTTGTGTCCTCGAGGAACAAACAACCAAACCAGTTGAAGTGTAACATGAAAGAAAACCATAAGCAAAATGACAATTGCCAGTAGGCATTGCAAACCCAACATCGGGCGAAAAGGAAAAATAGAATTTGTCAACAACTCGAAGACTTTTAGCTGCTCCGAGATAACAAAGCAGTGATCAATTATACAAGCAAAAACTAGACACAAAAGATATGTTATTGGACCGTAACCAATCTACTTGAACTTAAAACCAAAACTAGATTGGAGCATATTTTAACTCGCAGGCTGTTAGTATTTTAAAACGTTTTAAAATTAAAATTAAAATGTTTTGAATTTTAAGAAATGTTTCTTATTTTTAAAATGGTTTTAAACTAGTGTTTAGTTATTTTTACTTTGTTCAAATTTCTAATATTTTTGTTATTTTCAAAAAATGGTTACATTTATTTTTTGAAAACTAACCAATTGTTAAAGGTCCGGAAATACATTACAGTGAGACTGTTTTCTGTGGTAGCATCGATACCTCTCTGGGGCCTTGCATCCCAAGTTCTTCACTGGCTGAACTTTCTCAAGGTTCAGCATGGGCACTGCCGGCTACGATGCCCATAGAAGAATTGGTTCAACAATCTGGTTCATTATCGGTGAGTTCCAAACAATAAATTGAATATAAAACAATGAACATACTCTGAAGATGGAGTACCAAATGTTGATTAATTTTATCCGTAGTACATTGACATTGCTGACGCAAACCTACGGCTTTTTAATTTTCTAAAAAATCTCACTTATACGCTTCCATACAATTCCGCTTATGTGTATCCGTTATGATTCCATGCAAACATAGATTGAAACTGAATCCGAACCTGAACCACAATATTTTGGGAACAAAAATACGCAAATCACAATTGTACATTTAAATCTATTAATTATTTTAGATCTGGTATCCAAAATTATCTAAAATATTCATAATTTTCATAAATACTTGAAAATATCTAAAATAGCCAAAATTAATATCTTAATTAATCAAAAATTACTCAGAACACTAGGAATTCACTAAATATATGCGGTTTATCCACCAAAATATTCCAAACTAAAGTAATTTCATGTTAATTTTAAGTATTTAGTCATACAATATTCAAATTTATATGTTATATATTATTTTATCTTTTTATATTTTGAGGAGTATATAGTATTTTGGGATTTTAAATTTATTTATATGATTTAAACATGTACATGAACCCGAAACAAATCCAAACCAGAATTTACAAGTATTAAAATAGGAAATAGATCTTAAACTAAAAAAATCTGAAATCCGAATAGGCCGTATGTAACTTGAAAGGGCATCAGAATTTCCACCCTCACCTAAACCATGTTAAAACGAATTATTATACCCACACACTGTAGGCTAAATGGAAAACATGTTAAGCTATTACCCAAAAGAAAAGGTTAAGCTATTACCCTCGATTAAAATGTTTACGCTTATTATACAACTTTTCAAATGATCTCTACCAAGTCTGAAATAGTGGTAAACTTAAGTTCATATTTTTTTTGAATACTAGTAGACGAAATATAATATTTTCTCATTATTTTAATTTGATTTTGAGGTAATTTGATTTTGAGTTAATTATATATATCAAAGAAACCTTATATCAAATACATCATTTATCTACTAAAAATAAGTTTTCTATCCAATATTTATTTTTCTCTGCTTAGATTGGGTTCAACTTATTGGATATATATCACTTTTGATTATTTTGGCGGCAAAAAAAAAATTATTTTGGCATTTTTTTTGTCATCAATTACAGACTCATACTGACTCTGTGAACCACATCGGAAGATCCTGATCCATGTGAACGACGAAAGACGGTAGTTTCCTAACACTGCGTGCTAGACTATCCGCCTTTAAGTTTTGCATCCTTGGTACATAGATGATCTCTGAGCTAATGAAACTTTTTCTCAGGGTCTTGATATCTTCCAAATAATTTGCAAATGCTGGCCATTCTTTTGGTTCTGAAACCATCTTCACCAATTGAGAACAATCCGTTGCAAACGTAACCTGAAATTGACGTAAATTTTTCATACATTCCATTGCCCATAAAAGAGCTTCTATCTCCGCATGCAGAGGAGTGAAACAAGCCCGGACATTCCTCGCCCCCAATAGCCCATCAAAACTTTCTAAAGTACTGAGCCAACCTTGTCCTGAGAAAATATCATTCTCCTTCCAAGAGCCATCTGTGAAGCACTATCTTCCTGGGATCGATGGAAGGGTTGTAGGCTCGACCGGTAATACTCTCCTGTTTTCTTTTAGTACTTGTGCCTCAGCCCAGAGTGTTGACTCTGTTTCTGCCAATTTGAGCGTATCTCGAGGATCCATATCCAAATTAATAAAAACTTTACTATTTCGTCCTTTCCAGATATACCATAGTATCCACGCAAACTGATGATCCTCCATCTGCGGGAAGATTCGTATTTTGGCATTTTATCATACCGGAATCGAAGCAAAATGTAGATTGAACACCATCCCTAGGCCGAGAAAAAAAAAACACCATACCTAAAACATGTTAAATAGATATCTCAATTTATTCATTTGTTATTGATACTCACACTCTAGCCCAAATAGAAAATTGGTTGAGCTATCTAGCCTCGAGTAAAATGTTTACTCTTATTCTACAACTTTTCAAAATTTCTCTACCAACTCTAAAAGTTAAAATTTTAATACAAAAATACGATTTTTTTTTTCATTCTTTTCATTTTGAGTTAATTTTTTATATATCAAATAGACCATTTATCTTCCAAAAAGAAGTATCCTAATCCCGCATTTGTTTTTCTCGCTGTAGATTAGGTTCAACTTGTTTGATATATATATCACTTTTGATTATTTTGCTTTCAGATCAGATTAAATGAATTTTCCTATCTAGATTGAACATTATATCGAAAATTGAGCATTTTATAAATTAAGAAGAGCAACCAGCATCACACAAAAAATAGAATAGACAGACATTTTATTTAAAAGAAAAAAACATTATCACGCTATCTCATTTGGCTTTATATATACACCCCACGACCATCTCTTGTTCAATGTCCATCGTATTTTCTTCTTCTCCAAAAGAAAAAAAGCAGTGAACAAGAAATGAAGCTCCTTAATACAGCTCTGGTGATCCTTCTCCTAACGATGATCGCCGTCTCATCGGCGATAGATATGTCGATCATTTCCTACGATAAAAATCACCACACCATCTCCGCGGGCAGCCGGAGCGACGCCGAGGTTTATAAACTCTACGAGGAGTGGCTAGTGAAACACGGGAAGGTTCAGAATTCTCTTACAGAGAAAGACCGACGGTTCGAGATCTTTAAAGACAATCTCCGTTTCATCGACGACCACAACGGGAAGAATCTTAGTTACAGATTGGGTCTTACGAAGTTCGCGGATCTCACTAACGATGAGTATAGATCCATGTACGTCGGCTCTAGGCTCAAGAGGAAATCCACAAGGACCAGCCTTCGCTACGAGGCGCGTGTAGGTGACGCGCTCCCGGAGAGCGTTGACTGGAGGAAGGAAGGTGCGGTGGCTGAGGTTAAAGATCAGGGAAGCTGCGGTAAGTTTTCTGAAATTCCTTTTACGTGAATAAAATAACTAATATCAGTGGGAAAACATAAATCTTTTTTTACTGTATCGGAATTTGTTAGTTATCTGTCTTGTCTGGTTCGTTCAAAAACTATTGGAACTTGTAGAGAAAGACATGTTTGTCCCTTCCAGGTATGGTGGGTGGGGAGATGTTGTAGTCCAGTCCCCACGTATTTATGAAATCCTTTAACTGTCAACTACAAAATATTGAGTTAGTTGGTGCGATTGTGTTCATTGTCATAATGAACATTGATATGTAGGTATATTTTCTGTTTGATGTTAATGGTTTATAGTACGCTAATGTTAATAATGATTTATTAATTAACTAATTTCTTTAAAAAAAAACTAATTTCATCATTTTTTAATAATGAAGGGAGTTGTTGGGCGTTTTCAGCCATCGGGGCAGTGGAGGGCATAAACAAAATCGTGACCGGAGACTTAATATCTTTGTCAGAGCAAGAATTGGTTGATTGTGACACTTCATACAATGAAGGTTGTAACGGAGGCCTCATGGACTATGCCTTTGAGTTCATTATGAACAACGGTGGAATTGATACAGAGGAAGACTATCCATACAAGGGTGTTGATGGACGTTGTGACCAGACCAGAGTTCGTGTTTTGACCAGGCATTATAATTCTTAACAACTTGTGGACGATTCCTATATCACCTTTGGGGGTTTTTTTGTTGCAGAAAAACGCTAAAGTTGTCACGATTGATTCATATGAGGATGTGCCTGCCAATAGCGAAGAATCCTTGAAGAAAGCACTTTCTAACCAACCAATTAGCGTCGCCATTGAGGGTGGTGGTCGTGCGTTCCAGCTCTATGATTCAGTACGTATTTTAAACATGTTTACATAGTTCTTAGGAGTTTTAGCATTGCCTAGGTTGTTTGTTTGCTTTTCCATCTCTGTAATCTAATGCTTTTATTATGTTATTTTCCTTATGAAGGGTATATTCGATGGAATTTGCGGAACAGATCTGGACCACGGAGTTTTGGCGGTCGGATACGGAACAGAGAACGGCAAAGACTACTGGATTGTGAAAAACTCATGGGGGTCAAGCTGGGGAGAGAGCGGGTACATAAGGATGGAGCGTAACATTGCAGCTTCAGCCGGAAAATGTGGAATCGCTGTGGAGCCTTCATATCCGATCAAAAATGGCCAAAACCCACCAAACCCAGGACCTTCACCTCCATCTCCGATCAAGCCTCCAACCCAATGTGACAGTTACTACACATGTCCCCAGAGCAACACTTGTTGTTGTCTCTTTGAGTTTGGCAAGTACTGCCTTTCTTGGGGATGTTGCCCACTAGAAGCAGCCACTTGTTGTGATGACAACTATAGTTGCTGCCCTCACGACTACCCCGTTTGTGACCTTGATCAAGGAACTTGTTTAATGGTAAGTTCTGCTTCTCCCACTTTGCAAAAAAAAAAAAATTAATGGTAATGCTTGAAACTAAGTCTTTTAGGAATGTGTAATTTGCAGAGCAAGAACAGTCCGTTTAGTGTCAAGGCCTTAAAGCGCAAACCTGCAACGCCATTCTGGTCACATGGCAGGAAGAACATTGTGTAAAGAGAAGATGGAGACACCGCACATTTGCTTTTTCATAGACGACTCCTGACTCATCGGAGCAGAGAGATCTCTGAAGAGATTTGTCAGATGCTTTTAATGTTGTTGTTTATGCCATAACTAGATACATAAAAATGCAGCTGCTGGGTTTCGTGTATATATAAAGAACCATAAGCTGCATTTAAGCTCTACGTTGGGTTTCGTTGATGCAATGTTATTATGGAAGTATCCCTTATATTCTATAAAATGAAGTTCCACGTTTCCTTTTGCTTTTTGAAGTTTCCCCTTCAGTTTACTTCTAATATACTTAGATGAGACCACATACGAGAACCTATCTGCACATGATCATCCTTTTTGAGACACATTTAAGATTTTCGTAACACTTTTAGCATTGCTTGACGACTGATTATTTTTTCAGTATCAAGGAGAGAAGGGATGCAAGAAAATTCTATCAAAAAGCCAAAGTGTGCTATGTTAACTGACCCGGGATTGTCAGCTCTGGTCTCTACCGACTTGCATTCCGTCCTGGTATTAGTATCCTACAATTTGTCTAGTGTATTCCGTCCTGGTATTAGTATCCTACAAATTGTCTAGTGTTCGACAACTGTAGTTTCCACCCATACTGGTAAATCTAGAATGTTGATTTGAGAAACTCATGTTGTTCACTTTAATTGATTTTGTTTCAACTAAACAATCACCAATTGTTTCAGGGTGGTTACTTTCCGGTGAAACAAAATCTTTTAAAGTTATTCCATCTTTACTCTGTTCGAAAGCTTAATGTTTATAAGCTCAATAATCTAATATATTAAAATAGTTTTCTCATTTTCGCCGTTCTTCCCATGATTTATTGTTAAACTGAGATTTTTTCATATGGATTGATCAAAATATTGTTAACGATTGAACTAGGGATGAGTATGCACTGTGATTTTGTGCATTTGTGATACTAAGAATTGGGTTTACGAGTTGTTCAATTAAGATTTTGGGTATTGGTTTGAGATGTGTAGGCGTCAACCTAAATATCAAAATTGGTGATTAACGATTGCTTTAAGAGGTGTTTTAGGTTGATGCCCTTCTATCGGATTAATCAAAGTTATTTCTTGGTAATGATAGGTTTGACTCTAAGAGTAGCAAACAAGTACGCTCTCTTGGTTTTTTTTTTATTGTTATGAGGCATAAGAAAGGTCTTTGCTTTTGATTTGTTTAGGATGTGCAAGAGTTCCAATCACGGTTTCTTTCTATGGATTCTTTTGACTCTAAACCATTAAAGAAAGTGAAAGTTGGTCTCATTTGCGAGATGCTTGAAGAAGGTGTTGATTCTGGAGTGAGAAAGAGAATTTTAATGGGAACATATGCATTCTTTGTGGGTTACTACGATGCATACTACATGCAAGCTCCACAGGTGGGTAACTTCGCATCTTCGTTAACCTATTTGGATCAGTAACAAATATATGTTCTTTGGTGTTAATATAGGTGAGAATACTAATTCGAAAAGACTTCAAACCGGCGTTAGATCAGAATGATATCCTTATATCACCAGTGTTGGAGGCACATGGGGGGGGGGGGTGGTCAAGTAATCGATAGAAGCCGATTTAAGGCTGTTTGAACCAAATGAACCTGAAACAAATGAAAATGAGATGAGTATGAATGAAACTAAGAATAAACAGAGAATAATGAAGGTGATAAGGTGAGAAGAAATGGTTGGATTGATGGATGCAATGGAGCTAAGCTTGCTGGTTGTATAACACACTCAACCTTTGGCCGGTGGATGAGATGGATCGATGTATACGGATTGACTTGCTCAATCAATGGACGAATAGGTTGCCTTGAATCTCACAAGACTCTCTGGACGAGGGGGAGGGGGGGATTACCCACGAATTGGTTGAAGAAGGAACCATGCTGCTGATGGTCAAGTAATCGACAAGAGCCGATAGAAGCTGATTTAAGGCTGTTTGAACCAAATGAACCTGAAACAAATGCAAATAAGATGAGTATGAATGAAACTAATAATAAACAGAGAATAATGAAGGTGATAAGGTGAGAAGAAATGGTCGAATTGATGGATGCAATGGAGCTAAGCTTGCTGGTTGTATAACACACTCAAGCTGTGGCCGGTGGATGAGATGGATCGATGTATACGGATTGACTTGCTCAATCAATGGACGAATAGGTTGCCTTGAATCTCACAAGACTCTCTGGACGAGGGGGAGGGGGGGATTACCCACGAAGGGGTTACCCACGAATTTGTTGAAGAAGGAACCAGGCTGCTAATGGTTAAGTAATCGACAAGAGCCGATTTAAGGCTGTTTGAACCAAATGAACCTGAAACAAATGCAAATGAGATGAGTATGAATGAAACTAATAATAAACAGAGAATAATGAAGGTGATAACGTGAGAAGAAATGGTCGGATTGATGGATGTAATGGAGCTAAGCTTGCTGGTTGTATAACATATAATTTTAGAGAATATAGTAGGTATTAAGAGATTAGAGGTAGATTAGAGAAGGTTAATGGGAGATTTGTAGAGAGATTAGGTAGTAAACATTCTTAAGAGTATTTAAGAATCATTATGAACAAGAGAAAGAGTCTAGAGAGATAATCCCAAACTACTTAATTATTAATCTGATCAGAGTTTACAATATATATGAGGAGGCAACACTAGGATGAGGGTTTCATAAAGAGACACTATTACAAGAGATAAAGTTTTCTTTAATTCAAATCATCCAATGAGCTTCTTCCTTATGCATAAAGCTCCTTTTGCTTTATCCAGCTCTTCTCCAGCCTGTCACACGCGCATCCTCTTCCTTTGCAAT
>NC_027755.1:4471862-4473555 GCF_000695525.1 Brassica oleracea var. oleracea
TAGCCGCCTGATTGTCACAATGCATAGTCATTGGTGTTGCTTGCTCAATCTCCAAGTGCCTAAGAATCCCTTTGATCCATTCCAACTCGTTGGTAAGCTTGAGCATAGCTCTATACTCAGCTTCAACACTAGAGCATGATACAACCTTCTGCTTCTTACTCTTCCAAGTAACCATGTTTCCACCAATGAAAGGGCAATAGCCTGTTGTAGACCTTCTATCTGCTCTATCTTCAGCCCAATCAGCATCACAATAACCCACAACTTCAGTGCTCTTATTGACTCCCATCCATATACCAAGCCCTTGAGTTCCATTCAGGTACATGAGAACTCTCTCCACCATGCGCCAGTGATGCTCTCGTGGAGCTTGCATATGCTGGCTTACTTGTTAACAGCAAAACATATGTCTGGCCTGGTGATAGTCAAGTATATCAGCTTCTCCACAAGTTTCCTATACAGCTTTGGATCATAGAACAGCTTGCTGTCTTCAATCTCCCCCTCACGTGGAACCTTGTACCCATCCTCCATGGGCATCTTGGCTGTTCTTCCTCCATACGCACCAGCATCCTTTAATAGATCCAATGCATACTTCCTTTGAGAGATGAATAACCCTTCCTTGGATCTGCACAGCTCAATCCCAAGAAAGTACTTCATCTCTCCCAAATCCTTTATATCAAATAGAGATTTCAGAAACTCCTTGGTGGCTCGGATTCCTTCCTTATCACTGCCTGTTATGATGATGTCATCCACATACACAAGCAAAACAACGAAGCCTGAGGGAGTATTGAGGGTAAAGAGAGTGTGATCAAGCTCGGACTTCCTAAAGCCTCCACCATTCAGTGTTGTGCTTAGCTTATTGTACCATGCTCTAGATGATTGTTTCAATCTATAGATGGCTTTCTTCAGTCTAAGAACATTTCCTGGCTTCACCATTCCTTCAAGACCCGGAGGAGGTCGCATATAGACTTCATCTTCTAACTTTCCTTGGAGGAAAGCATTCTTCACATCCATTTGCCAAAGATCCCACCCAAGGTTGGTTCCTTCAAGCTCCTCCCAATTCTTCTCTTCATAATACCCTTTATCTTCCATGAACTTCACATCCCTAAACACCAAGACTCTTCTAGCAGTGGGATCAAAGCACTTGTATCCCTTTTGAGATGCGGAATAGCCAATACGCATAGCCTTGTTGCTCCTTGCTTCAAGTTTGTTTTTCATCTCACCCGGAACCAGTACATAGCACACACAACCGAATGTCCTCAAGTGATCCAGAACAGGTCGACTCTTGTTGAGTACCTCAAATGGAGACTAATCCTCTAGGATTCTGGTTGGTATCATGTTGATCAGATAGCAAGCAGTCATCAAAACATCACTCCAAAATCTCTTCGGAACACTCTTGTGGAACATTATTGAACTGTTGTGGAGTGTAAGGACAGCTAGTCTGATGTAGAATCCCATGTTGAGCTAGGTGATATTTGAATGCGTGGCCTATGTATTCCCCACCATTATCTGACCTGAAAATCTTAATTTTGGCATGATAATAGTTAGTAACATAGCTTTGAAATTTTTTAAATGCATCAAGAACCCTATCTTTTATTTTAATGAGTGTTAACCAGGTGTATTTGGATTTTTCATCAATAAATGTGACATAATACTTATAATCATCCCTAGATAAACAAGGTGCATTCCAAACATCAGA
>NC_027755.1:4473614-4474784 GCF_000695525.1 Brassica oleracea var. oleracea
AATGTTTGCCCAAAATACATGCCTCACAATCATTATTTTAAACATGACACCTGGTAACATAATGCTTAAAGCCCTAACATGTGGATGTCCAAGTCTAGCATGCCACAATGCATCTTTACTTAAGGAAGAAACATAACTAAATGAGAAACAAGAACTAGAGATGAGACTAAAATCTTCAAGCATATAAAGGTCTCCTTTGGTTGCTCCTTGCCCAATCAACTTACTGCTCTTAGTATGCTGAAACTTAACATCATCAGGACTAAAGATAACATTGCATTGAAGATCAGTGGTGCATCTTTTGACAGATAAAAGATTAGAAGAAACTCATGCATGAAAAATGCTTTAGAGTCCTTATTAAACAGTTTCAGTTTACCAATTCCTCTAATAGGAATTCTATCTTCATTAGCAATCATACATGTCCATGAGCCGGTTCTATGTCTTTAATCAGGTTATTATCACTAATCATATGATGAGATGCACAAGAATCAATGATCAAAGGTTTATGCATGTTTCTAGTAATCTCAGTCCTCGATGGTTCATTTTGTTTTATCAGGTTTCCTAGTAATCCTAACATCTTACTAGTTATACTCGGCTCACTAGTAGCAGTGTAAGAGCTTTTAAAAATGTCTAGTAAATTATCAGTAGTACTAGGATTACTAGCAGCAGTGTAAGAGCTTTTAAAAATGTCTAGTAAATTATCAGTAGTACTAGGATTACTAGCAGCAGTGTAAGAGCTTTTTGAGTATCCAAGGGTGTTTCCGAGAGTGTTACCAGACTCCTTAAGAGTTTTGAAGAAGGCTTCAAGGTCATCTTTCTTGAACACCTCCTGATCTATACCCTTTCCAATCAGTTGATGAGACGCCAAGGCTCTACCTTCACTTTCACCCACCTTAGCGCCTGAGCTAGCTCCGGATGAACCAGCACCATTTGCTTCAGCAGAAAGATGAGCCTTTGCTTCCCTATCTCTGTTGAACCCGCGTGGCCTGAGGTGAGGATGTAAGATCCAACACTCACTCTTCTTGTGACCGGTCCTCTTGCAATGCTCACAGCTTCCCTCATACTTTTCATACTTCCTTCCTGAGCCTCTGTATGCAGCCTTGTTTGCTTGCATTCCTTCAGCTTGATGAGCCATAGTGAGCTCACCCTTGCCTCCAAACAGGCCAAGAGATC
>NC_027755.1:4475435-4481989 GCF_000695525.1 Brassica oleracea var. oleracea
CGCCTCCTCTTCCCTTGCAACGGTCTGATGCCTTAGCTAAGGGAATATGGATTCTCTTCTTCATCCAAAGTTACTCGGGTAACTAGTATAACTAGTATACTAGTATAACTAGGGTTACTTTGGTTTAACCTTTGCAAGTTACTCGGGTAACTAGTATTACTGCGCCATGTACGGCCTCTTCATCATACTCAACTCCTCATGTCTTTCTCTTCCCATATATTGATGTCATCTCAACATAACACACTCAAGCTTTGGCCGGTGGATGAGATGGATCGATGGATACGGATTGACTCGCTCAATCAATGGATGAATAGGTTGCCTTGAATCTCACAAGACTCTCTGGACGTGGCTTCTTTAGGACTTAGTGAATCACACACAAAGAACTATAGAAATAACAACAAAGAATACACAACTTTGTTAAAAGAAAAACTGTTTTCTATTACTTTCAATGATCAAGGGTAATTACAATGATGAATGGTCTTGAGCTTATATAGGCTCGATCTTGACTCAAGTACAACATTCTAATACTCTAGAAAGGAATGGAAATACACAAAAATAATGCTAATGGTGGTTGTCTTCAATAAACTAGCCGTTAGGCTAATTTGTAGCCAATTGGAAGATCTGATCTCGTACTTTGATATCTTGGTTTTGTATCCACGAAATAGGAGTCTCTGATTGTTGAATAAACTCATATTGATCTTGGTATCTTATGCTTGGAAGGGAAAGAACCGTTGGTCCTTAACTCCTCCAAGCAAGAATGAATCCGAAAAGGCAAGTTACCCGAAATGAAGATTATCTTGTTCCAACGCTTGTTGGTGTATGGTAAAATGATGTAAGGCTCTTCTGGATCGTTGTATGTGTCTTCTGGATGTCTTGGATCGTGTGGAATCTGCCTTGGTTGAGTATTCTTGGTTTAGAGATAGTTGACCGAATTGATTTCCCAATCTTTCCATAACTCTCTCCTTATAACTGGTTTAGGAAAAATGGTTATATCTTCAACTTCACTGGGTCTTTCCTCCTGATTCTTGGCTTGTTGGATCCACAAAACATCCCACTAGAAGTCAATAATTGATTTTGGCACCGGGATGCTTCAGGGTTGGGCTCAAATCTACTTCTAAGAACTGATACTCGCAAGTGGATAGTCTGGAAAACCTCCAGTTTGTAAAATCCATAACTTCTTCCTTTGTGAAGATTTTCTTGTAATTCCAAAACTCAGTGATGAATTGTTGAGTTGACATTCCTTGAAAATTGGTTTCATGCAAAAATTCATTCTGTTTGTTGAGATTCACTCTTTGGAATGTACCTCTGTTGCTGGTACCTCCTAGATGGCCGGTTTAGAAGGTTTGGTGACACTCTGGTTGGACCTCGGATTTCATGACTACAAAATCCCCTCCCCCTTGACAAGGTTTTGACCTTGAAACTTTATAAACTATACCAAGATAGATTAAGTCAGCTTTCATTCTCTTTTGGGAGTCTAAGGTCTTACCTTGGTAGGATTTTGGTTTAATGATGCATGGTGCATCCAGTGGTTCTTATTTGAACAGATAGGATAGGATAACCCCTCTGGTCTGGTCTTGTATGGTCTTCACCTTGGGCATATCTCCTCTAGAATCTTCAGCTTTTGTTCCTGTCATAAACTCAACATCTTTGTGATATACCATGGATTTCACCCATTATTAGCCATGGTATATAGGTGTTTTAATAACTAATTACTATTACATAAAGTCTGTTTAGAGTATTTACAGGTTCAGGTATGTTCTGGAGAAATATGGTGATTTTAGAGCCTTTTGAGGTGCAGAACTGTACAGACGTGTCAGATGTCTAGCTATGGATGGAGATCTTCCGACCGTTAGATTGGGCTCATCTTTTTTCCAAAAAATAGATCTGTGAGTTAGCTTTCCAATGCCACCGGGTTGAGGTCAATCAGCATCTTATAGCAGAAGTTATGCCCGTTTTACTGAAGAGTGGTCAGTCTGCCTCGCGAGAGGAAGCTGTCGAGAAGAGGAACGTATGTCGATCGATGCAGAACTCTTGACATCGATCGATATGGATGCCAGAATGCGTACCGAGCATATTTTATGACCGCTGAAGCCTTGAAGCAACCCCAAATTACCAGAATACCCTTGGACGACCAGAAACCCTATTTATGTTATTTATAAGCCATTGTTGACGGCTACGCTATCTAAGCTTTCTTGAATTCATTGTTCTTAGTTAGGAGAGAAAGGAGGAACTCCTTCAGAGTCCTCCTGGAACCCCATTGTGTTTGGTCTTTATATCTATTGCAATTTTATATCTATTCATCTATGATTTCTGTGACAAACTTCATGTCTGAATAGATCCACCTGTTAGGTTTAGGGTTCAGATAGGATGAGGGATTAGCCCAAAATATAGAACTGCTAAGTTGTGACATTCATCATAGGATTGTTCTTACTGCTTGTGTTTTAGATTCATGAACTAGAACCCTGATCTTAGAATCATTAGGCACAATGCCATCGCTTGGTCTTTTCTCTGAACTGAATTCTATTGAGCTAGGATTGCTAGAAACATACGAGAGTTGATTTAGGAACCTTAGTGAACACATATTCAACCCGATCGTAAAGCTTGCTAGAAGCGATATCGATCGATGATCCAATAGATTAATCGATCGATATTGTGAAAGGTGTATCGATCGATATTCCTATATAATAATCGATTGACATTTTCTATAGATCAACATGCGAGAGCTGAGATCTTAGATCTAGTGATAGATAATCTAGACATGCGAGAGCTGGTAGATTATTGTTATTGTTTGAGTTCTATAATATCTTGCAAGCAACAATTAGCCTCTATATCATTATAATCCTGATTACCTGAATAGAAACCCTAGATCTAGCAAACCATCTTTCCATCAAACAAATCTTTGCCAAGCTGAACAATAGTCTTGTTCAACTTGTTTACTGTTTACTGATTTTGCTATCTATATTTACTATTTTATAAACTATTAGCCTAGCTTAATGGTATAACTATTAGATCTTTTGTGTGCCCTAACTCCATGTGGATTCGATCCCTAAGTACTATAACTCGACCTCTTATTTGAGAGAGTATAAATCACTCCTTAGAGTAATTTGAGTGATCAAATTTGGCGCCGTTGCCGGGGAGCTTTGATCGCCATTAGATCTTATGTAGTTAGATTTAGTCTAGGTTTTACTACTGTTCAAAAAAAAACTGATAAATTTTTTTTTCTTGTGTTTCAGGTACATCTATATGAGTACCAGAAGCAACAAGGGGATAGGGCTATTACTAGTAGAGCCACTGAATTTGGAACGCGTGATCCATAAGTCTAAGAGGGCAGTCGACACCCTCCAAGTAGCGATTGGCAGCGTAGAAATCCAAGAATCGATCGACACTGTTCACCTGACGTCGATCGACACTGTTCACCTGACGTCGATCGACACTGTTCACCTGACGTCGATCGACACTGTTCACCTGACGTCGATCGACACTGTTCACCTGACGTCGATCGACACTGTTCACCTGACGTCGATCGACACTGTTCACCTGACGTCGATCGACACTGTTCACCTGACGTCGATCGACACTGTTCACCTGACGTCGATCGACACTGTTCACCTGACGTCGATCGACACTGTTCACCTGACGTCGATCGACACTGTTCACCTGACGTCGATCGACACTGTTCACCTGACGTCGATCGACACTGTTCACCTGACGTCGATCGACACTGTTCACCTGACGTCGATCGACACTGTTCACCTGACGTCGATCGACACTGTTCACCTGACGTCGATCGACACTGTTCACCTGACGTCGATCGACACTGTTCACCTGACGTCGATCGACACTGTTCACCTGACGTCGATCGACACTGCTCAACTAACGTCGATCGACACTGTTCATCCGACGTCGATCGACACTGCTCATCAACCGTCGATCGACACTGTTCATCCACCGTCGACCGACACTGTTCATCCGCCGTCTGACACCACTTTTTTGGAGGCAGAGAAGGGCGAAGCGCTCATACTTACAGTGGCCGTGGATGGGCTGTTAAGCGACGAAGAAGGTCGCACTCGCAACAGCACATGACAATTGATTAATGCAGAGGGTGCTGTAATCCCTGATGTGATTGATGGTGCTGAGACAAACAACATTGATCTGGATCGCGAATGGTATGATTGGGGAAGTGTGGACCCTTTCTGAGGTCTTCCTCATCAAGATCCCAGAGACCTTATCAACGAACTTGAGGAGTTAGCCTCTGCAAGCGAGCAGAATGAAGTATCTGTAGACCACATTAATTGCAAAATCTTCCCCTATTCTCTATTTGGAGATGCATTTAGCTGGTTCAGTCAGTTGCAGCCAAGATCTTTAACCTGCTGGGAGGACATTAAGACCGCCTTCCTCAACAAATTTCTATATGAAGCTACAACAACTCGAGAAAAGGAGAAGAACGATAAATGGGACAGGTTCTTAGCATTGTTAGATGAGGAGTATATGATTCCAATACAGCTGCTCGACGACATTATGGCAAAAAGGGATGAACAACATGTGTCTGGAGAGTTGAGCAGAGTAGAGGAAGCTGGTAAAGAAGACTCGACCTCAACGTCTACCGATGGCAGGACCTCAATGTCTACAGACGGCATGACTTCAACGTCTACAGACGGCTGGACTTCAACGTCGCCAGACGGTACAACCTCAATGTCGACCGACATCATGACCTCAACGTCGACCGACATCATGACCTCAACGTCGACAGACGGCATTCTCGACGACATTATGGCAAAAAGGGATGAAAAACATGTGTCTGGAGAGCTGAGCTGAGTAGAGGAAGCTGGTACTGAAGGCAGGACCTCAAAGTCAACCGACATCACGACCTCAACGTCGATCGACATCACGACCTCAACGTCGATTGACGATGTAGACAGAGAAATCACCACGGAAGACTCCTTAGAGCTGGAGGAATGGCTTGAAGATATATATCAAAATTCGAAGAAGAAGCTTGATGACGATCAGCATACTTCGAGAGGAGATCTGGAAACTTCAAAGGATAGCATCGGTCGACCCCAACCTGATGAGATCGATCGACAACCACCCCACATCATCGATCTACACCCACCTGACATCGATCGACACCATCCACCTAATATTGATCGATGCCCATTGCTAGACGTTCCGCCAGGTTGCATAATTGAGATGGAACCGATTGAGGAGATGATGTACATGTCTAAGGCCTCACACCTTGCTGTCCTAAACATCAGAGACCACCTATCTGGACAGAAGAAGCTGCTGGGTTTCACAAAAGAGTGATGAGGATACATGATCCTGTGAAGATTGTGGTTTCATGCGCTGTATTTGAAACTGAATCTCCTATCCCACTAGATAGAAGTATGCAGTTCAGTTCTTACATTGAGGTATTGGATGATCGTCAGCACGTAGAAGCTTCTCAGAGAGGGTTGCGATTTCAAGATGAAGTCGATAAGGGCCCAGCAGAACATGTATCAATCGACACCGACCGAATACCATCGATCGACACCAACAAACCGGCATCGATTGACACTACCACTTCACCATCGATCGATACTACCGCATCACCATCGATCGACACTACCACTTCATCGTCGATCGACACTAGACGCGTATCAGAGTAGACAGAGTTCGATGTGTGTGGAAATCTTAGGGATGGAGAAACCACCACGCGATCAGACAAGTCTGGGGGAAAGAAGAGAAAAAGGATCATGGGTGATTCTCAGGTATCATTGATTCCTCACTTCTCAGATGGTGTCAGGAAATCCAGAGTGCACAGCATATGTTTCTCACAGCCATTTGCAAAGCTTCAAGCACTCCTTATTGCTGAAATGATAGACAAAGGAGAAGAGTCTACGAAGGAGGCTTTCACACAAGAATGATAAAGCTCCAAAGAACAGACATTAAGACTTGTTTTGGAGCATGTTCTCATTCTCATCCGGACTGAATCAGATCTACAAAAGTCAAGCTAAATGACTATAACAAAGAGGTGAGTGGGAGGCAACCCACTATTAGGTAATTTCTTCTAATTTAGTTTAGATTGTTACTGATAAAAAAATTATTTATTGCATGTCAAAAAAAAAAGATGAACAGTAATGACGATACTGTAGCAACCGCACTGTAGCATCGATCGACACTGTAGCAAGGAAATCGATCGATAGTGTAGCAAATAAATCGGTCGACACTGTTGCCGAAAATCGGGAGTTACTGTAGCAGTGTTACTGTAAAAGGAAAAGATCCAAGAAAGACGAGTTTGCAAGAGGATCGACGATGGTTGCGCAACATCGATCCACAGAGCATCACTAGCATCGATCGATCGCCACTTAACTATGTCGATCGACAGAGCCTCAAGAGTATTGATCGCCACTTAACTGTCTCACATCAAAGTCATGTATACCGTTTTTTTTCCTTGTTAAATATTGTCCTTATGATTTATTTCCCCACCAATCTTAGACTGTATAACACTAGAGATAGTGTTGTTTAAGTTTGGGGAGGTTCAACTAATATTGTTTTTTAGTTAGATATAAAAAAAAAAA
>NC_027755.1:4482432-4490469 GCF_000695525.1 Brassica oleracea var. oleracea
ATTTTCTCTCTCTATTTCGACCCTAGATTTATAGGTAAAGATATTTATTTTTCACAAAAAAAAAACGAAAAAAAGAAATAGAAAAAAAAAAAATATATATATATATATATATATATATATATATATAATATATAGGTGTTAGTTAGGTGGAATCCGAATAGGACTTGGTGGCTACAACCATTAAGGTTTGCTTCATAAGGATTCCAACAAAAAGAATTCAAACGGGACTTGAAGTCGGCAATCATCAAGGTTCGATTCACATGAATTCTTGGATATAAGTCAAAAAGAAGTGAACAGGACGTGGTGGCAACCACCATTAACGCTTGATTCATGGAAGCCTGTCCAATCTTGGTCAATGATCTTGCAATATAAGCAGACTTTGACTAAAGAGAGAAATTAGTAGAGAGAAAAGATAGGAACTAACTTTTACCTGCAGATCCAGATACTTGTTTGAAAATCCTTGCATCCTGTGATCGATACTCGCAAGGTAAAGCCTGCACTTTTATTCATGTTAAGAAATGGGGTTGGTAGAGGGGAATTTCAGACATGATTTGCTAAATTGTGGGCTAGGTGAATTTGGTTGCTAAGCTAGGATATGGTATAATGTGCTTTTGTGATTAGGACTTTTAGATTTGGATTGCAATATTGTAGAGGTGATGATTCTAAGTTTTTAAATCCTGTGTGGCCCTGCTGTTTTCAAACCTCTTTCAGAGAGAGTGCCCGTCTGTTTTGCTTGAGGACAAGAAAAAGGGTACGTCTGGGGGAGTTGATATACTATGGATTTCACCCATTATTAGCCATGGTATATAAGTGTTTTAATAACTAATTACTATTACATAGAGTGTATTTAGAGTACTTACAGGTTCATGTACGTTCTGGAGAAATATGGTGATTTTGGAGCCTTTTGAGGTGCAGAACTGCACAGGCGCGTCAGATGTCTAGCTATGGATAGAGACCTTCCGACCGTTAGATTGATCTCATCTTTTTACAAAAGATAGAGCTTTGAGTTAGCTTTCCATTGCCACCGGTTTGAGGTCAATCATAATCCTGTAGCAGAAGTTATGCCCGTTATACTGAAGAGTGGTCAGTCTGCCTCGCGAGAGGAAGCTGTCGAGAATAGGAACGTATGTCGATCGATGGAGAACTCTTGACATCGATCGATATGGATGCCAGAATGCGGTCCGAGCATATTTTATGACCGCTGAAGCCTAGAAGCAACCCCAAATTACCAGAATACCCTTGGACGACCAGAACCCTATTTATGTTATTCATAAGCCATTGTTGATGGCTACGCTATCTAAGCTTTCTTGAATTCATTGTTCTTAGTTAGGAGAGAGAAGAGGAACTCCTTCAGAATCCTCCTGGAACTCCATTGTCTTTGGTCTTTATATCTATTGCAATTTTATATCTATTCATCTATGATTTCTGTGACAAACTTAATGTTTGAATAGATCCACCTGTTAGGTTTAGGGTTCAGATAGGTTATGAGGGATTAGCCCAAAATATAGAACTACTAAGTTGTGATATTCATCATAGGATTGTTCTTACTGCTTGTGTTCTAGAGTCATGAACTAGAACCCTGATCTTAGAATCATTAGGCACAATGACATTGCTTGGTCATTTCTCTAAACTGAATTCTATTGAGCTAGGATTGCTAGAAATATACGAGATTTGATTTAGGAACCTTAGTGAACACATATTCAACCCGATCGTAAAGCTTGCTAGAAGCGATATCGATCGATGATCCAATAAATTAATTGATCGATATTGTGAAAGGTGTATCGATCGATATTCCTATAGAATAATCGATCGACACTTTCTATAGATCAGCATGCGAGAGTTGAGATCTTAGATCTAGTGATAGATAATCTAGACATGCGAGAGCTGGTAGATTATTGTTATTGTTTGAGTTCTATAATATCTTGCAAGCAACAATTAGCCTCTATATCATTATAATCCTGATTACCTGAATAGAAATCCTAGATCTAGCAAACCATCCTTCCATCAAACAAATCTTTGCCAAGCTGAACAATAGTCTTGTTCAACTTGTTTACTGTTTACTGATTTTGCTATCTATATTTACTACTTTATAAACTATTAGCCTA
Source organism: Brassica oleracea var. oleracea (assembly GCF_000695525.1). Lineage (NCBI taxonomy): Eukaryota > Viridiplantae > Streptophyta > Magnoliopsida > Brassicales > Brassicaceae > Brassica > Brassica oleracea. Next base: position 4,484,538 of record NC_027755.1, read on the forward strand.
GCTTAATCGTATAACTATTAGATCTTTTGTGTGCCCTAGCTCCCTGTAGATTCGATCCCTAAGTACTACAACTCGACCTCTTATTTGAGAGAGTATAAATCACTCCTTAGAGTAATTTGAGTGATATCACTTTGGCAAAAGACAAGTGTGTTATGGCAGTCATGGAATAATCAGCATATAACGGTTTGATGCATTCCAGTTTCAGTAGATGGAGAAATTTCTTGTTTATCCTGTAATTTTGATCTAATGCAAGAAATATGATACACATATTTATCTAAAAACCCTAGTTTCTCTCCAGACATATCAAGACATAATGATTCAGTTTGCACAATATCCAAATCGTTAATTATTAAACTAGGAATAGTACACTTACCTAAATTGGACAGTTGATTGGCTTGTTCCTTTGCACGGCCTGCTTTATTGATGACTGGTCTGGTGGTTCTTCCTGAAGTAAGACCAGGCTGAAGAAAGAACCAGGCTGCTGATGGTCAAGTAATCGACAAGAGCTGATAGAAGCCGATTTAAGGCTGTTTGAACCAAATGAACCTGAAACAAATGCAAATGAGATGAGTATGAATGAAACTAATAATAAAAAGAGACTAATGAAGCTGATAAGGTGGGAAGAAATGGTCGGATTGATGGATGCAATTGAGCTAAGCTTGCTGGTTGTATAACACACCCAAGCTTTGGCCGGTGGATGAGATGGATCGATGGATACGGATTGACTCGCTCAATCAATGGACGAATAGGTTGCCTTGAATCTCATAAGACTCTCTGGATGTGGCTTCTTTAGGACTTAGTGAATCACACACAAAGAACTAGAGAAATAACAACAAAGAATACACAACTTTGTTAAAAGAAAAACTGTTTTCTATTACTTTCAATAATCTAGGGTAATTACAATGATGAATGGTCTTGATCTTATATTGGCTCAACCTTGACTCAATTACAACGTTCTAATACTCTTGTAAGGGAATAAAATACACGAAAATAATGCTAATGGTCTTTGTCCTCAATAAACTAGCCGTTAGGCTGATTTGTAGCCATCTGGAAGATTTTATCTTGTACCTTGATATCTTGGTTTTGTATCCACGAAATTGGAGTATCTGATTGTTGAATTAAATCAAATTGATCTTGGTATCTTCTGGTTGGAAGGGAAAGAGCCGTTGGTCCTTAAATCCTCCAAGCAAGAATGAATCCGAGAAAGGCAAATTACCCGAAATGAAGATTCTCTTGTTCCAATGCTTGTTGGTGTATGGTAAAACGATGTAAGGCTCTTCTGAATCGTTGGATGTGTCCTCTGGATGTCTTGGATCGTGTGGAAGCTGCCTTGGTTGAGTATTCTTGGTTTGGAGATAGTTGGCCAAATTGATTTCCCAATCTTTCCATAACTCTCTCCTTATAACTGGTTTAGGGAAAATGATTATATCTTCAACTTCACTGGGCCTTTCTTCCTGATTCTTGGCTTGTTGGATCCACAAAACATCCCTCTGGAAGTCAATAATTGATTTTGGCCCGGGCCGCTTCAGGGTTGGGCTCAAATCCACTTCAAAAACTGATACTCGCAAGTGGATGGTTTGGAAAACCCACAATTTGTAAAATCCATAACTTCTTCCTTTGAGAAGTTTTTCTTGTAATTCCAAAACTCAGTGATGAATTGTTTAGTTGGCCTTAAGTGAAAATTGGTTTCATGCCAAAATTCATTCTGTTTGTTGAGATTGACTCTTTGGAATGAACCTCTTGTTGCTGGTACCTCCTAGATGGCCGTTTTGGAAGGTCTGCTGACACTCTGGTTGGACCTGACTACAAAATCCCCCCCCCCCCTTGACAAGGTTTCGACCTCAAAACTTTATAACCTGCACCAAGATAGATAAAGTCAGCTTTCATTCTCCTTCGGAGTCTAAGGTCTTACCCTGGTAGGATTTTGGTTTAGTGATGCATGGTGTATCCAGTGTCTTCTTTGAACAGAACAGATAGGATAACCCCTCTGGTCTGGTCTTGTATGGTCTTCGCCTTGGGCATATCTTCTCTAGGATCTTTAGCTTCTGTTCCTGTCATAAACTCAACATCTTTGGCAAAAGACAAGTGTGTGTTGAGGTCAAAAACGGACGGACGAAGTTAACATCCAAATATCCATAAAAATCATCATGAACGCTTTTACGAAAAGTAATCTTCGTAAAGAAATCTTTACGAAGAACTTTGCGGTGAAATATTTCACTAATCTCGGTTGATTCATCGAAACTAAACACCCATAGTCCAAGAACACGTTCATAAAACAACAAAAAAGGATCCAAACAAGGTCGTCACGTAGCCACCGGTCCGCGAACGAGCCGGTCGCTACATAGCGACAAACCAAGCCACTCGGTCGGTCTCTACGTAGCGACCGACCAAACCTTTCGTTCAGTCACTATGTAGCGACCAATCCAGCGCGGACCTGGTCGCTACGTAGTGACCGAACTGTCTCGGACATCGATCAACGGGTACGACCCAAATCCGTGCATTCTCGTCTGTTCCTCAATGCTAGCTCCCATGTACCACATCCATATCATTTCTCACATCATTCCGATCAAAGTTACCGTCGTAACAAACGTTTCATGTCGAAAGACGGCCCAACGAGGTCTAAAACGCGACTACAAGCCCACTTACGATTCTTTAAGAATAAGCTCGTAGATAATATGGTGGTTTATGTTTTTATTTTTTAACAAATATAAAGATAAGTTTCCGCAGAAAAATTGTTAAGTTTCCGCGGATAAACATGAAGATCGGAAAAATTGGAATATCTCCATTTTTCACTTAGGACGGCTTAAGGGCTGGAAGTGAAAAGCTAAAACAGACCTTGGAGGAGTATATAAGGAGTCCTAGGCGAGAGGCACAAAGGGAGAACTTTTTCAGAGCAAACTTAGCACTTAGAGCAATTTTAGGCCACTTTATGTTTTTATTATTCGAGCTGCGACTCAATTAGGTCTTGCAGTCTTAGGGTTTTAGAACTAGGAATCTCGCCGACAGCTCTCGTAGCCTAGGCTCTACCTTGTTGTAACGCTCAAACGTGGATTCAGAATAAGATCTATTTTGCTCTCTTTTCGATTTCTTATTTTTCCCGTCTTTATTTCGTGTTCTGATTGCTTGGCGTGTGGTTTAGCAGATATTCGGGACCTCTGGGAAATTAAGGTTTTCCTAACTTTCCTTATTTAAACGGAAATTGACAGTGCGAATTTCGGTTTCCACAGTTTGGCGCTAGAAGNACGGATCAATCTAACTCTCAGCCGCAAGACGCTCAACCAAACATGACAACTGACGACACGAATAACTTGCAAACTCCTCTCAACGGAGGAAGCAACGACAATAAAAACACTCTAGAAGCGGCCGTTTCTGCGGCCAACGGAACAGGTAACGCCGCGACGCTCGAGGAGTTCAAAAAGATGTTCTCTGCCTACGAAAAGAGGTCGGAAGAACATGACAAACTCGTGGATACCTTGACGAAAAAGGTCGAAACCTTAACGGAAAGAACCCGTGCAGTCCTCCCTCGCAGATCTACGAAAATCCACGGAAGAAAACTCGACTTCACAACTCCACTCGATAGGCTTAGAATGTCGCGGGAACGTCCTTCGGGTCAAAACCCCAGCGAAACATTCCCTTCTGAGAAACGAAACTCTGAAAACCCTCTACCTGCCGCAAGGGACACAAAGGTCGATGAAGTCGAGCATGTCGACTTGGATCCCAGCGACGTTTCCGACGATACGGAAGAAGACACTGACGTACATCCAAGAAGAACCAGAAGCCGATCGGCTCGGGAAGAACCTCCGTTTGATAAACCTATGACAGAAGAAGAGGAAAACCTCTATTGGGTCGAACAGGAGGAGTTAGCCGAAAAACAAACCGAGATTACTCGCAGCAAACGCCGACAGGCTCGGAAAGCTACTGGCAAAAAATTGGATATACGCGACCTTCGCGATTACATAACTAAAATTGCAGCAGAAGTAAGAGCCGTGAAATCCCAGATCATCATGCTACCAGCACTGCCCCAGAGATCGATAGATTACTTGAGGGAGCTCGGAAAACACCTTTCACTGCTCGCATCTCTGATACCAAGGTATCTGAACCAGGAAAAATCAAAGTACCAATATACAATGGTACGACCGATCCTAAAGCGCATCTTCAAGCCTTCCATATCACGATGGGAAGGGCCAGACTGAAGGAAAGCGAAAAAGACGCCGGCTCCTGCCGTCTGTTTGTCAAAAATCTGGAAGGAGCGGCGCTCGAATGGTTCGCACGCTTTAAGCGAAACTCCATCGGAAGTTTCCGCCAGCTCACATTGGAATTTCTTAAACAGTATTCTATGTTCATAGATAGAGAAACATCTGATGTCGATCTCTGGAGTGTATCCCAGAGAGAGGATGAACCTCTCCGCGAGTTCATAAGCCGATTCAAGCTGGTTATGTCAAGGGTTAGCGGAATAAGCGACAAGGTGGCCATAGACGCACTCAGAAAAATGCTCTAGTACAAGTCGAAATTCAAAAAATGGATAACCCTCGACAAACCACGAACGATCCAAGACGCCCTTCACAAGGCAACAGACTACATCATAATCGAATAAGAAACAAAAGTTTTGTTGCAAAAACATAAGCCTACAAAGACGTCCTCGAAAGATGCAGACCAAAAGACTAAAACGAAAAACTCTTGTAACGACAAGTACGTCCATCACGAGGGGGAAGAACTCCAAGGGGCGCACAACTACGCAATCAATTCGGAACAAGGCAGAACCTCGGGCAATACATGGACTCGCAATCCAGGATACGACGAAAACACCTTCTGCGAGTTCCACCAGACTCGAGGACACTCTACGACTAACTGCAAAGTCTTGGGAGCAAGACTGGCCGCAAAGTTACTAGCTGGAGAGCTCTCCGAAGTAACCAGCGTTAAAGATCTCATCCTTGAGACCGATCGTCCTCCATAGAGTGAAAAAAATCCACCCGCAGAAAATTCTCCTCACTGAAATCAAGCAGGGGATAAACGCGGAAGGAGATCGGACGACAAAGGAAACGATAACAATCATCGCAGAGTGAACATGATCATCGGAGGATCACAGTACTGCAACGACACGGTCTCGGCCATCAAAGCCTACCAGCAAAAGGCCGAGTCAAGTGCAAATTGGCCTACATGGTCTCCTCCCCGAGATGGTCAAAGCAACTTGATAACTTTCACAGAGGACGAAGCCGGCGGAATCGATCAACCTCACTGCGATCCGCTCGTCATAGATCTCATCATACGAGATCTGGAGGTCGCAAGAGCCCTCATTGACAAAGGGAGCACGGTTAATGTTATCTTCCGTGACACTCTCAAAAGGATGAACATCGAACTCGGGGAAATTACCCCAACACCAAAACCATTGATGGGGTTTTCAGGCGAAACATCAATGACTCTCGGATCAATCCGGCTACCAGTCATGGCCAAGGAAGTCACAAAGATCGTCGACTTCGCGGTGGTCGATCGTCGACTTCGCGGTGGTCGATCATCGACTTCGTGGTGGTCGATCATCCCGCCACCTATAATGTGATCATGGGAACCCCATGGCTGAACGTCATGAAAGCAGTTCCGTCTACATATCACCTGGGCATCAAATTCTCGACCCAGAGCGGGGTCGCAGTCATCTGGGGTTGTCAGAAACAGTCGCGAGTTTGCTTTCTTGCAGAGCATAAGTTAAGACAAATTACAACTACCGCGATGGTAAATCGCAAACGCCCGAAGTTACCTCAACCTTCAGCCGAAAACACTTCAAAGAAAGACGACTCGACATCGTCTGCTGAAGCAAACGCCTCGGACATCGAAACTCAGCCTGATTCCGAAGTCAACGCTGTCACTCAACCGGAAAAGAAAAACCCGGACAAAGACATCGACCCTGCCACAGTCACCACGATTAAGGCGGTCAACACAG
>NC_027755.1:4490569-4504326 GCF_000695525.1 Brassica oleracea var. oleracea
TAAAAAAGGGGGGGGGGGAGTGGGTACGTATGCTCGTATACTCCCACGTTTTAAAACATGCATTATTGTACTCCAGCTTTTTAAAACTTTTACTACAATACGCATTTTATGAGCTCTTACGCTTCAGCCACGCAAAAAGTCTCAGGACATGCTCAAAAAAAATCTCTACAAACATTAAATTCTTGTCAACGGCCGTATATGGTCCAATTCGCTAAACATTCGCAAACCTTTCAGAACTTAAAACCTATGTATAGTCTTCGAAATAATAGCGAGACGTCGCGAAAGTTAGAATCAAGACTATACGAACAACTGTCCAAACGCGACCATAAATTTTCAACGAATATTTACATCCTGCTTGTCGATTGGCCCCGACGAACACATCAGCCATCTTAAACGAACGCACCCTGATCATCGTTCCAAAAAAAAAGAAATGATTCTCTAACATCCGACACAAAGATAAAAGCGCGCTATAAAAAAAAAAATCTGAAATTTTGGTCAAGCACTTCCAGTTGGCTTAAAAATTGTCTCTGGAAAGATGCTCGATTCATACCATACAAGTCATATAAGCCGAGAACCTATCGCGGACTTTAAATCGGTACGAATCAGGTTGAAATCGCAACAAAAAAATCGATAGCCGGCTAGTCACCGCATAAACCTTAAAACCGAAAGTAAACCTAGGTCTTGCCCTAAACCCAGCACACTGGTCTCTAACATCTCAAGACATGATATCTAAAAAAATGATACGAAATCTTAAAACATGTCTCTCCGTCCATATCTTAACGTTCATGAAACTTCGTAAAAATAAATAAATAATTTTTACGAAAATTCACATCTCGAGCAAACCAACAGATTGAACGTCTCGTTAGAACTAAATATGAGACGACAACGCATATTTATTTCAGACATATTCAGAACAAAGTAGTTCGATAAATATTCATCATATATAAAACCGCTGAATGGTAGGGATTCAAAGCCACCAACGGCCAGTCCCGATAAAAACAAAGCGGCCAAACAGGCCCACACAAAGTCTCAACATAAAGGCCACACACGGCAGATAATAAAGGCCACATTTGGCCATAAACACAAGAGAGGGGAAACCTCTTCCCGTCAAATACTAACTTCGATTCTCACAGATTAAAGTTAAAATCCCCGGACATGGAAGCTCCGAATGCATCCTCGGGACAATCCACTTCCTCATCATCACCAGCAACCTCGGTCGTGACCTCCTCCGTATCGGGAGAAACTGGGATGGGATCCCAGAATCCCTGAATCCTCCCGTCGATCGGGGAGATAAGCGCCTCAGCATGGGCATGATCATTCATGCCACCTTCCATGGTTTCCATCTCATCCTTGAAAACAAAGTCGTCCATCTGCGTCTTCCAGAGGGTACCAACTGAACCACGACACTTGCGAAAATCGCCCACCAAGGAATAAGCCTCCTTAAGGTTTCCATACTCGGTCTTGAACTGAGAAGCACGGTTTCTCATCACCTCGACAATCTCTCTCCTACCTCTCCTTTCCGCTCGACGGACGGCCTTGTCATGATCCTTGGCAAGCTTCGAATCTCGCTCTAAAATTTCGTTTTGCATACGTGCAAGGTCCTTTTCCGCTTTCTCTACCTTGAAGCGATAAACCATGGCCTTCCTGTGGCTCGCTTCAAGGGCTGATTCAAGCATGTTCAGACCCTGCAAAAATGACTAACGTGTTTTAAAAAAAGCGCATGATTCTACCCACAAAGTTCCTAAAGAAGAAAGAAACTAACCCTGTTGATTATGCGAGATCCTTCCGCGACTACCTTGGACCTTCCCAATTCGTCCGCAGACGAAATAGGATCGAAACTCGAGGGTAAAACAGCAAAGAACTCGTCAAAATCCGTAATAGGTACCTCGCTCGAACCACTACTGTCACCATAAGCAAGGTCCGGGTCCCATCCTGGAAGAATAGAGTCATCTACGGAAAATTCTATATCACCAAGATCAATGCCTTTACACTTAGAGGATCTCACGTTCATCTCCTCCGCGGGAACGTCGCAAGGAGCAGGATCATCAGACTCAGAATCACTATCCGCTTCTACGCCCACTCCAAGATTGGGATGCACAAGTCTCAACGCCTTGCGGACTCTCCTCGGCGTAAAGAAGGTCCAGAAAAACGGACCATTCCTAAGAAGATCCCCCATTTCGATCACGTCTTCGGGGAATGGGAAAAGCGGGTTGATGAAGGGACTGTCATTCGGCTTGCTCCGGAACAATGGGATGTAATTCTCTTCAATGGATGCAGCGTTTTTAAGGACAAAGAAGAAGAACTTCGTCCACAAGTTAGAGTTGGAAATAAGACCCTTAATCACCGTCATATATTTCCGAGGGACCAATCGGTAGAGGTGCGGTTTTGAAACAAGTTGCAGCCTAAAGATCGCTTCAAAGTGGTCAGTGGTAAGGGAGAGCCCATGCTCATAGCTCAGGATCACGATGTCAATGAGATGCTGAAAACTGGTGGGATTCAGCTGGCTTATCGATACCTCAAAATGGTCCAACACCCGGACTATGATTTCAGGGATCGGACACCACAGACGACAGCGCACCAAGAATGACTCGTAGCAGGTAAAGTAACCCTCCGGGGGATTAACTTTCCCCTCGACAAAGAGTTCGAAACTCTACCGCGTCTGAAATCCGGTAGAACGCCCGAACGATCTTAAGGAATTCACCAGTGCTTCTGCTCGGCGCTCCTTTTTCAACCGAACGCTGGTTCATGACAGGAAATGACTTTTCGCTAGGGGGGGTAATCAAACCATATCTCGCTATCCAGTACGCCTCGCCATCGGCAGGATCTATCGAGTGAGGCACGAACTCGGCCTTCGGGACAAGAATGTCATCATCGTGAACACCTTCGTACGAAGAACCGTGGGAGGTACCTCTTTTTGAAGCCTTTTCTCGGCTAGACATCTTTTAAACTTCAAAAAAAAGAGAAGAAGAGGGAAGGAAATTTTTTTCTCAAGAAACTTCTTATGAAAATAAGTGAGTGAAAATTATGAGGAAAGTTACCTTCCTTCTTATAGGCATTAAAAGTTACTATTTGTCTGCGGATTCTTGGGTATAAACTTCGTCCAATACGTCTATCTTGCCTAATTCGCCAAACTGCGCTAGAATCTCATCGTAATCCACGATTCTAACGGGCTGGGGGGCTAACTGTTGGGGTCAAAAATGGACAGGACGAAGTTAACATCCAAATATCCGTAAAAGTCAGCATGAACGCTTTTACGAAAAGTAATCTTCGTAAAGAAATCTTTACGAAGAACTTTGCGGTGAAATCTTGCGCTAATATCGGTTGATTCATCGAAACTAAACACCCATAGTCCAAAAAAACGTTCATAAAACGTCAGAAAAGGATCCAAACAAGGTCGCCACGTAGCGACCGGTCCGCGAACGAGCCGGTCGCTACGTAGCGACCAACCAAGCCACTCGGTCGGTCGCTACGTAGGGACCGACCCGCGAACGAGTCAGTCGCTACGTAGCGACCGACCAAACTTTTCGTTCAGTCGCTACGTAGCGACCGATCCAGCGCGGACCAGGTCGCTACGTAGCGACCGAACTGTCTCGGACATCGATCAATGGGTACGACCCAAATCCGTGCATTATCGGCTGTTCCTCAATGCTAGCTCCCATGTACCGCAACCATATCATTTCTCACATCATTCCGATCAAAGTTACCGTTGAAATTTTACGATAAAAACCGCGATAACTTGTTTTTGTCGAAAAGAAAATCGTAATAAACATTTCATGTCGAAAGACGGCCCAACGAGGTCTAAAACGCGACTACAAGCCCACTTACGATTCTTTAAGAATAAGCTCGTAGATACTATGGTGGTTTATGTTTTTATTTTATAAAAACAAATATAAAGATAAGTTTCTGCAGAAAAAATGTTAAGTTTCCGCGGATAAACATGAAGATCGGAAAAAATGGAATATCTCCATTTTTCACTTAAGACGGCTTAAGGGCAGGAAGGGAAAAGCTAAAACCAAACTTGGAGGAGTATATATGGAGTCATAGGCGAGAGGCACAAAAGGAGAACTTTTTCAGAGCAAACTTAGCACTTAGAGCAAATTTAGGCAACTTTCCGTTTTTGTTATTCGAGCTGCGACTTAATTAGGTCTTGCAGTCTTAGGGTTTTAAAACTAAGAATCTCGCCGACAGATCTCATAGCCCTGGCTCTACCTTGTTGTAACGCTCAAATGCGGATTCAGAATAAGATCTATTTTGCTCTCTTTTCGATTTCTTATTTTTCTCAGTCTTTATTTCGTGTTCTGATTGCTTGGCGTGTGGTTTAGCAGATATCCGGGACCTCTAGGAAATTAGGGTTTTCCTAACTTTCCTTATTTAAACGGAGATCAACAGTGCGAATTTCGGTTCCCACAGTGTGTTATGGCAGTCATGGAATAATCAGCATATAACGGTTCGATGCATTCCAGTTTCAGTAGATGGAGAAATTTCTTGTTTATCCTGTAATTTTGATCTAATGCAAGAAATATGATACCCATATTTATCTAAAAATCCTAGTTTCTCTCCAGACATATCAAGACATAATAATTCAGTTTGTGCAATATCCAAATCGTTAATTATTAAGCTAGGAATAGTTGAACTTACCTAAAAATTGGACAGTTGATTGGCTTGTTCCTTTGCACGGCCTGCTTTATTGATGACTGGTCTGGTGGTTCTTCCTGAAGTAAGATGTTGCTGGTCGTTACTCCATCTTCTTCGGATAAGTTTTTAGGCAAGGAATGCGCCTTTGATTGTGGCATGTTATCTATCTTTAAGATCACCTTCTCTTGCTCCAAAGGTTCCTTTCTATGTTCTCCTTGTGGTTCTGGTTCAAGGATGATTCCTTCTTGTTTTAACTTTGCACCCACGTTCTCCTGGTTCTCACTGAAACTTGGCTTCTTTTTCTTGTGGGACTTAGGCAATGGCTCAGTGCTCAGCTCTTGAGCTTTGGTTTGTAGAGTTGGATCTACTTGAACGTCCTTCACCCTGTCTGGTGGTGTAACCTCGGTTTTTCCCTTGAATATGAGCTGACATTCCTGTTTTGACTTAGGGCCGTGATCCTTCTTGAGTTTAGTCTCCCGATTTGGCCTTGTTGCCAATATTAGCCGCCTTGGTTGAGGATTAGTGTAGACCCGTATCTGATTCCAGAGCTCATTTCCAGCTCCTTTTAAATATTCTTCATACAAAAGCTCCTTCATTTCTTCCCAAGTAGCTTCTGGTTCATCATGGTCAAGTCGCCAATAAGCATCTTACCCCCACTGCCTAAAGGCATCTTCAGTGAGAATGTCTTCAGCAATGGCTGTCTTCTCCTTGGCATGGACTTGATTAGAATCAAACCAATGTCCCATATCTTTCTCCCAGCACAAGTACGCTTCTGGTCCTTTATGATGGCCTGCAAAGTGGATGTATCCATGCTGACCATCATATCTTCCGGCTTCATTTAAGGGTTCTTCTTCTTCAGCAATGTCTTGTTGAGGATCTGGTCTGTCTCCATAGTCTTCTACACTTATTTGGGAACCAATTTCGCCTTGGTGATCATCTTCTTGATCAGAGTAGTCACACCATGCTCTCTCTTCAGCATAAGACTCTTTTTCATTTTCTGTTTCACAAGATTGAGAACATGTTTCTCCTCCATCAACATCTTCATATACATCTTCAGTTTTAGAGAAATCTTCTCCATGCTCATTCGCTTCTTCTAAACTGATTTCAGAATCAGCTCCCTCTTGCCATGAGTATTTCTGGTCAGCTTCAGGATCGTCAAGTTCTATCTCTTCTCCATGGCATTCATCTCCTGCATTGAGACTGATATTTGATTCAGTTTCTCCCTCGTACTCTCCTTGGAGGCTGGTATCTTCATGTGAGTAGTCATGTGGTTCTGGCTCAGGATATGCTTCACCAGGGTCGTCTCCATACTCTGAAATAGAGTAGTAATCATCAGAAGATGACCCATCACAGCCATCCTCTTCATTGGACCATGCTTGGTCGGTTTCATCAAGATCTGAGCCTTGGGTTATATCATAGGAGTTTTCATCTTCTGAGTAATCTCCCATGGCGTCTCTTCTTTTTTTATTGGTACCTTACACAAAGAGAAACAAGGAGAATCAATGCGTGCCTTAACAAAAGAAAGAAAGAAGAATACGCAAAATTGGAAACTTGGTTATTTATATTTTTTTTGAAAAATAAGAAACACATGTGGAAAATTAACTAATTTTTTTTAATAATGAAATCACGAAATCTATACAATAAAACAAAGGAAATAAATATTTATTTTGGTTTTCAATTTAAAAGAATCAAAATAAGAATTTAAAACAGATTTTATGCTTGATGCACATAAACCGAAAAAGGAAAGTGGAGCTATGCAAGTAAATGCAAACGGATATGTTTTATTTTTTTTGGGTTTTCTAAATGCAATTTCGAAATGAAAGAATATGGAATGTACTATAACTAGTATGATTTTTTTATTGATTTGGTATGCAATGCAAAATAAAAGGGAACAACCTAATGCATATATATATATATATATTTTTTTTGAAATGAATGCACAAATCTAAAAATGGCAAGTGGAGCTGGGGGGGAATGAATGCAAACAAGCTAATGAATAAAATTTGAATCCTAGATGATCTACACGAAAATAAACTTGTCTTCCCTTTTTATATTTTCTGATTTTATGAATGCAACAAGAACACAAAAAAAAATATGCAAAAACAGTTTTTATGGAGTTTTTTTGTGTATTTATAAAATGCAAGCAAATGAAATATGATGCAAGGATAGATATCACCTGATTCTGGAACTTCATCTCTGATACCAAAATGTTGTAGGCACAGGTGGGATAACCCATGAATTGGTTGAAGAAGGAACCAGGCTGCTGATTGTTCAATGGTCAAGTAATCGACAAGAGCCGATGGAAGCCGATTTAAGGCTGTTTGAACCAAATGAACCTGAAACAATTGCAAATGAGATGAGTATGAATGAAACTAATAATAAACATAGAATAATGAAGGTGATAAGTTGAGAAGAAATGGTCGGATTGATGGATGTAATGGAGCTAAGCTTGCTGGTTGTATAACACACTCAAGCTTTGGCCGGTGGATGAGATGGATCGATGGATACAGATTGACTCGCTCAATCAATGGACGAACAGGTTGCCTTGAATCTCACAAGACTCTCTGGACGTGGCTTCTTTAGGACTTAGTGAATCACACACAAAGAACTAGAGAAATAACAACAAAGAATACACAACTTTGTTACAAGAAAAACTGTTTTCTATTACTTTCAATAATCAAGGGTAATTACAATGATGAATGGTCTTGAGCTTATATAGGCTCTACCTTGACTCAATTACAACGTTCTAATACTCTACAAAGGGAATAAAATACACAAAAATAACGGTAATAGTCTTTGTCCTCAATAAACTAGCCGTTAGGCTGATTTGTAGCCATCTGGAAGATTTTATCTTGTACCTTGATATCTTGGTTTTGTATCCACGAAATAGGAGTGTCTGATTGTTGAATAAACTCACATTGATCTTGGTATCTTCTGGTTGGAAGGGAAAGAGCCGTTGGTCCTTAAATCCTCCAAGCAAGATTGAATCCGAGAAAGGCAAATTACCCGAAATGAAGATTCTCTTGTTTCAATGCTTGTTGGTGTATGATAAAATGATGTAAGGCTCTTCTGAATAGTTGGATGTGTCCTCTGGATGTCTTTGATCGTGTGGAAGCTGCCTTGGTTGAGTATTCTTGGTTTGGAGATTGTTGGCCGAATTGATTTCCCAATCTTTCCATAACTTTCTCCTTATAACCGGTTTTGGGAAAATGGTTATATTTTCAACTTCACTGGGCCTTTCCTCCTGATTCTTGGCTTGTTGGATCCAAAAACCATCCCTCTTGAAGTCCATAATTGAGTTTGGCTCGGGCCACTTCGGGGTTGGGCTCAAATCCATTTCTAAGAACTGATACTTGCAACTGGATGGTCTGGGAAACCTCCAGTTTGTAAAATCCATAACTTCTTCCTCTTTAAAGCTTTTCTTGTAATTCCAAACCTCAGTGATGAATTGTGGATTTGGACTTCCGTAAAGGTTTTATAAAATATTTTATTTAATATCATAGAATCAAGCAGAGAATTTATTGTTACATTATAAAATTGAAATATCAATTGCTGTAAATAATTGTTTGGACAAATAAAAGTAGGAGTGATCAATCCGGTAAAACCAACCAATTAAAAAAAAAACGAACTGAAATAGAAAAAGTGGTTTAGATTTGGTAATACCAAATATACAGAATGAATTTTATTTTAAGAAACCGCGGTATATGGATATGGTTTGGTATATAAACCAATCAAACCAAATAAACCGATAAATTAAAATATAATAGTATAATTATATGTAAACTATATAATACAATTAATCATATACACATAATTTATTTTATTGATATGATCTCATACTTTAAATGTTGATTTGGTAATTTGATATTTTATTTTAAGTAAAAAGTTAATTTTCATTTTTATCAAATTAAACAAAACATAATTTTTATTTTTTGGTGACAAATGTGTGCTCAAAATTAGTTATTTAATAATATTATGAATTACTCATTTTCTTATCTATCAAAACTATTATTATTATCAGTAACTTATATGTTTACTAATTATTTAAAATAGTAAATGAAAAAAAAATAAATATGGTCTATTTGAAAATTGAAATATCTTCATGTTATATTAAAGCTGATATCTAATTATGTAAAGTAAATTCACACATGTTATAAAATATAAATATATCTATGGTTTTTGGTATAAAACCGAATAAACCAAAAACCAACGGTATATAAACTGAACCAAACTAAATTAGATATGGTTTTAATATGGTAGCTATTTTATATAAACGAAAAAAAAAACTAATCCAAAATCAAACCAATATCTAGATTGGACACACCTAAATGGAAGACATGCAATAACGATGGACTTAGAATTAAGTGTTTGTAATGATATAATTTTCTAATGTAGAAAATTTTAGCATTTTGCTGAAAGGGGATTAAGTTTCTGTGGCAAATCAATAAGAACCACATTTGGTAAATTTCAGATCACAATTCCCATTCAGAACGCCAAATTTGGTAAATTAAAACGCCACATTTGGTATTATTTTTAATGATTTTGTATTATAGAAAACATATATACAGTAGAGAACCTAATAATGAATACTGCAGTATCTTTTTACAATATTGATGAAACACACAATAAAGTTTTATTATATATTGTTTGTCCATAAAGTACGACATTCATTACTTATTTCATACTCTATTCGTTTCTAATGTCTTATGTTTTAGAGAGTTTTCGATGTTTCAATATGTAAAATGTTTTTATTTTCCTATGTAACTTTTGACTTTATTGAAAACTGTGTAGCCAATAGTATTTTGTTTTTTGTTTTGTAATTGGTTGGATAGTTTTTAATTAATATTTAATAATATATTTAAAATAAAAAGTACCTATTTTAATAGTTGTGCATTTGTCTAAAACATCATATATTAAATAACGTAGGGAGTATTTTGTTATATGTAATATATAATTATTAGTTTTGAATCCTAGCTAACTATTATTCTTTATAATTAGTACCTAAGCATTTTTCAATGTTATAGTCAATATAGAGGATACGTGAAAAATCAGTTCTCAAATAAAAAAAATAACCACAGCTACATTAGTCATCATTTATAATAATAAAGACTAGATCTCGATCCGCGCAACCGCGCGGATTTTTGTTTTCATTTATTTTTATATAAATATTTTGTTTTCAATTCTAAATTGATATATATTATAATATATATATATGTCTATCAATTTTTAAAATATAATAAGTTTAATGTATATTTTTTCATTGAATAGATTGTTTCAAACTTTCACATGTATTTGTATCTTCTTCTATATATATATTTTTGGATTATTATTTCATTATTAAAATCGTAACTATATATATAAAGATTAGTAAAATATTGTTTTATTGTCATATTCAAAGATATTGTATCATTTCACAAATTTATAAAGTTTTTAAAAGATTAAACTTTTCTCTTCATAGATTTATATTATCGAGTAAATAACTAAACATTTAGTTTTTGTTTAATTTTTAAAATAATCTATATAGTTTAAAATTTGTTTTCATTGGTTTAAGGCAGTAAAAATTAATCATTGTTAAATAATATGATTTTTGTTATTTAAAAAAAAATCTTTATAATTTTAAAAGCTAACATCGACAAATATTTAAATATTTAGCAAATATAGATATAGTATTACAACATTAAATTATATCTATTTAATTTATACTATCTATAAATCCAATGGATAATCTATTGTTTAAATCCAATTATTGATAGCCCAATAAAAATTTTTGGTAGGCCCAAAATTTAAATGATAAGATTAGATATTAAATGTAACATGACTTTCTAAGAATATGTCCATTAGGTCCATTTAAAAAAAAATCACACATGAATCAATGTCGTGACTTCTGTTTTAATGTATAAGATATATGTACAAAAAATATATATAATACATTATGTGACAATCGATAACCCCATTATATGAATATATTTATTTCAAGCATATAGTTGTATCTAATATATAAAAACTAATATCTTATACAATTATAATTATGATATATGATATATTATAAATCTGTGTAAGAGTGTTTCAGTATATAGTTTTGATAAATACAATATGTATATAATCGTGGCCACAGTTTATATGTCTAGTATATTTAACAATTTTGATTACATATGACATATCTACTATCATCTCCATGGGTTTAGTAATTAATATAATATATGATCAAATATAATTTTTTTGTTTAATACATACTTATTTTGGATTTATAAATACAAACGTATTTTTTGAGTTAACAAATTATTTTAAAATCAATATAATACATTTAAAAATATATATATATATCAAAAAGATGTGATATATTTTTACAAAAAAAAAAAGATGTGATATAGGTATGTACGTTCGATAGTGGTTTTAATCTTTATTTGCTTGAACCTTATTCTTGTTAAAGTTAATATTTGCTCCCCGTGATTTGTATGTACACATGACTGAATGTGTTTGGTCCGACAAATGCAATAATACTGTTTTAATGTAACGTTAATGAAATGTTCTAGGGAAATAAATTTTAGGCTAAAGTTTTTGTAAAGTCTTTCTAAAGAATGCCATATCAGCATTAAGAAGAAGTTAGAAATTGACATATAAACAAATTTATTTTGTAATTAATACAAAGTTGAAGTTATAACTTTTTAAAAAATCTTCAAATAATATATAAGGATATTGTGGAGCCTCCTGCGATTGTATTACTATGTGGATTAGTTGATGGATGTCTCTCAGGTCTACCGGTTGGTCCTCGAATGATTGGTACAGCCTTTAATGAGGTTTGTTACATAAACTCTTTACTTACTCTAAGGATTAGCCTGCGAACAAGTTTTTGTACTTGGGTTCACTTAGATTTTTTTTAGAATGATGATTGATTGAGTTTTTTTGTTATTGGTTTTAGGAGAAATTGTTGAAAGTTGGATACCTATTTGAGCAGAATCTCAAAGGTTCAGGCTTTGTTCCCCTCCACTGTTACCAATGTAGCCTGAACATGAAGGCTCTGTATTGTTCATTTTACTTTCACGCTTGATATATGCTAAGTATATTACTTTCAAATTAGATGATGATTTGGTGAGTTCTTAATGTTTCAAAATACACGATGTTTTGATATTTTATATAAGTTTTAGCTTTATTGAAAACTGTGTCACCAATGATGTTTTATAGTTTTTGTGATGATTGGTTGAATTAATTTTACTTTATATTTTTAATGCTACTTTTTTAGATAAAAAATGAATGTCTTAATTCTTGTGCATTTAGCCAAAACATCAACTATTTTGAAACAGAAAGGGTATCTTCTTACATTTTATACTATTGCAATTGCATTTATGTTCAATACTTCAGTTTTAATAGTTTAGACTAGAATAAGACCTGTGTCTTGCGCATGGTAAATTTATATGAAAATTATTTAAGAAATATCGTATGAAAAAAAATTTATATTATTGATCGAATTAATATATTTGGGCCTTAAACAATTTCTTAAAAACTTTTTTGTTAATTACATAATTTGTTTACTAATGAACTGATCTCATTTTTAAAAATATTTTAGGTCAAAAAATTATTTATCGCATAAAAACCTAACGTTTAGGTCGAAGAATCTCATGCATACTATTTGGTTACAATGAAACTATGTCAGCTCGGTTTTATATCATGATTTAGCAATTTAAAAGTTAATCATGGTTATGAGAAATTTACGTTCACGTGCCAATTCTATCTATCTTCGATATTTTTCTCTTTTTTATGTCATTTTGGTTATGGCTCGATATAAATATTAATTTTTGAGTTTATTCTCATTTCTTTCTTTTATTTTGGCCTGAAATTTAGAAAATGTTTAAGATTCAAAATTATTAAAGAGATACATACTTAGGTTAAGATCTGCGCCTTGTGCAGAATAAATACTTATTCTATATTTTTCTGCATAATATAAAATAATAAAATAATAATTATATATTAAATAACTAAGAAATCAGTTACTATTATGTAATAAATTGGCTTACACATATAAATCAAATGACCGCTCTTGTTTATTCGCAACCATTTTAGAATAAATAAATCAAAACAATCAATCGTATCTATCGTATATGATATATAATTAAATTTAAACGATATGAAGTATATATATATTAAAATAATAAAATTATTTATTTATATGATTTTATTATCATTGTATCTTATTATAGAAAAACATTTAAATACAACATATACAAAAAATCTAAAATACAACATATAAAAAAAAATCTAAAATTTTAAGATATGATTAATGTAATTGTGTAATTTATTTTAATAGTAAAGAGTTAAAAAAAAATGATAGAAATCATACAGATAATTAGCAAATCTTCATTTTTTTAAAATTATGAATTACTATATATATCATAATCACATTAGGTAATTCCGTAGGTATTATTTAAGGAAATAATATATAATAAATAGTCACCTTGCTTTAATTAATATCATATGACATCATATAGTTGGTATTAAATGTTTCTAGTTAGATATAAAAATCAAATTGGACCAACATATTTTTCAATTTTAATGTGAGGCTGACACGTAGGATTAATTAACTTCCTAATTGATTGACACATAAACAAAGAGTATTTTTAAATTATTACAAAATTATGGTTACATCTTTTCAAATGTTCCTCAATTAATACATAGGGGATTGTTTCTTTACAACCACCAATATATAGCGACATATTAATAAAAAACCTACCTAATTCCAATTTGGATTAAAAATATTTACTATTTTAAAATGATACTAGATCCTGATCCGCGCGCCAGCGCGGGTATGAATTTTCAGTTTTTAATTACTTATTTTATTAAATGATGTATTTGTAAAATTCATTCATATTATATTCATTAAGTAAATTTTTTTCTTTTTGCATCTTTAACTATCTATTTTTTTACGAATGTGTGATATCATATAAAAAAATATAAAAGAATAAGTATACATAGTTAATTAGATAATTGTAAAAACATAAATTTTCTTTCGTTTGCGATATCATATAAATAATGATCCGCCCAGTTAACAAAAATCATGATTTTTTTTATGTGTAATGTTTTTTTATTTTGACCACTTCCTTAAAACTATATTAAATTTTACATATTTT
>NC_027755.1:4504368-4509228 GCF_000695525.1 Brassica oleracea var. oleracea
AAATGAGTTATGAGCAAATAATACCATATAATTTTTAAAAACATAGCCATTCTTAAATATTTTTTGAATAAATAAATATTTTTTAATTTAATCAACTGAAAATAATATCCGTACAATTGTGTGAGTCAAATTCTAGTTTTATTGATGCATGTTATATATTAGTGGTGTATGTTTTAGGTAACATTTTAATGATGCACGTTTTTTAAAATCTCCATTATTAAAATTATGCACGTAAGGATAACTCATGAGTTTTTTTTGTTGATTAAATGACATTATGTCCAAATTTATTTAAAGATATTTCATTAAGGTAACTGAAAAAGACAAACAATAAAATAAGAAGTTTAAATTCATTTAATCATATTTCATTAATGTAACTGAAAAGACAAGTAATAAATTAGGCAGTTTTATTTGTTTTATGATATTTCATAAATCAACTGAAAAAGACAAAGAAAAAAAATAGAGAGTTTAATTAATGAAATAAGAACATTTTCAAATGGGAACTTATCTTTTAATAATATAAATTGGTATATTAAATTCACAATTGTTAAATATAGTATATAGTTTATTTTTTATCACATAGATGTGCGAAAGTTAGCAGATATTTTGGGATTTGGTATATAACCTTGAGATTACCGATGTTTTAAACATATTTAAAATTTTAAATCATTCAATAACAAAAAAATAAAACCAGAAAATGTAATCAAAAATATATTTACCTAAATCAGAATTAACATAAAAAATGTATATCTATATTTAAACCCACACATTCGAATTAAACTCAAAATTTTACCGGGTTCCTAATATTTTTATTTGAACCAAATCAAAAACTAAAATAACAAAACCCAAATTAAATCCAAATTCATAAAAACTGAATTTTTACTATAATCTTTTGAAACAAAGACCAAAACCCACAACCGAACGGGGACCAAATCGGAAATCAAAAAATATAATCTGGACACGACCCAAAATTTATAAAATATCCTCAAATCATAAAATTTTATTTAAAAAACATAAATTATAAATAAAAAAATAAATAATCCTGCTCTCAAAATCTAGTATTACCTTAAACCACACTTTTTGCTAAAAAAAAACCCACACTTTTTTCTGTTATTGATTGATAGGTTGGGACTGGTTTTAAAAGGTTTATCATATCAGAATTCGGGTTAAGGACATGAAAAGGAAACAAATCCATTTTACTAAGGGAAAATTTCTTAAAAATACACGGACTGATTTTATTTTGCTAATAAAATACACAAACTATTTTGGATCCCCGTTTAATACACAAAATAATTTTTGTTGCCTATTAAATACACAAACTTTTGACATTCGTAAATTTACACATCGATTTAAATGACGTCAATTCTGTTTAACAAAAGTGATGACGACGTTATTGTTTAGCTAACCAGGTGGTTAAACCGTGAAAGGAAAATTTCTTTAAATACACGAACTAATTTTTATTTGCTCATAAAATACACAAACTATTTTGGATCCCTGTTTAATACACGAATTGATTTCATATCCCATTAAATACACAAACTTTTAAAATTTTATTGTTAGCTTTCTTCTCCGTTATGCTTCCATAGTATAAATTAACCTCGATTGACTGAGTATCACTGCAATCAAAGTAAAGAGTAAGTATAAGAAACACATAACACTAAACTATTTTAAAATCATAAACTTGTTTGGAAATTACATCGTTTTTCATTTTTTCACGACATGGAAACCGAC
This sequence comes from Brassica oleracea var. oleracea, assembly GCF_000695525.1. Lineage (NCBI taxonomy): Eukaryota > Viridiplantae > Streptophyta > Magnoliopsida > Brassicales > Brassicaceae > Brassica > Brassica oleracea. The sequence continues at coordinate 4,506,097 of NC_027755.1, forward strand.
TCTAATTCAAAGTGATATAAATGGAAATCAAAACGAAGAAGAAGAAAAAGAACACTTGGAGAATAAGAGAAGTTAGAACAGATTAGGGTTCCTAACTCACACTGAAACTAATTTGAATTAGAGATTAAAATGAAAATGAATTAGAGCTCATTTGATTTGAGATTTTTTGGTTAAGAGTGAGCGTGCTTTTCATATTTTATATTTTTTTTGGCTAAGGGTGAGCGTGATTTTCATATTTTAAATATGTGTTTAATTAGACACTAATGTCATCTTCACTTCTGTTAAACATAGTTGAGTCCTTTAAATCAATTTGTAAAATCTGCAAATTTTAAAAGTTTGTGTATTTAATAGGATACGAAAATTAGTTCGTGTATTGGATCCAAAATAGTTAGTTTATTTTAAGAGCAAATGAAAATTAGTTCGTGTATTTTTAATGAATTTTCTTTTTGCATTTTAACCACGTGTTTAGTTAAACACTAACGTCGTCATTATTTCCGTTTTCACATCGTCTAAAGCAATGCGTAAAATCTATAAATTTCAAAAAATTATGTATTTAATAGGCAACAAAAATTAGTTCAAGTATTAAACAGGAATCCAAAATAATTTGTCTGTTTTATTAACAAATGTAAATTAGTCCGTTGTTATAAATCAATTGATGTCCATAACCGGCCCGGTCCATAACCGGCCCACACACTTAGAGAGAGAGACAGCCCAACCCTAGAGAGAGAAAGGCGGCCACGACTTGGAGAGAGACAGAGAAAGAGGCGGCCATGTAGCTTGGAGAAAAGGAAACCATATTTCTTTTTTCCTTGTATTTGTACTCTTTTCATATTATGTATTAGTAGTTTTCCTAATCGTAGTTGGTTTAGGTTTTGGATAATTTCCATATTTCTATATCTTGTAATCCTTATATAAAGGAACACACTTTTGATTAATAATACACAGAAACTTACAGTTCTAAATCCTAAGTTTCACAACACGTTATCAGCACGACAGCCTCTAACACCCTGAGCCTAAAACCAAATCACTAAAACCTTAAAACCCTAAACGAAGAGGAATCTGCCTCGGAACTTCAAAGAGACTGTTCTCCCAAACCGTGAGGACCCAGAAAACGAGAAAGATATCAATCGAAGCCCTTGCCGAGACGAATCAGTCAATACAAACCGCTTGTCGATCTGACCACCGACGCGCCCTCACACACAGATACAGTGCACACCAATTTGCTTTGGAACCCTAATCCGAACCCGACGAACCTTAATCCGTCCCCGCATCTGTTCCAGCTCGTATCCACCTGATCAGCTCCAGCCCCAAGGCGTTCCTGATCCTAGACGAACTCAGCTCCATCTTGATCCAGGACAGCTCGCGTTCCAGACAGCAAAGCTTCCCGTTCGCATCAGAGCCGCTCGCGATCCCGACTGCAACAGCTTCCGTTCGATGATCAGCTGCTCGCATCTCCAACCTCAATCCGTTCGCGTCCAGGCCAGATCGTGTCCAGCTCGCGTTCCTGCCCAGATCGAGGTTCATTCTCTTGGTGGTCCGGTTTCAACAATCTACTAACCTAAGGTTATTCGAATTCTAAGAACATGAAAATCGAATTTGGTTGAATGTAAAGAATGAAACCTAAAATCTAATCTCTATAAACTAAAGCCATAGGATAATAGATCAATCCCTAATGAGTAAATCGAAGCTCTATAAGTTCGATCCCCAAACCTAAAACGAGATTGATCCATTGATCAATTAAAATCAAAGCCTTAATGGTTTTGAATCTCAAATCAAAATTCCTTTGATCTAAGATCAAATTTTTGAAAATCCTAAAACCCTAATTCGAAAACTATTGATAGATTGCTTGCTTGATATAATCCGAATTTGATTGATTGTTTATTGAGATTGAAAATGATCTGATTAGGATTGTTGCTAGAATTGATTAATTGCTTACTGTTTTAAAATCCGAACCTGATCATGATTGCTTAAATAATTAAACCCGAATCTGATTGTTTGTGATTGAATTGTTTCTGAATATGAATCACCTAGAAACCGATTGCTAGGATCTCATAATGAAATTTGATTGTTTGAATTAAATTAATTGTTTGATATTTCATGCTTTCATAATCACTTAGAAACCTGATTGCTAAGGTGTTTAAAACTAGTTGCATTATGATCATATAGAAACCGATTCGGATTGTTCATACCATTAGCTGTGTGACTTGTCTTTCATCCATGATGATCACTTAGAAAATTGTTAGGATTGATTTTATTGCTTATAATCATCTTGTAACCGTGTGGCTTGCATCAATATTACTAGGATAAGTAAATCATCTCGTTTGATCGTGAGACCAATAATGCATTATAACCTGATCATTTTGTTTGCATATGATACTTCTTAGAATTTTTTTTTTTCTGGTCCACGTGACATAAACTATTATTATAAAGCTATAAAAAGTTTTCTAAAAGTATTAATAATTGTTTCCAGATGTTGAAAATCAACAACTTGGATTTTGTTGCCCTAAATCTCGCAGGAGATAATTACTTGCAATGGGTGCTTGATACTAAGTTTATATTGAAATCCAAGGGCCTCGGTGAATGTATTGCCAAGGACAATAATGCAAGTAAGAAAGATCGATACAAGGCAATATTAATTATTCGCCATCATCTTATAGAGAGTCTCAAAGATCAGTACATAACTATTGAGAATCCTCTAGACCTTTAGAACAAGTTAAAACAAAGATATGATCACCAAAGGTTGGTGTTATTGCCAAAGGCTAGATATGATTGGATGAGTCTCAGGATCCAGGACTTCAAGTCCGTGGATGAATATAACTAAGAAATGTTCAAAATTGTTTCTACGTTGAAGCTGTGTGGTAAGGAGATCACGGATGAGGATATGTTGGAAAAGACATTGTCCACCTTCCACACAAATAATATGGTGTTAGGACACCAGTACCGTGAAAAAGGCTTCAAGAGTTATGAAGATCTGATTCCATGTTTGTTACGTGCTGAGAAAAACAATGAGTTACTGATGAGAAACATTGAGATGAGACCTCCAGGATCCACACCATTACCTGAAGCACATGCAGCCGAAGAAGCTATGAATAAATCTAACCATGTCCATCATGATAAACCACACGGCCATTG
>NC_027755.1:4510319-4510792 GCF_000695525.1 Brassica oleracea var. oleracea
TGCATTCTCTACTGGTCTATACTATGCAAAGATCAGTATGATAGAGGCAAATGTTCACTCTATAGCATAACCAGATTAGCCATCTTGGTTCAAACATGATGCAAAATGGGCACACATTGAAAGAAAGAAAGAGTTATCCCATAGAATCTCACAAGGGAAACTCATTAGGCCATAATTATAGTATGTCCATGAGGGGGCAGTGTGGACAAATCCGTGGCACATATCCATACTATAAACGGCTTGGCCGAATCCTTTTATAAACCACATAGGCCATTACTTATAAGGTCAAAACTCCAAATCTAAAGCTTGGGGGACATACGAATTTTACATGCATCTAAGTTAAAAGCATCAGGCCATTTAGTGATCATAGATATTTCCCATCTCGATTAGATAACGGGCCAAGAGCCAGACATATTCCATCATTAAAGACATTTAGATGTGCCAATTGCTCCACCACAGAAAACTATGATGAG
>NC_027755.1:4511099-4512521 GCF_000695525.1 Brassica oleracea var. oleracea
TGTCCAAGAGAGACACAATCAAGTTGCTACAGAGTCTATACAAGATATACCAATAAGTTCCAAAAAATTAGAATCCTCGGAAACAAACAAAAGGTGCATATAATGATAAACATATCCAAATCCGAGGTTACTAAGAAAACCATCCCAGACATAGAGATAAGGCCGGCCGGCTAAACATCTAAGGTACCAAACAATGTAGCTTGGAACGCCATAATAATAAAATCTCAATCGATTATATCATGTCTGGAACATTATGGAACACATAAAGAATGTCGACATAAGATGATTTTAGTAGCACTTGAAATTATGAATATAAACGAGGATCATGAACCCACGTCCATACATGAGTGCACTCAACAAATCAGATAAAAGGAAAAGGGGACGTGGAATTAATTAAGAAAAGAGAGGTTTTGGTCCCACATTTCGGACACCTCTAGATGTAAAACCAGTTGGACAAATGAGTCTTTGTGAAAGAAATGAAACATGGCGAGATAGCAAGATATAAGGCACTACCATATGCACAAGGATTCACACAAAGACCAGGAATCAATTATGAGGAGATATACTCCCCTGTGGTGGATATAACAAACATTTCGATTCCTAATAAGTCTGGCCATAAGAAAAGAAAATAGATTTGCGGTTAAAGGATGTAGAAACCGCCTACTTATATGGTCCACTGGATAACGAATATATATATATATATAAGTCCCAGAAGATATTGAGTTGTCAAATACAACAGGTTCTCGAGAACTAAAATATATATGTGTATGTTAATATCCTCTGGAGAGATTTACCAAACGATTATCTAAAAGAAAGAGATTGAAATGAGAATTTGGGACAAACAAGGTTTTGTTTGAGAATAAAATTAAAACATTTTAAAAGATGGAATCTTTAGATGGAATCTTTGTGCATCAAAGGGCTTATAGAAAGTCATTCAACCAAATTTTAAACATGGACTAAAAGCTCGCCCATTGTGTTGTCCCATAAGGTACTTTGGTCCGGACACAAACGTATTGTAAGTCTCAAGAAGGATGTGGTCGTGAGGATTTTTTGAATTAGACACGGATCCTTTGATCCCAAGAAGGACAAGGGATATGGCCTTGGTCCGGAAAAGTTCTTAACCCAAGTACCATTGGCGCCTTGATGTAATAGGCAAGCTATATTAGACTGGACATGTGTTTTTGCCATGAATCTCTTGTATATGTTTAGATCATGTCCGATCATGAGGTTATCTGTCAGATCCACATCAAGCTCGATCACAGACAGGATATGTCTTTACACATGGAGGTACGGCCATATCATGGCGTTCCATGAAACAAACCATCGCAGCCACATCATCTAATCATTCGGAAATATTGGCCATACATGAGGCCAGCCGCGAGTGTGTTTGGTTGAGGTCGATGACCCAACACGTCCGAGCTG
>NC_027755.1:4512606-4526929 GCF_000695525.1 Brassica oleracea var. oleracea
ACTCACGAGCTTCAGAAAGCCGGTGAGGTCCAGGTCGTCCAAGTACGATCCAGTGACAATTCAACAGACCTATTCACCAAAGCACTTCATACCTGCACATTCAGGAAGCTCACACATCAGATTGGGATGCGTAGGCTGAAGGACCTCCACTGAGGTTCACATTAGGGGGAGTAGTACGTGTTGTACTCTTTTTCCTTCATCATGGTTTTGTCCCACTGGGTTTTCCTGATAAGGTTTCAATGAGGCAACATTAAGTGAATTACAATCCCTGTATGGTTATGGCATCCAAGGGGGAGTGTTATAAATCAATTGATGTCCATAACCGGTCCGGTCCATAACGGCCCATACACTTAGAGAGAGAAACGACCCAACCCTAGAGAGAGAAAGGCGGCCAAGACTTGGAGAGAGAGAGAGAGAGGCGGCCATGTAGCTTGGAGAAAAGGAAACCATATTTCTTTTTTCCTTGTATTTGTACTCTTTCCATATTATGTATTAGTAGTTTTTCTAATCCTAATTGGTTTAGGTTTTGGATACTTTTCATATTTCAATATCTTGTAATCCTTATTTAAAAGAACACTTTTTTGATTAATAATACACAGAAACTTACAGTTCTAAATCCTAAGTTTCACAACGTCTGTCTATTTTTTTAAAAGAATTCATTTTTACTAATAGAAAAGTAAATAAGAATCGGACATCTTATCTTGGAACTAGAATCTTACGTCAGAAATATGAAGATCGCTGTAAGTTTTCATGGGTCTTTATAGAACATGAAAGCATACAAATTTAAATTATTAACGTAGATATACATTTTAGGTATGATAATTTAGTCATATATATATATATATATATATATATATAAAATTTAGCCATATTATTTAAGAAAAGTTGTAGTTTTCCAAAGAAATAAAATATACCGCAATTTTCAAAACAAAATCTCTTTACTTTTTGTGGGGAAAAAAATCATTCATAGACATAAAATAGTAAGGTTTTTTTTTGTCAACATAAGCTTCCATTTAATTAAACCAAATCCATATTACATTACTACATAATTAAACGAGCTAGGCTTGCTCTTGCCAAGGAGTCCGCCTGCGAATTTTCAGGTACAAAAGAGTAGGAAATTGGACAGAAGAGAGTGGCAAGGTTCCTTATATCGGTAAGGATACCTGCGATCTCATTCAAATCCCAACCTTCACAAAGGGTAGAAATGAGGACCTGAGAGTCCGAGTAGATGTGGAGGCTCGGTAAGAGTAAGTCTTTGGCCTGCTTGAGAGCGTCTCGCATAGCTAGTGCTTCTACTATAAGTGCTGAGCCAACATATATCATGTTTGAAGAGCCGCGACAAAGAACTGCGCCTTCTTCGTTCATGATGATCCATCCCATTCCTCCTGTTTTTACGGATTCCTGCCAAGCCCCATCGATCTAACAAGAAAGAGAATGCTAACTTCTACTATTTCCTGGGGGACCCTTTTGCTGCACCTTCTTCTTTCCCAAGTTGGCGTCCTCCCAAGCTCGAGCTTCCGCGACTGCCTTTGAGATGATATCTTCCACCAGAAAAGCTTTTCCTTCAAACACAAGCTTATTTCTTGCTGTCCAGAGATTCCACAATAGCCAGGGAGCTAGTGGAGATGAGATAATTCCAAGCGGGGGGAGAGCTACTCGATGCACTTGAGCAGAAAACCAGTCTGAGAAGACTGCTAAAGATGCAGGGTCTGTAATAATCTTAGCTAGAGGGACTTTAGACCAGAACTGAACTGCAAAAGGACAGGAAGTGAACAAGTGTGGAATCGTTTCCAATTCTCCACATCTTTTGCAGTTAAGTGCTGACTGTATTCCTCTTATTGCGAGCAAAGATCCTACCGGGATCGCATTGTGCTGCACCCTCCACAGAAAGTGTTGTATCTTTGGTGGCACCTGCAGTCTCCATACCAAATTCTTCCAATCAAACAGATCTGGTTGTCCTATCAGCTTCTCTTCAAAGATCTTCCTATACCCTGATTTAGTTGAGTAATGTCCTGAAGGATCAGGTAACCAGACTTGTCGATCCCTTTGCTTCAAAGAACTTGGGATGAGAAATCGGATTTTCTCCTCATAGTGAGGTAAGTGTAAACGAATTTTCTCCAGATCCCACTCGTTTGATAGCGGGTGTAACAGGTCTGCCACCAGCAGATTTTGGTTGTCTAGAGTTGGTGGACCTATTGGAGCTTCTAGCTTTGAGGGAGAGAGCCAAGAATCAGTCCAAACCTTAATGTTTTCACCATTACCTACAAGGTAACCCAAACCTTTTTCCAGAATAGCTTTCCCCGCCATCATGCTTACCCAGCCATGAGATGCCCCTGTTTTAGCACCACTCTCCAAGAAGGAGGACTCTGGAAAATATTTTCCTTTGAGAACTTTGGTAAGTAGAGAATCCGGATTGTGCATGATCCTCAGAGCCTAGCTTTGCCAGCAGCGAATCATTGTATTCCACGAAAACTATAACAATTTGAGTATAATAACAATTTGTTATTTTTTCTTATTATACTCAAATTGTTATATAAATTTCAAATTCTTTCTTATTATACTCAAATTGTTATTTTTTCTTTACTATAAAATAGTAAGGTTAGAATGTGATTTATAGTAAAGAAAAAATAACAATTTGAGTATAATAAGAAAGAATTTGAAATTTTCATAGAGGCGAGTGCCACCTATTTGGTCACTCACACCAGCCACTGATTATACCTTTCCAACAAAATTATAATTATTTACTATATAGTACTATACCATAATTTGGAAAACGCATGAATAGGGAAATAAATATAGGTAAGTTGTTTGATGTCAAAAAAAAAAAGAAGGGTAAGTTGTTAGAGATGGACTATATCGGTTGTGGGTAAATTGTTTACAGTGATTAAGTACTCCACCCCGAAAATTGTTAGAGATGATTTATATCTGTCTTTTTTTTAAATACTTTTTTTGAAACACTTTTTTGAAATAATATAGGTCTAACATGGTCGATTAAGTAATTAAATTCAGATCACTTTAATCAAAATACATCAATAAAGTAAATCGATTTGAAAAAAATAATAAAAAAGTTTGACTATATAAACAAAAACTAAGACCAAGAAAATACATTAACAAACACATATAATCAATACTATTAAAAGGAAAGGAATCTAAAAAATTTACCTATAAAAGTTGTTTGAACCCTTTCGTTTTATTATATTTTGGTTTTCCTCTATATATTATTACATCATGTGACCAGCATTAAACACTACTAATGAAAATAAATCATTTTATTATATCATACCCTCACTATATATGAGTAACTGAATCATGAGGTTCAACCACAAGTCTGACTTGGATATGAAAACTCAATGAAAACATTGTACCGAACTGAAATAATAATAATAGAATAGATTTTAAATATTATAGATATCTATAATAGACATAAATTCATTTAATATTTGGTTTACGGTCAACAATAAAATATCCGCGCTTTTTAAGCGCGGATCAAAATCTAGTTCGACATGAAAATTAGAATTTACATTATTTTCTTTGTTCTTGCCGAATTATTAATCTTTTCATATAAACTCAGTCAAATATCTTTTTAATAGGCTCTTGATCTATTCAGATTAAATTAAAGTGGAAAATTAATAGAAAATACCTTTTAGGATACTAATGTTGAAACTCAAGTGATGACTAGATTGACATCTGCAAAGAGATAAGAAGGTGAAGGTGAAGGTGAAGGTGAAGGTGATGTAGGTTTTTGTCGGCCAATAGTTAGCTTTTCTTGTGTTTCTTTAACCCATCTGTCTACGTGTCTCAGTAAATTTTTTTTTTCCCTTCAGTGACGTGTTGTTATTGTAACAAGAGTTAATTCGCCCAATATCCAATTGTTCAATAACTTTTACAAATATAGCATTCATAGTGTGATAATTAAGTGAGTAAGATTTTGGTCCGATTTCTTTCAGTTTACCATTACGCAAAACCGATAGACAGTTGAAAGATGATGCAAAGAATGATTACAGGGGATAATTCAAGGGATGACAACTATTTTTTTTCTGATCTCCGAACAAAACTCATACTCTTTTTTGCTTCGCTCAAAGATAAAGACGCGTTGTTGGAGGAAGTATAGTAGGTCATTGGCTATGCACAGTGGCGGAGATAGAAAAAACTTTTAAAAGGGTCAATTTTGAAATTAACTTATATTATAGGGATCATTTATCTAAAGTTTACAAAATTTATCTAATTAAAAAAGAAAAATTATACAAGTAAAATTTTATTTTATAAGAATTTCACTTGGGTCAATTGACCCACATGACAACACCGTGGCTCCGCCACTGACTATGTGCTGATCTTGTGGTTATGGCATCATTTTGTTCTTGTAGCTACGCATCATATAAGTGGTCTGAATCAAAAAGATGAGATTTAAACGCAATTCATATAGAAAGCAGAGAAATATCGGAGGTGTCACCGATTACGTTGATTTAATATACAAAATTAGTATAAACAATCTTCAAATAGTATAATATGAAGAGTTCATTCTATTTACATACCTGAACATCAAATGTAAAATAATATAAAACTAATAACAAAATGATATGAAAATTTTATAGAAAATTAATAATGTTAAACATTGTACACAAAAAAAATATAATAGGCTGGAACATTATAAATTGTATACTATAAATTAATGAAATCATATACTATATATGTCTTAAATTAACAAATAGTTAAGTCTAAAATTTACGGTGATGACACTCTTCTTCTTTTTCGCCTTCGACCCCACCATTGTCTCTGGGCCAGGTTGGAAGAGACGTGGTGGTGAAAACTAAATCACCGACGAATGAAAATATAGTTAACATCAGAAGAGCTCGGAGTCGACGACATCAAGAGAGATTAAGATCAACGACATCGGAGAATATCAAGATCGATGACGGTGGAGAAGGAAGGAAGAAGAGAACGGCGGCAGAAGAGATCAAAATCGACGATAATGGAAGAGTTCAAGACAGATGACATCAGAGGAAAGAACCTTCAAAGACATTTAAAGAGATCAATCATCATTTGGGTTTCACAGCAAACAAGTACTCAGCTGGTTAATAAGGGTGATATTGTTAATAATATACAATACACGAAGTATATTGTAGTCATAAACACTAATTTGGCTAACAAAACTAGTTATGAAATTATTATGTGTTATATATTTCCTTGTTAAAAATAATTTTTTTTACATTTTTTACATTTTATATCGTATTATACCTAATAGTTCAATAAAGTTCTTTTATATATTACAATAATTATATGTAATAATACAACAATAACCAATGTAAAATTTGTGCTATTTTATTTCTCTCTCCCTCTCTCTCTATACGCCACCACTTTTTCCTACTTGCCTCTTCCGCGCATTCAATGAGCTGACTGTGCAATAAGAAGCTTCCCTTCTATTTTTTTTCATTCATATGTTGTTTTTCACTCACGTTTTTTCTATCTCACCGACTGGTTTGGTGACTAGATCAGAGGCGTCGTTTGTGTTGTGGTTGTCTTCCGGTGGTGCTAGGGTTTCAACTTTGTTTTCCACTTCCATGAGGACTAGATCTGGTTCAGCGTCCTTAAGTCTTCTAAACAATGAGAATTCTAGTGAATGATTAATCTAAGTGCAATCAACATGTAATTAATTACTATAAAGTAACAATATTCAAACTCAAGTAACAAAGAACTAAAGAAGTTGTCAATCAATGATCTAGTATGAAACCATGTGGAAGGTCATTGATTTTGGATGATCAAGATTCAATGTAGAGTGCTCATACAAAAAATTAATCAAGTTTTATAAGTCTAGACTAACGATAGACTAATCCACTTCCATGGGCAATAATCCATATACTAATCAAGTACCAAACATCATTTTCCATTGGCCTAAAACAAGAAAACATGCATGATTAACAAGTTTATTAACTTTCTAAGCTTTTCTAAAATCAATCTCCATTGGTCAAACAAACAAAGATAATATCAAGATAGTTCAAGCATTCTATCGAACACCTTATGGACATGAAATGCTTGGGATCTAGGTTTTGGGAGATCAAACCTAAACTAGCATTAAGATCACAAGATATGCATATAACAACAAGGATCTAACACTACACACTCTAGATCATCACTCAATCTACAAAGCCCATGAAATCAAAATGTGTCTACTCAGTAATTATGATGAGACGCCTTAAACACAAGTTTAAGATTGATCATAGTAGTTAGCAAGATAAACTCATATACAAAGATTCAAATATGAAAATAGATTAAAGATTCTAAAGATTGAGTCTTTCACTGCTATGCTTTGGTCGTTATGACACTAGTCGTTTCTAGGCTCCCAGCTCATAGCGACCACACCATGTCGCTATACATGTGTAATGACATGTACGAAGAACTGACACATGGCCAAGAGAAGACCGGTTTGACCGGTAATAATCAATACATTCTGGAAGAAATCACAAGAGTTTAATGAGTACAGGAAGTTTATAAATGGGTTAAAGATATCATCTATGGACTAAAAATGATGGTATGGTTGACATAAATCATATGCGGCCAACGCGAATTGCTCAGTTTGTCCATTAAAGCGACCAAGCACACAAGAATTGTCAAAGTGCATCCATATATCTTGGCATAGATTTATATGGTTTGGGAAACATTAAGTAAACCTAAACATAAGTTTGGATGACAAGGAATGAAAGATGTGTCAAAGCGAATTATGCCGCAAAGCCGTAATCCATTCAAGTAGTCTATCAGTACGTTAAATGCATTTCAAGAAGGATGAGGATGACCTATTTAGGTAAACTAAGATTTGTGATTTGGGAAATTATGTTTAAGGGTTTAAGAATATAATGTAGCCATGGGAAGTGAATTTGAAGCAGAAGGAAGAGAGTTGGTTTGTGGCTTTGTGCAGAATCCTACATAAGCCGTTTGGAGCACATATGTCAGGAACTGTTTATATAAAGATTGTTCAACTTGATTCAGGATGAATGTGAGAATCATAATGAGACTTGGAGGATAAAATGAGATGGGGAAGTTAAGTACTAGATGTTGGATTTTTTTTTGGATTGATCAGAACTTTCAGTTGGCTGTTTTGGTAAATCATTTAGTTGAACATGGTTTACCTGGTTGGTGGTTGTCCTTCTTCAGAAGCTTGTCCTGCTTCACCTACTTTATTACCTTCTCAATATGCTTGTATTCTTCACTTCATTTCTTTCCATGAGACCTCGTGTCCTTTTTCACCAGCTTTGTAAGCTGCTTGCTTCACCTGGTTTCGATGACGAGAAATCGAATGTCGACATTGTCACTTTCTAATGTTGGTTGGTGGCTGAGGAGGGGAGTCAGGCCGCCCATCTACTTTAGTATAAATAGGAGATATCTTTTTTGTTATGAAACCAAATCTCACACACAAAACCAATATGTAAGGCAGAGCTCCGTGAATGTGAAGAAGTTATGAAAGTAGTAAGGAAATATGGGAAAGCATCATGTCATTGCATCAACTTTGATAAATCATACTTACCCTTTGGTAAGAGAGTACCTGCAGATGTAAGGCAATCGATTAAAGATACTCTTGGGATCCAGAATAGAAGAGGTGTGAGTTCATACCTAGTGATTCCAGAAGATATAAGTGGGTCTAAATGAAAGCTATTTTCCTTTCTTAAGAACAAACTACAAAACATAGTAAATGGATGGACGGGGAGATGGTTATCAAAAGGGGGAACAAAAGTGCTAGCTAAATCTATTTTAGTAGCTCTTCCGAGTTATGTTATGTCTAGCTTTTTACTACCGTTGGAGATATACGAAAATTTTGCGAGTGACATTGCAAAATTATGGTGGAGTTTAAACTCCCCAAAGCGTGTGATTCAATGGGAAAAATGGGAAAAACTGTGTTTATCAGCAGAAGAGGGAGGCATTGGTTTCCGGATGATATATAAGTTTAATCTAGCCTTGCTGGCGAAAAGGTTGTGGAGATTAATACAGTTCACAGACTCTCTTCTGGTCCGTGTTTTACGTGGCAAGTACTATAGACTTAGTTCGCCTTTGCGAGCTATTGACATAGATACCGCTTCATACGCCTGCTAGCCTATCAGCTGAAATACCTCTGCTGTTACTAGGGATTAGACAAAAGATCCATTCGAGTTTTGATGTAAAAGCATGTGATGATCCTTGGATCCCGACTTCACCTGCAAGGCCGGCTAGGCATAATATCCCGGTAGTCCATCCCAGGATGTGTTGAGAAGAGTTGAGTATACAAGTGTGAAGTACTAAGGGGTGAAGACTGAAGAGAGTATGTTAAGCATTGGGGTGATGGGAGAGGTTCACATTGGCCTGACCGTACAAGGCCGTACAAGGCCGTACGGTCCGTACACATTCAGACAAGTGAAACCTCGACCGCGGTTACAAGAAGTTACTCGAGTAACTTATGGGAAGAGAAGGGGCTTTGGCTGATGAATCATACCGTTGGAGGATAAGAGAGGCGCGGCTTTACAGGCTGGCACAGCTGGAAAGGCAAGAGCATTTTTGTCCAAGATCCTAGATGCTCCACGCATGTGGGAACTCTGATTGGCCGAGTTAAAGAAAGCTTATCCTAACCTTGTTGACTTCACATGCTTAGCTCTCCTTTATGATTTCGAAAACCCTAATGATCTCTCACTATATATTGTAACTCTTGTCATTAATAATAAACATACAGTTCTAAGTCTATCTCTCTACATTCATACTCTCTTAATCATGATTCTAGTCTAAACTCTTCATAATCTCACATTCTGTTCCTTAATCTTCTCTAAATCATTTCATTCTCTTAATCTAATAGGATGACTGCCAGTGAATTTATTAAAGCAGACTCAAACGAATGGGATGTCGAAATGCTTGAGAACTAAGTCGCTCAAGAAGATATACCTTTGATTCGAAATTTGGCCATAAGCCGATCTTTACAATGTGATTATTACTTCTGGCGATTCACTAAGACTGACATGTATACTGTTAAGTCAGGATATTGGCTGGCCAGACATATTCTCAAGGTTGAAGAAAATGTTATCTACGCTGAACCGAGTATCACGAAGCTCCAAGCCTTTGTTTGGAAGGTAAATGCTCTACAAAAGATTCATCATCTTATATGGCAGTTACTCACATGACATGTAGCAATCACAAGGAACTTGAGTCGTCACCATATGGGATGTGATAATATTTGTCCAAGGTGTGGGGATCCAGATGAGGCAGTAACCCATGCTATCTTCAAATGTCCACGGGCACTTCAATCGTGGGCTGTTGCGGCTACACCGTCTCATCATGATATATTCCTTGTGTCCATCATATATACTAACATTGACTACCTTTTATGGAGGAAGAATAGTATTGAAGACCCATAAATGGACAGAGACTCTTATCCATGGATAATTTGATATCTATAGAAAGCAAGGAATGATAAACTATTCAGAGGGATAGAGAGAGAGACCTACTCGAACTAATCAGATATGCAGATAGAAAATGTCAAGCATTGTTCACGGAAAATCAGTCAGATGTTGGGTTGACTATAACACCAATAGTAACATCTCAAGTCCTATGCTTTGAGAATATATGCATGGTGGATGGTTCTTGGACCTCCACATAGATCTACATTGGATGCGGATGGGGTTTGGAAAGATAGCTCTGGACAAACACAACTTATGGGTACAAGAAATCAAAGAAGAATAGAATATGCTTTGCATTTGGAGTTGGAAGCTCTAGGATGGACAATGGACATCATGCTATATTATTCGACATGTCAGCATTTTGGGACATATTGCAAAGATTTGATGGAGATGATTAGGCCTGGGCAAAATAACCGGAACCGAAAAACCGAACCGGAACCGAACCGAAATACCCGAAACCGGAACCAGACTAATACTCTCAAATACCCGAACGGTTCCTATATTTTTATATCCGAAATAACCGAACCGAACCGGAACCGAACCGAGAACCGAATGGGTACCCGAATATATAAAAATATTAATTATATATACATATAACATCACTAAATATATATTTTTAATTTAAAATTCTATTAAAAGTATCTGAAAATAGTTGAGGATAACTAAATTATTATAAAGTATCCAAACTACCCGAAAGTATCCGAAACTATCCAGATAGTTTTATCCGAAATATCCAAAGTAATCCGAAATATCCAAATTTTTTATCTAAATCATCCTAATTATTTGATATTTTACCCTAAATAACCGATATTTTATCCAAATTATCCGAACTACCCGAACTATCCGAACCCGAACCGGATCCAAATGAGAACCGAACTTTTTCTGGATATTTTCCGGTTCCTACATTTACTATCCGAACCGAACCGAACCCGAAACTATCCGAACCGAACCGAACCGAAAATAGGTCAAATACTAAATGGATCCTCTAGCCCCTATCCGAACTACCCAAAACCCGAAATACCCGAACCGAACCGAACCGATACCCGAAATGCCCAGGCCTAGAGATGATAAAGAAATCTCAGGCATCACAGACTTTTTCGACAGAGCTGAAGGAGATGCAAGAACTGAAGAGAAGATTCCGCGATTTCAGGCTATACTACATTTCCAGGGACAAATTGGGACCACTGATTTTTAGTTAGAACTGCTCGATTTTTCCACAGGTCTCTTTGTTTTGTTGGTTATTCTATTTCCATACCACTTCAAGTCTGACTAATATAATATCTTTTGATGTCAAAAAATATCAAACTGTAACTATTATCACATCTACTTGTCCACTACAAGACCTAAGCCAATATATTAGTTTGATATTTGAACAATAGAAGGATTGAAAGTGCAATCTTTACTTTCTTTTGGTTGGTCTCAAGATCAAAATAATATATTTTTGTTGCTTTTGTAAGTGAATTATATTATTTAATATTAGAATTGAAAGAAGTACAATTATTTTTGTGATCCAATTTTGTATTTATTTACAAATTTCTGAATCTTAGTACACTTTTATACATTTTTTTGTGATTAACATATAAATGGCATAATAATTCCAATATTAATTCCGATATGATTTGACTTATATGAATTAGAGAACTCGATATGTTCATTATCACAAAGTCACTGAAGCGATAAAATTGAAGAGTACGAGGTTGCTTGGCAGTTTCTATATATCACAATATCTATAAAGACTTCCAGCCGTTCAATTCTGCCACCGTACTTTATAAAGTTCCACGACCCTCATAAGTTTTGTCTTTTTATCGTTGGAACGAGAACTACAACAAGAGCCGTGTAGGCGGAAGCGAAGGCAGCCACCGCAAGAAGAAGTTGACACCCACGTGGCAACTAGGCCGTTTAAGCCGTACAGAGGAATACGTATGAGGAAGTGGGGCAAATGGGTGGCTGAGATACGTGAACCAAACAAACGTTCACGTCTTTGGCTCGGTTCTTACACAACCGCCGTAGCCGCCGCTAGAGCCTATGACACCGCCGTCTTCTACCTCCGTGGCCCCTCAGCACGCCTCAACTTCCCTGATCTTCTTTTTCAGGATGAGGGACACCGATCAGCCGCGGCTGCTGCCGTCGACATGCCCGCCACTCTGATACGTGAGAAAGCTGCGGAGGTCGGCGCTAGAGTTGATGCTCTTCTCGCTTGTTCTGCGAAGTCGCGGTCTCCTTCTTCACCGGTATTAGTTGAGAAACCTGATTTGAATCAAATACCTGAATCATGAGATATTTAGTGAAGTTATAGACAACATATACGCATCTTGTTTTGTTTTTAATGGCGATTACAATTACATACGTGATACACAGACGACACATGTGAAAATATAGAGATGTACACATGAATAAAGTATCGAATAATTGTTATAATCTTGTTTAATTTGCTATTAATGAGAAGAGAGTTTTTGTTTAAGCCTTTTCCATAATTTTGTTTGAGAATTTCTAATTCTTTTTTCGAAAACTGGCCAAAATTTCTAATTCGCGTCCTCTTCCTATTTTATTACTTAAAAGTTGTGAAGCTCTTGATCCAGTCGAGTACCCAATTACCAAAGACCTCCATCCACCGGACAAAATACTTGTTCTTGTAAAATCGTTTGTAGAAAGATCGCCCATTCTCTACTTTAAAGTTATTTTGTTTCAAGATATATAAATTCTTTTGGGTTAATGACTCACTCAATCTGACGGAAATTTAGTCACGTTACTTTTGGAAAATATGTCAAAATTTGTTTTTTTTTTCCATCACAAAATGCATAAGTAATGAAATGGATGCAATGAAAAAACAAGATCTTTTTCTTCACAAATAAAAATTAAAAAACAAGATCTTTTGAGTCCTTAATGAGTCCTTAAACTTCTACCTGTTACTTCTCACACTTTCACTGAAACCCTAATATTCAAGAATTCACAGTACGAAAATAGAGAACATATCGATGCGCAAAAATATTTATAAGATTACAAGATCGGCATATGTTTAGTTCAACGAAAATATCCTAATACCACAATATTCACAACGATGAATGTGATCAGAAAGATATATTACGTATTCTTTTCCAATCAGGGGCGAATCTATGTCAAGCGTGGGAGAGGCAGTTGCCCACTATGAACTTATTAAAGGTAGTGTGATTTTGTACAAATTTTTAATAATGCCCTTGTTAAAAATTCAAATTTATAAAAAGTATTAGGCAATGTTTTATATTTTGCCCCGCCCCCACCCCCCCTCCCCCGAAGAAATATTCCATAAATCGGCTTTTGTTGTCCTCGTTTCTATGAAGACCAAGTATTGCTTTAGCAATGCAGTTACGAGTTGACCGAAATTATCGATGGAATTTCCTTCGAGTCATGTGAACCATTTTAAGGAAGATCAGGTCAGATTTTCAGCAAAGATGCGATAGTAGCCGGCATTTTTTTACTCGTCATTCAGGTGAGCTCTAGGCACGGTCAGTCGGAAGGCTCGGGCGTCAGACTCTGGATTGGTGTTTCCACAGTACTCCGGGAGCTTAATTTTTCCTACGTCATGCAGTCTTATGCTCGCTACTCTGTTTGTGAAGGGAGTTATTCACATCTCCTCTATTACGCGATCAATGTTCGGGGCCGAGCTCGTCGCCATGTGCATAATGGCGTGTATTCTTCGTAGCCCGATGTTGTTTATTTTGACATATGATACATGGTGTTTTTGACACCATTGTGTATATGCTTTCTAACTTGTTTTTCAATGTTTTATCGAGTTAGTCTAGTCCTTTTAGAGCCATTTCAGGTCTGGAGTTGACTGAAGAGCTAAAGGAAGAAGCGTGAAGAAAGAGTCTCCCCCCACGGAACAATCGAGCGGAGCAGTCTGACGGTTGATCCCACCAGGAGCAGCTAGACGATTGTTCCCGACATTTATGGAAGTTTCCATATCTTTCAAAGATTTGCTCTAATCACCTAATCTCTCCTCTGAAGTCAATGGCGCCTCCATATAAAAGCCATCCTTATCTTTATTTTGTTTTCTACGCTAGTTTTTGCAAGAACTCTAGATTGTATTTGGCGATTTGCAACTTGTAAGGGAGAAGGCTCCATCTATCATCTAGAGAAGATTATCCTGAACCCTTTTCTACTCTATTTTCTATGCAGTATTATTCAGAAATCATGTCTGTGTCATCTTGCATAATGATTGAGTAGTCGGCTAAGCTTGCTTAGGGTTTTAGGGTGTTTGATCACATGAGCTGAACATAGATAAGCGATCTCATTAGTGTCTTCATTCGTATAGTCCTTATTGCTTGGATTAACTTGATCACTTAATATTCGAACCTAAGTTAATCAACTCACTAACCGTATAGAAGATAGATGGATCAATTATGAATAAGCTTAGTATCCCTAATCAGCGAAAGTAGATATTAGGGTGTTAAGTGAACTGATTGGACCTGATCTCTAAAGCTTGCTATCGCATCTTGTTCCAAGCGAGAGCTTAGGTAACAAGATCGATCTGCAAAGGGAACAACACCACGACAGTGCGTTGTCCCAGCACGAGTGATCCGATTCTAGATTGCATCTCATCGCGATTGAATAATTGTTTGGCTCAGTATCAGCACCCGATGAATTACCCTAGGCTAGCTTCTTGTTTAAATTGAATACAACCTTTCATTACTTGTTTCCTACGTCACTATTGAAATCAAAACTATATACTGTTCTTAGCTTAATATCGAACTCATAAGAGTAAAGTGTGAATTGGTCCTTTGGATTGAATCTCAAATATTACAATTACCACTGTTTAAACTTGACAGTAGCAAGGATTCATTTTTAGTGTATCAAGTTTTGGCGCCGTTGCGGCAGAGACTAGATTTTTACCTTTATTTTTCGGTTTCATATTTAGTCTAAGATATCTAACTTGCTTT
>NC_027755.1:4567349-4580861 GCF_000695525.1 Brassica oleracea var. oleracea
AACTTATTACTTTATGTTATGACTGGAGTTTATCTTTTCTGCTAATCTTGCATGCGTTTGGATTGTCTAACAGAGCTACCTAGCTGACTGATTATAATTCTATGATGAGTTAGACACATGGATACGTTTCAGCTAGCGCAAACGTTTTCTGTCTCTGCACTGTCGATCGACACCAAGACGGTTATATCGATCGAAATAAATGCGATGATATCGATCGATTATGCGGTGTACATGTCGATCGATCCTCGAGACAGCGGGTAACACATTCTTTTCTCTTGTCTAACATCTAACTTATAGTTATTACTCCCCTGCCCATCCTTAGACTGATTTTCATTGGGGACAGTGAAATTTAAGTCTGGGGAAGGTACTTACTAATATTAGTTTATTCATGAATTTCTGAAAAAATATATATATATATATTTCCAAACAAAAAGTTTTTATTGAGTCAAGAAGGGGATAATGATCTTATTAGATTTTTGCTTGTTATCTAACCATTTTTTTAGCACCATTTTAAACTCTCTGATTGCACATAGTACTAAAGATACTAGAGTGGGTCAACCTGTCAACTGTCCACACTTGCTGAGATTGTTTGAAGGAACCAAAGCTGACCTCCAACACTAAACTTGACACAACTGCTTGTCTTGGGGATTGTTATACATGTGATCGAATTCTTCAAACAAGTCTGGAAGGTAAAGCCTTGTGTAGATAGATTAATCACCCTTTCTCTCTCTATTTTCGAAATTAGATATAGATAGAATTAAAAAAAAATTATAATAATAATTTATATATATATTATTATTAGATCTATTAGTGATTTATTAGGTGGAATCCAAACAGGACTTGGTGGCTACAACCATTAAGGCTTGCTTCATAAGGATTCCAACAATAAAGAATTCGAACGGGACTTGGTGGCGGGGTGGCGGCAATCTTCAAGGCTCGATTCATATGAATTCTTGGATATAGGTCAAAAAGAAGTGAACATGACTTGGTGGCAACAACCATTAAGTCTTGATTCATGGAAGCCTGTCCAATCTAAGTCAATAATCTTGCCAATAAAAGCAGATTTTGACTAAGAGTGAAAATTAGTAGAGAGAGAGGATAGAAACTAATGTTTACCTGCAGGTCCAGATACTTGTTTGAAAATCCTTGCATCCTGTGATCGATACCCCCAAGATAAAACCTGCACTTTTATTTATGCTAAGAAATGAGGTTGGTAGAGGGGAATATCAAACAAGATTTGTTTAAGTTGCTGGCTAGATGAATTTGGTTGCTAAACTAGGATATAGTATAAAGTGCTTTTGTGATTAGAACTTTTTAGATATAGATTGCAATATTAAAGAGGTGATGATTATGAGTTTTAAATCATGTGAGTTCCTGATGTTTTCAAACATCTTTCAGAGAGACTCCTCTGTTGTATTTTGCTTGAGGACAAGCAAAAGAGTAAGTCTCCGGGAGTTGATAGGCCATGGATTTTACCCGCTTTTAACCATGTTTTATGAGTATTTTAAGACATATTATTTTATATAGAGTCTATTTTGAGTAATTACAGGTTCAGGTACTATCTGAAAGAAAATGATGTATTTGGAGCTATTTGGAGATCTTTTGAGCTTCGCTGGAAGCAAGGGATGGTCGACGGTCACAACTCAGTATCGACCGACAGTTATCACCAAATATCGATCGATGTTTGACTCCTCACGTCGATCGATTATGAAGCCACCCGAGAGTTAATAACAAATTAGAAGATTCCACGTTTCACAAAAGTCTTAATAATTACATCATTAGTTCCTGGCCGCCTGTTAGGCTATTTATTAGGGTTTTGTATCATTTTAGAGGCAGACTTGCCTAGAGACCTTTTTAGACTTAGTTTGGAGGAAGCAAGCAGCTACCATTGAAAGAAGAGAGTTTAGAGCTGGAGAGAGAGATCAACACTGCAAAACAGAGAAGATCTTGAACTCCTTTGCTTTATTTCATTTGCTGCTTACTCGATTTATTCATTTTTATTAAGTATTATTCAGACCATCATAACCATGTGTTCCATGAATATGTCTGAGTAGTCCTTACTGTTAGATTTAGGTTTTTCAATAGTTTAATAAATGTATTACTGACAATAATAATTGTTAGGGTGTTTAGAAATATGATTCTTTCAACTAGTTATGCTTAAAGCTAAGTTTAGGATTGATTTTCCTTAAACTTAGATCTTAGGATTAATTGGGATCAAGCCATTGCTTGACTCAATACCTGAAAATAACTAGAATGATCTAAATGATTAGATACGAACGAGAGTTGGTCTAGTGAGTTAGAGAATTTAGATCAAACCTGACCGTAAAGCTTTCTGGAAGAAGTATCGATCGACGCAGCGATAGCTCTGTCGATCGATATTTTGAAAGGTGTATCGATTGATATTCACAAAGAATTATCGATCGACACTTTCTCGTGATTAACATACGAGAGTTGAAATCCGATATCCATATTAGATAATCAATTTGATTATACCTTAGTTTGAATTCAAGAATAATTGATATTCATAAACCCCTAATACCCAAATTAAGTTTTACTTATAAGACCTGAGAATAAACCTGAGTATAGTTATTTCCCTCAACTGTTAACAACCTCAAAACAAATCAAACGAGCAATTTACTTGCTCACCAATCCATTTACTGCTTTAAAACCGTTTAATCTAGATTTATTCCATGACCATAATCTATTGTGTAATCCTAGAGTCTCTGTGGATTCGATCCCTAAGTACTACATCCGAACCTCTTATTTGAGAGAGTAATTCACTCCTTAGGGTAATTTGAGTGATATCATGAACTCTGAACTTAATAATGTGGAAACTGCATTGCTCTTATGTGAGCTTAGAAAATATCGTAAGGCATTAGGATATTCACTAGCTGACATACCTGGCATTTCACCAGATTTATGCATGCATAGGATACACCTAGAAGATGAATCGATGACTTTTGTGGAACATCAGAGGAGGTTAAACCCGAATCTAAAAGATGTTGTAAAGAAAGAGATAATGAAACTTCTAGAAGCTGGTGTAATTTATGCTATATCTGATAGTAAATGGGTTAGCCCTGTTCATGTAATACCTAAGAAAGGTGGGATTACTGTCATCACTAAAGAAAAGAATGAATTGATCCCTACTCTGTCTCGAACCCAGAGTCTTTATTGACTTAGTACGACATCGCACTCTGTCCTCCGGAGATGGACCACTCTCGATGTCGATTGGATGTGGGCTGTTGTTGAGATTGCGCCAGTTGCTTCCGTGGAGCCATTCGTAATACCTTCAAGATCTATAGGACAGCTTCGTGGTAATAGAACCTTTGTGGGACGCGTGGTCCTGCAGTTTCTGGTGCTCTTAGCTGGTCTCAAGTCTCTCCATTTCATCATGTTGGATGTATCTTCTCGAAATCCGCCGATTACGGAGATATCCTCTTGAGGCCCGGAGGTTCTGGAATTTATCCTCCTGAAACATGGAGGTTTGTGGGCTTCGTCCCCTAGAAACCCGGAGTTTGTGGAACTGGTTCTCTTGGAATCCGAAGGTTTTGGGGTAAACCCTTCTGAAATATGGAGGTTCCAGGATGTTGGCCAGCTCCTCTGTCTGCCTTGCCAATGACCTTTGTACCTCTGGCGTATGGAGCATTATTTTTGCTCTTTGCACCAGAATGATACTCCCTGTGTGCTTTTGCTCTTTCAGGCAAAGCAACAGTACCTCTCCGTCCCTTGGCTTGGAGAGTATGGGTTCACTTGGTCTCCTGTGATTTTGGACCCAGATTTGTCCATAGGCAGGGATTGACCTGGGTTTGGAGTCGGAATCCGTTGTATGGATAGCAGAGGCTGGCGTATTCTATCGCGTATTCAGGAGATGATTGATCATCCACGAATATTAATTTTCTCATACTCATTGGATTTCCTTCTTTGCAGGCGTCGTTCAGTGACTTGTTCTAGCTGCTCTCTGCCCCCGCTTGGGTGAGCCTCTCTCAGCGTTTCACGATGCCTTTTAACGTCCAGGCTGCTCTCTGCTTCCCCTTGGGTGAGCCACTCTCAGCGTTTTCTGGACGTCATTCGATGACTCGTCGTCTCGTCTTGAATCTCCTTTGCCACTGGCATGTTTATGCGTGTAGCCTCATGGGTTAATGCTTTGCGCATCTGCCCCTGCTTTTCTCGTGGTCGTGTCTTCCTCAGAGGTATATCAGGGTACATGGCCAGGAAAAGCGGTAGTAAGGTGGTCGGAACCCTGGAAGCTGGGATCCGGAACCTGAAAGCTGGAACCCGGAACCCAGAAGCTGGGATCCGGAACCTGGAAGTTGGAACCCGGAACCCAGAGGTTTGGCTTTTCCTTTTGGATGAATAGTAGCGGGAAAATGTGTTCTCCGACTTCTTTTACTCCCATTTGCTCCAAATGAGTAGAGGGTATGAAGACCAGCACTCCTTGATGTAGTATTAGCATTTTCCCTGGCTCCTTTGCAGGAGGTAGAGCAGCAGTGTTCTCGGCACTTAGGCAGGGTTTCTTCGCGGAACAGCTCTAATGGAATTCGACGAGTACTCAAAGGCGTTCTATCAACCTAGCTATCAGGCTTATCTAGGATTCCACTACCACTTAGATTCTAGAACCTAAAGAAAAAGGTGGTTCTCCAGTTACCTCTTAGTGGTTGCCTGGTATGCCTGCAATATTTCCAGGAGCTCTTCTTTTGACTCCTCCTGTCTGGAAGCATTGATGGCGTCTAGGGCTTTCTATGTTGCTGCCAGTTGACTACCCACTGAGATTGATGTTGGTGATGACTGCTCACATTGGGCCCAAAGGGCTAGAGGCTTGATATATAGTTAAGACCCGGAACCAACAGGAACCAAAGATTGTAGAGGTCAGCTTTGAGGTTTAGGCTCGGGACCAGCAGGAACCAAAGAATGTAGAGGTCTGACTTGTGGTTTAGGCCCGGGACCAGCAGGGACTAGCAGGAACTAGCAGGAACTAGTAGGTAATTCCCTTATTGGATCTTGCTACTGATGTTAGCCTGGTGCTATCCTCCCTTGGAGAGGTGTTTGCAGCCGGATGAACCATGGATCTGGTGAGAAGAAGTTGTTTCTTGCCACCAGGTGGCTGGGGTTGAGAGATTTTGCCGGAATAGATGTAAAGTCTCTTCCGCCTATCACATTATCACGTAGTATATGACTGCCCCTCCTTCTAGCGCCAAACTGTTAGGGTATTTTTGTGTACAAGCGATCCATGCTCAGCTCTACGGAATGATAGGAGGAAGGAGATGCGTCGTTGAGTGTATTCTCATGCTTTGATAGTTGATAAACCAGGAGATCCTGCTCATAGGATACTGCCATATGGGTATGGGCCAGCATAGGTCGTTGGTGCCTTAATAGCAGCAGGGGAGATTGGTCGTTAGGTGGGGGCCGCCTATCAATAGTGAAGATCGCGGGGTCTTTATGATCTATGATCGATGGTTCCGGCTACCAAGGTCGGTCATTGGAGGTCTCTTGATCTGTACTTGATGGTTCCGGCTATTAGGGGCGGTCCCTGAGCGTATAGGTCTGGAACCGTGGAAGGTTTTTAGGTTTATAGCTGCATCCTTCAGTGGGGATTGCCTACGTACCCTTCAGTGAGGGATCAAGCAGTTCATAGTTCATGTATATGGAGGCAAAGAGCCTAGATGGAGGCACATAGCCTAATGGAGGCATGTGGCCTAGGGAGCACGGGGTTCTAGTGGGCACATGGCCTAAGGGGCACGTAGCCTTGGTAGCACGTCGCTCTAGTGGGCACATGGCCTAAAGGGCATGTAGCCTTGGGAGCACGGGGCTCTGTAGGTGATAGGAGTCATCTGTTCTAGGGGACGCATGGCCGGAACATATGGTAGACCCGTCGATATTCTGCAGTGAGCATGATGTGTCGATGTGCTTCAGTGAGCATGGAGGGACCCTGCTTATGAGCTGGAGATCGTGGCCTGAACCAAGAAGGAGAGTTGTAGACGTGCTGCAGTGACCATGTAACTTCATCTTGTTGATAGTAATCGCCGGGATCAGCCTGTCATAGGCGTGCCGAAGAAGAGGGTCTTCTAGGTCTGGAATATTGCCTTGGCGGCTGTCACAGACAACGATCAACGGGTACGACCCAAATCCGTGCATTCTCGTCTGTTCCTTAATGCTAGCTCCCATATACCGGAGCCATATCATTTCTCACATCATTCCGATCAAAGTTAACTTTAAAACTTTACGATAAAAACCGCGAGAACTTATTTTTGTCGAAAAGAAAATCGTAACAAACGTTTCATGTCAAAAGACGGCCCAACGAGATCTAAAACGCGACTACAAGCCCACTTACGATTCTTTAAAAATGAGCTCGTAGATACTATGGCGGTTTATGTTTTTATTATAAAAACAAATATAAAAATAAGTTTCCGCAAAAAAAAAATGTTAAGTTTCCGCGGATAAACATGAAGATCGAAAAAATGGAATATCTCCATTTTTCAATTAAGACGGCTTAAGGGCAGAAGGGAAAGCTAAAACCGATCTTGGAGGAGTATAGAAGGAGTCCTAGGTGAGAGGTACACAAAGGGAGAACTGGACCAGAACAAACTTAGCACTTAGAGCAATTATGCAACTTTCCGTTTTTGTTATTTCGAGCTGCGACATAACTAGGATCTGCGGTCTTAGGTTATTAGAACTAGGGAACTCGCCGACAGCTCTTGTGGCTGAGGCTCCTACGTTGTTGTAAACGCTCATACGCAAGTTCGGAATAAGACTTCTTTTTGCCTCTTTTTACGATTTTTTATATTTTCATCGTTTTCATTCTTGTATTCTGATTGCTTGGCGTCTGGTTTAGCAGAGATCCGGGACCTCTGGGAAATTTGGGTTTTCCTAACTTTCCTAATTTAACGGAAATCGACGGTGTGAATTTCAGTTCCCACAGTTTGGGCTTGAAGGAGGGGGGTACGGATTTCTCTAACTAATAGCCGCAAAACGCTTGATCAAAACATTGTCTGGAAATACGAAAGACAAAATCGCAGTTCGCAACAACGCTGGTAAGACAACTCCAGCCGCCACTGCGCCTATGGCCAACGCTTACGTAAACGCCACAGTTCTTGAGAAAATAGAAAACCTTGCCGCGACTTTTCGCCACAGGAAGTGCAATGAAACGAGCTCGCGATTTCTCTTTCTAAACATAAAGGGAAATGATAAATCTTATCAAACCCCGTAAGTTGGGTTCATTACCGAACTAAAGAAATCTCAACGTGTAAGGGTTTTACCAAAACACGTTTCCCGAAAACTTTTTTAAAAAGTAAGACTTCCTCTCCCCAAAACCGCAGAAAAACCCTAGGTTAATCGCGGAAAAAGGAAACATAGGAAAACGGGTGCATAACTCACCGCTGTACTTCTTCCAACTATCTTGCCGAAAAACCCTAGGTTTGTTAGGGTATTTTTGTGTACAAGCGATCCGTGCTCAGCTCTACGGAATGATAGGATGAAGGAGACGCGTCGTTGAGTAAATTCTCATGCTTTGATAGTTGATAAACCAGGAAATCCTGCTCTTAGGATACTGCCATATGGGTATGGGCCAATATAGGTCGTTGGTGCCTTAGTAGCAGCAGGGGAGAATGGTCGTTAGGTGGGGGCCGCCTATCGATAGTGAAGATCGCGGGGTCTTCATGATCTATGATCGATGGTTCCGGCTACCAAGGTCGGTCCTTGGGGGCCTCCTGATCTGTACTTAATGGTTTCGGCGATTAGGGGCGGTCCCTGAGCGTCTAGGTCTGGAATCGTTGAAGGTGTTTGGGTTTATAGCTGCATCCTTCAGTGGGAATTGTCTACGTACCCTTCAGTGAGGGATCAAGCTGTTTGTAGTTCATGTATATGGAGGCACATAGCCTAGATGGAGGCACATAGCCTAATGGAGGCATGTGGCCTAGGGAGAACGGGGCTCTAGTGGGCACAAGGCCTAAGGGGCACGTAGCCTTGGGTGCACGGGGATCTGTAGGTGATAGGAGTCATCTGTTCTAGGGGGCGCATGGGCGGAACATATGGTAGACCCGTCGATATGCTGCAGTGAGCATGATGTGTCGATGTGCTTCAGTGAGCATGGAGGGACCCTGCTGATGAGCTGGAATCGTGGCCTGAACCAAGAAGGAGAGTTGTAGACGTGCTGCAGTGAGCATGTAACTTCATCTTGTTGATAGTAATCGCCGGGATCATCCTGTCATAGGCGTGTCGAAGAAGAGGGTCTTCTAGGTCTTGAATATTGCCTTGGCTGCTGTGGAGTTGATGAACTCTGGTCATGGACGCCATGGACCCTTTTTTGTTAGGTTTAGAAACCTATATATATGGTGGAGGTCGTGCCTCCCTCATAGGATTCGGAAATATTCATTATATCCTTAGATAATAGAATATTTCCATTTTTCTTAAGGGAGGTCATATGTATTGGAATACTTCCTCTTTTTCTCGGATCTAGAGAGACTCTTTCTTGTCCAAGCTAGTACCTTATTAAAGGAAGATTTCCATTTATCCTAAGGCAGGATAAATCATTCGGCCAAGAAGCCAGAGGCAGGACCCAGACCCAGGGGTATGAAGTCGGCACCTGGGGGTAGGAACCCGGAACCTGGAGGCGGGAACCCGGAAGCTGGAGTAATCTCTTCATGGAATATTTTTCCCCAACAAGGTTAGTCGCGGAAAAAAGGAAGCATCGCAAATCGGGTACATAACTCGCCGCTGTACTTCTTCCGACTATCTTGCGGAAAAACCCTAGGTTAGTCGCGGAAAAAGGAAGCACATCAAATCGGGTACATAACTCGCCGCTGTACTTCTTCCGACTATCTTGCGGAAAAACCCTAGGTTAGTCGCGGAAAAAGGAAGCACATCAAATCGGGTACATAACTCGCCGCTGTACTTCTTCCGACTATCTTGCGGAAAAACCCTAGGTTAGTCGCGGAAAAAGGAAGCACATCAAATCGGGTACATAACTCGCCGCTGTACTTCTTCCGACTATCTTGCGGAAAAACCCTAGGTTAGTCGCGGAAAAAGGAAGCACATCAAATCGGGTACATAACTCACTGCTGTACTTCTTCGGAATATCTTTCGGAAAAACCCTAGATTTATCGTAGAAAAAGGAAGCGCAGCAAATCGGTTATGAAACCCCCACGGCCGTACTTCTTCCTAATAATTTTCAGAGAAACGAAGTTAATTTTTATAGAATCACTCGAAACCTAAAACGGCTGACGAAGACTAAATAATGAGAGATTGTATCCCCACCGCTAAAACGTTTTCTGAAGCCTAAGGTTTCGTAAGAATTCAAGTATCACTTCCATAGTAACAAATTCCGCGAGTTGCCGATGTTTGTCACCTAAATCTTACTTTGGAAAAAACTACTCGAAACTTCCACGGATCAATCCCACGGATATGAAAAAAACTTATGATTAAGTTTGGTTACGACAACATCTTGCGAAATAACCTTTGCAAAAATTAAGCTCGACATCCTTTTACGAAACAAATTTCATAAAATTAAAATCGATAACATTTTGCGGAATAACTTTCGTAAAATTAAACTCGATA
Source organism: Brassica oleracea var. oleracea (assembly GCF_000695525.1). Lineage (NCBI taxonomy): Eukaryota > Viridiplantae > Streptophyta > Magnoliopsida > Brassicales > Brassicaceae > Brassica > Brassica oleracea. Next base: position 4,576,899 of record NC_027755.1, read on the forward strand.
TTATTTTTCGAAAAAACTTTCGTATAACTAAAGTTGGCAACATTTGACAACCTTCGAAAATCTAACAACAATCGTAGAAAAAGAATCTCGGATAAGAAAAGAGATGGAGCGAAATAAGCGAATCAAAATTCGGCCATACGCCTCTCTCCACGGTCTCACCATCCTTCCTCTCGCGCCTCGATCTTTCGCCAAAATCTCATCACCTGGCAAGTCTTCCTGATCATCCTTGGCACCTCTTGATCATCCCTGGCTATTCCTAAATGCTAAAAACGTTTTCGAATAGATGCTCATTCATTTTCGTAAATCCAATGATACTAAGATTGAAACATGGATCACGAAAACCGAAAATATTGGCAGCAGCCTAAACACGGCCAGGAAAGCAGAGAAGTCCAGGAAGAATAAATATTCTTGCTATTCGAAATGGGCAGACAGACACGAAAAGAGTAATGGCAAATGAGCAAGCAAAACGGAGAAGTGGCTAACCCGAATCTTCAAGAGAACTAAGGTATTTCTGACTTGAAATCAGGCTTGGAATTTTTGTAGGAAATTACTAAGACATAGAAACGCCTTTGCATCTCAAAAAATACTATCACTAACCAACTCACAATCACCGAACTACGAGACGGCTTGATCTCCATAAGGAGTACGTAGGCAGTTTGTCGAAAGGCAAATTCAGCTGTCCCCCCTCATTAATAAGGGGGGGAGTGGATACGTATACTCGTATACTCTCAAATTCGAAAACATCCGACCACGCCTTCGATGTTTCCGGCATATCGTAACCAAGAAAATTATCTTTTATCCGCGAAACATTTTTGATATTCAAAAGTAAATCAGCCGTTAGGGAGAAGCAGCCATTGGTATCGCGAGACGTCGCGAGAGATGCCTCGAGGGTTACTTCTTCCGAACGACGAAGACGGACACTCCGTCAAAAAATGATGAACATTTTAACACATATCTTGCGCAAAAACTCTAAACAACGACATTTTCCGCCAAGTTCGGTGCTGATCACATCGAACTCTTGAACGTCCTAAACAGACATAGCCATCTCACGAAGATGACTCTCGTACATCCGACACAAGGATAATAGCGCTATAAAAGAAACCCGAAATTTTGGTCCAGCATTTCCGGTTGGCTTAATAATTGTCTCCGGAGAGATGCTCGATTCGTATCTAACAAGTCATATAAGCCGAGAACCTATCGCGGACTTTAAATCGGTACGAATCAGGTTAAAATCGCGACAGATAAATCGATAGCCGGCTAGTCACCGCATAAAATCTTAAACCGAAAGTAAACATAGGTCTTGCCCTAAACACAGCGCACTGGTCTCTAACATCTCAAGGAATGATATCCAAAAGATATGAGATCCCAAAACCATGCCTCTATGTTTATATTCGACATCTTCAGATATCCCGCGAAGTCGATATCTCGCGGAAAAACTCTCGAAACAGATATCGAGCAAAACATTTCACATCGAAAAAGGATATGAGACGACAACTCATCACCCTTCTTCCACGCCATACGTAAGCTTATGAAAAATGCAACTCGACCATCTTGTCATAAAATGCCACAGAGCGGCGGGGATTCAAAGCCACATACAGCCAGTCCCGAAACATGAAATGAGGCCATTTAAGGCCGAAACATCAAACATAAAAAAAATCCCCCACAAGAGATCTAACCAAAGTCATCCTCAGAGCTCACGCTCCCTCTTCACCCGTCGCTTCATCTAAACCTGGAGCCGCGTCACCTCAGAGTACCGAATCCTTCCCCTCAGGGCGTTTTGCACACGTCGGAAGGAGGCACGCGGATTTCAGGTCAGCTAGTATGAGATCGAAATCTCCATCCACGACTGCCAAATCTCCCTTGCAGCCGGACAGTCGGGCCTCTTTGGCCTCTAAGGTCGGAGGAGTCTCACTCTGGAATGACTGAACCACGGCTATCCCGCCCTCAATTGTCGCCAAGTGAACCACGGCCATCCCGCCCTCGATCGTCGCCAAGGCTAAATCCCTGTTCGGAATGCATTCGAGAGAGCCCAGAAAGGCGGAGATCTTTGCCAAGCAATCTGGGAACTCAGAACGAAGAGCGTCCTTGGCCTCTCGAATCCCGTGGCTCACTAATCCTGCATCACCTTCGATCTGACGCTGAAGACGACGCACCTCCGAAGATTTGGCCTTCCTGGCTTTCTTCTCCTTAAGCAATGAACTCGCCGTCTTCCCGAGGTCACTCTCAAGCTCCCCTATCGCGACCTCAAGTTTCGACACTTTCACGGAGTGAGAATCCTTTGCCAGCAAACTTGGCCTATCAATCTCGACAAGCGCTCTTTGGCCCTCGGTCAATTACGCCTTCCAGTAAAGGTCCAAACCAGAATTTGCCATCCCCTTTAAGGACGATCCTAAACTAACATGACCTTAAATGTTAAACTACCATGGTCTAATCCTTGACCTACAACATCCTTGGCTATCTGAGTGAATACATCCTTCACGCCAAGCCAAACTATTTGAGAAACCATCACTCCATCACTTAACGGCTAAATGACAATCTACGATTTGTTTTAAAAATGTCGTGTGACTATTAAGAAAATAATTATCGTATAGCCCACAGTCGGAAATCATATGATAAATTCTTCGTAACAAAACTCAGTCCTAACAACCAAACGGTTAACGGAAAACCAAAACTTGTCGACAATCGACCAAGTTCGATACATTCCACAATTCACTTTAAGCCCGCTATGTTTTACCCATAATACGCAGCATGTAAGGATAAATTCGTAACAAAGCTTCTAGAGCTATAAGAAACATCCTAAAAAATGCACGAAATAGATCTCGGAAGGCCAACACTTCACAAAACACTATGAAGGAAAACGCTTCTTCCCATGGACAAATTTACGCGACCCCATAGTCGTAATTCCTCGATCGCAAATAAAATTATTAGCTTCCAAACAGGAGCAATAATTTTGGCTGCGAACATCCGTAAACAAACCAGAATGTTTCTCAAACGCAGGGCTAAGACTAAACCCTTACAATATCACGAAACATCTTCAAGCCCGCGAACATTTCAAGCACAAAACGTAGCATACGAAAGAAAAAATCAATCTTCAGCATTGCTGGACGTCGCAGACGCCTGAAGAACCATTTTTCGACAAAATTGCCTTCCTCGATAAAGGTACCTTCTTGGAAGACAAAACAGTCATACATACGTAACATCTTCTCAAACACGTATTCTTCGCGAAGACTCAAAAACGGTAATATCTACCGATAAGTTCGTTGCTGATCACAACAAACTCTTAACGTCCTAAACAGACTTAGCCATCTCGTAGAGATACCTCTCGTACACCCGACACAAGGGTAATAGCGCTATATAAAAAAATCCAAAATTTTGGTCAGCACTTTCGGGAGACTTAAAATTGTCCTCGAAGAGATGCTCGATTCCTACCATACAAGTCACGTAAGCCGAGAACATATCGCGGACCTTAAAGCGGGATAGAATCAGGTCGAAAACGATACGGGAAACGTAAGTCGAAGTAGTCATCGCACCCCTAAACCTTGATTAGACCTAGGTATTGCCCTAAGCCCAGCACACTGGTTTCTAACATCTCTAGGCATAGTATCAAACACCCTGATACGAGATCCCAAAATTTGTCTCTTGGCCAATAATCGAGCATCTTCAGAAATCCCGCAAGTTTACACACTGCAGAAAACTCTCGAAACAGGTCACGGAAATAGCAGTTCACACAGAGTTAGATTACGAGATGACAACACGTAGTCTTCCCTCTACACCCATATAAAATGCCATCGGCGGCAACATGCCTGATAACCTCTACATATAAACTAGACCGTAAACGCCTCCATGGAAAAACATGTCATAAGAACCTTAACTCCAAGACGAACTACGAAAGGCTTGATCCCTTCAACAAGGATACGTAGGCAGCCATCATAAGGTGCAGCCCCAATCTTATCGCGTTCCACT
>NC_027755.1:4580957-4592959 GCF_000695525.1 Brassica oleracea var. oleracea
TTCTAACGAGCTGGGGGGCTAACTGTTGGGGTCAAAATCGGTCCCGATGGAATCAATGTCTGAATGTCCCCGTAAAAATCAGCATAACGTTTTTACGAAAATAAATCTTTGTAAAGAGATCTTTACAAAGAATTTTGCGGTAAAATCTTGCACTAATCTCGGTTGATTCGTTGAAACTAAACACCAATAGTCCGAGAACACGTTCATGAAACGTCAGATAAAGATCCAGACTCGGTCGCCACGTAGCGACCAGTCCGCGAACGAGTCGGTCGCTACGTAGCGACCAACCAAGCCACTCGGTCGGTCGCTACGTAGCGACCGACCAAGCCACTCGGTCGGTCGCGACGTAGCGCCGACCCGCGAACGAGTCGGTCGCTACGTAGCGACCGACCAACCCACTCGGTCGGTCGATACGTAGAGACCGACCCGCGAATGAGTCGGTCGCTACGTAGCGACTGACCAAGCCATTCGGTCGGTCGCTACATAGCGACCAACCCGCGAACGAGTAGCGACTGAGTAAGCCACTCGGTCGGTTGGTACGTAGCGACCGACCAAGCCAATCGGTCGGTCGCTACGTAGCGACCGACCCGCGAACGAGTCGGTCGCTACGTTGCGACCGACCAAACCTTTCGTTCGGTTGCTATGTAGTGACCGATCCAGCGCGGACCAGGTCGCTAAGTAGCGACCAAACTGTCTCGGACATCGATCAACGGGTACGACCCAAATCCGTGCATTCTCATATGTTCCTCAATGCTAGCTCCCATGTACCGCAGCCATATCATTTCTCACATCATTCCGATCAAAGTTACCGTTGAAACTTTACGATAAAAACAGTGAGAACTTGTTTTTGTCGAAAAGAAAATCATAACAAATGTTTCATGTCGAAAGACGGCCCAACGAGGTCTAAAACGCGACTACAAGCCCAATTACGATTCTTTAAGAATGAACTCGTAGAAACTATGGCGGTTTATGTTTTTATTATAAAAACAAATACAAAGATAAGTTTCCGCAGAAAAAATGTTAAGTTTCCGCGGATAAACATGAAGATCAGAAAAAATGGAATATCTCCATTTTTCACTTAAGACGGCTTAAGGGCAGGAATAGAAAATCTAAAACCGACCTTGGAGGAGTATATAAGGAGTCCTAGGCGAGAGGAACAAAAAAGGAGAACTGGACCAGAGCAAACTTAGCATTTAGAGCAATTTGGCAACTTTCCGTTTTTCTTATTTCGAGCTGCGACTCAACTAGGTTCTGCAGTCTTAGGTTATTAGAACTAGGGAACTCGCCGGCAGCTCTTGTAGCTGAGGCTCCTACCTTGTTGTAAACGCTCATACGCAAATTCGGAATAAGACTTCTTTTTGCTCTCTTTTTACGATTTCTTATATTTTCATCGTTTTAATTCTCGTATTCTGATTGCTTGGCGTGTGGTTTAGCAGAGATCCGAGACCTCTGGAAAATTAGGGTTTTCCTAACTTTCCTAATTTAACGGAAATCGACGGTGTGAATTTCGGTTCCCTCATCAAGCTTCTGAACTTTGACATTAAATCAGCTAAGGAAAGGCGCACCATTCAAATCCATGAGCTGGAAGAAATAAGGCACCTCGCCTACGAGAGCTCCAAAATCTACAAGGAGAAGACCAAAGCCTACCATGACAAGTGGATCTTTAGCAGATGCTTCGAACCAAACGACAATGTCTTACTGTTCAACTCCAGGGTTAAGCTGTTCCCTGGTAAACTGAAGTCAAGATGGTCCAGACCCTTCACAATCAAGGAGGTTCGACCCTATGGAGCTGTTGTGGTGCTGTACACAAAAGGAGGATAGTTTGTTGTTAATGGTCAGCGCCTCAAGCCATATCTTGCTGATTCAACTATCGCAGAAGGTGAAGAAATTCCCTTAAGCAATCCCTCCTCAGCTTAATAGGCTAATCAAAGTCAAGCTAGTGACTTTAACCAAGCTCTTGGTGGGAGGCAACCCACTGGTGAGTATATATTTATAGTCTTCTTTTCGTTTTTACATTTTTAGTAACTAACTTGCAGATTAAAAACAAGAAAACCCGATATCTTCAGTCGAAACAACCGAAGGACTGTTCCCATTGCAGAACAAACCAACGCCTGTTCCCCAGGTAAGTGTCTCGGACCCAAAAAAAAAAAAATTAAAAAGAAAATTAATTAAAAAAATTAGAAGAGGAAGCGGTTTAGGGTTTTGCCAATTTAAGGCCCAACTCTCTTCACTTTCCCACTTCCCCAACTCGCCGCAAACTCATCCCCTTAAGAAAAGAACCCTAATCAAAACTCTTGAAACTCCATCGATTCTCAAACTTTTGGTTCTAATTCTTTGGGTTTTCGAGTTCATTTCGGTTTTTGCAGCTCTCAACCAAACAAGGTAACAAATCGAACTCTCACACAATCGCGCATGCAAATCGCGATTCGTGGTTCTCTCCTTTTTCTTCTTCTAAGCGTTTTAATTGGATATTTGTTGGCAACATTCCTTGAATAAATACATCTTAAGATTGCTAGAATGATATAATAATCAAAAGTGAGAATGAATTTAAACCGCCTTGTTTAGAGCTTTGACTGAGAATCGCGACTGTTAGCAAATTTAGGTGATGCGGTTACTTTGAGATTGTTGATTTGATGCTGGTTGATTTATGGTAGTTCGTGGGTCATTGTTCTTCAAGATATAGTTGGGTTGTTTGGAAATTGAATGGACTTGAGTTTATTTGAGAATGGTTATGACTCCATCATTTTCTAGACCACCCATGAACAGTACTAATCCAAACCGTTTCTTTCCTTTTGCAGATGCCTCCACGGACCAAGCAAAAATCGGTTAAAACCCCGAAGATCACCCGTGAGAACTATGTGAGGCCTCCAAACCACAATGCTCCAGCTTCATACCCATGGCCGCACAAGGACCAGGAGGGTCAGCCAATTCGTATCGACGACCTGATGCTCCTCGATTTCAACTATGAGGGATGGGAGAAGGAGTCTGCGAAACGGTACAACTCACTCCTCAACATCGAGATCCTCCCCACTCGCTTCGGTCACGCGGACACTCTTCTCTCCCTTGGTCTCGACACTGATGTGTTTGAAACTCTCCACGCCATGGGGATTGCTCCGCTCTGCTACCAAACGCACGAGCTCTACCCGGACCTCGTTCGGAAAGTGCTCGCTACAGCTCACATCGGGTACAACGACCCCTCCAAGCCAACATATGAGAACTGTTTCTTCTCATTCATGGCCGACGGCAAGTTCTGCTCTCTCTCGCTTGACAAGGAGGGAGACGTGCTGTACTGCAAGCTCCCAAAGCCACTCCTCACGAACTTCAGCACGATGAGAACATCTGCTTCTTGCCTGATCCGGAGTTCCTTTACGCCGATCCGCGAGCAACGTTCCCTGATCAAGACATGGATTATGTAGACGACATCACACCAGACGAGGACACTGCCTATGATCTAGGCCCACTCGATGATGACGCAGATGATGCGACATACCGCCGCTGGATGGTTGATTCCCAGCGCAAGAACAACAGCCTCATGAAGAGGATCCGCAGGGCGATCACAGGTGGTTGTTTCAGTGGCCAAGAGGGCAGGACTTCCGCGAAGGAGCACACTCCGCAGCAATCACACCGACCAGGCTAGGAACCGATTGGATCTTCTGCAGCTGGAGAACGCCTACCGCGGAACAGGAGGACAGCTAGTCGCTCCGAGAGCGGGGAGTCAGACTGATCCCGGCACATCATCTATTCTCATTGTGTCATCCATCTGAATAATTTATTTTCCTGCTTTTTATTCGCTTTTATTTGGTTTGTTTAGCTTTCCTCGAATTTATTTTCACAACCAGGGATGGTGTGAAGTAAGTCTGGGGGAGGCAATTGTGTGACTAATCTCCCTTCTGTTTCTTTTGGCTTTTATGTTTGAGTCAGTCCTTGTGTTTTTATCGAGTCAGTGACCTTATTCTGTGATGATCATTTAACCACCTCATGCTTTAACTTTCTTATTCAGTGACCTTAGCAGTGACGAAAGACCCACACTTGGACCTGGAACACTCCTGACTTATCTCACTTGACTCTCCAGAAGTTTTCAGCCGATCAGGTTACACTGGGTAGACTTAACTCCACCTAACTTAAACCTAATATTGACTGCAATTTCCTCTTGTTATGGGCATTAGATCAGGGAAACGAGACCTACACTCAGGACTTCTTATTCTTTTCATCCATCTTGTTGATCCTGAATGGCTACCTCATTTTTAGCTAGTTCCTACCTTGCACCTAAGCCTTTATTCCACCTTCATGCATTATGTTTTCAGTTTCATATGTGCAGATATGTGCAAAAAGGTTGGAGATGAAAGGATCAACACAACCTCTTACTTGTTATCGTTGCAAAGTTTCGAACAGAACAAGGAGAACAGTCGGTTTAAGCAGTCGGAACAACTGCTCCAGAAAAGTCAGCAAAGAACAAGGGAGAACTAGCAGAGTCGCCATCGGCACCAATCATTCCATGCATCATCTCCTTCTCCGTCACACCATCATCTTGATCTCATATTTTGTATTTCAGTTATAGTATAAAAAAAAATGTGTATTCTTTTATATGAGATCATTGATGGAGAACGAGGACTAAAATGAGCAGACATCAATAGCTGGTTGGACGTCGACCCTCTTGAGCTAATTCAGTTGGAGCTAGACGAGGAAGAGTTTATGCTTGATCGAGATTCTGAATGAGAGCTCTCATTTCGATACCATGAAAAATACGGCAAAATGACCAGGAAAAAAGAACCACTGGGCGATAAGGACAAAGAGAGTTGGTACCAATAATAGGGAGCAGGGGAACAGTCGGAGCGATAGCTCCAGAAGTTAGCAAAACGAGTGAGGGTTTGTGGACGTCAATGGATCCGTCCTCTCTTGCTATTTTGCGCGATTGTAATTACCCTCACGAGCAGATAGAAATTTGGTCGAGAAAAATCCCGCTCGACCAGTATTGAGTTGGTTCGACCAGAATTAAAAATAAAAATCGACCCGGTGAATTATTCTTGACGGGACTGTCTCGTGGCCAAAATACCTGCTCTTAGTAGTTCTGACCAAGTGTCAATTATTATGGTCGAGTTTTATCTAAGCTGGACGAGAACCGATGGACGGGAAACATTTTATCGAAAACTGGTCTTGAATACTTTCAGCTGCTTGCGAGTCATGTGCATGTCATGTACTGCCTGGCTTCGTGCTTCCTTCCTGACCTGAACATGTGACTTGCACCTTCCTGCTTGCTTGCTACATTAAAGTCATGTGAGTTGCACACCTGCTTGAAGTTTCTTCATGGAAAGGAAATGACATTACTTCATGGGAAGGAAAGTGTGATTCAGCTCACCACATGTCTCATACTGATCTCAAACTTTTGTCCTTTCTTGCTGACTCTTCTCCTGCTGTTTCCACTGTAATTTATTACCTTGTCCTCTTCCTCGTCGAGCTCATTCATCTCAGAAACAAGAAAGAAAAATTCATAGAGAAAGAGAGAAAGAAAGAGAGAGAAATCTGTGAGGAAAATCAATGAAACAAATCCGATAAGAGAAGTGAGCTTGCACGACCCTTTCTCACCCTCTCATGACTTTAATCAGTGTGTTCTGGTGTGTTTAAGAGTGAAGGTTTGGCGTCCCAGAGTTTAGAATCACCCAAGTTCTTCAACAGTTGATTTTATTAGTTGATTTTATCGCTAATATCGAGATCAGTTTTGCTTGAGCTTCAGTTCTTTTTAGGTAACCAAAAGGAGTTGTTCTGTTTCTGATCTTGAACATATCATGGATATCTTGTTCTGATCAGGTTAGACGTGTGTTCAGCTTGAAGCTTATAGCAACAGAGTTCATTAAACCTTGAGAAAACCGGTGAGCTTTATCTTCTAGTTCAGAACAGTTTTGTTTGGAATCAGTGGACTGATTTGTTAAGCTTCTTGTCCTGGATCAGTTATCTACACCTTTGTAAGGTTCAGTTTCATTTATTTTTGGATTAAATCAGTCTCATAGAATCATTAGCTAAAATGATATGACCTGATTGGATTTAATCCAAACTGAATTAATTTTGGCATCAACCGAACTGTTAGGAGCTGATCATAATTGAACCCAACTGAGCTTAGCTGAGTCTAACCATACTGATTTCTTCTTGAACTGGACAGATGAACCTTATATCCAACCGTTGTGCTTTTGGTTCAGTTGGTCGAAGAGATTGGAATTACCAGCCGAACCATGCCTTGTCCTCATTCTGTTTTGGGAGTTATCAGCAAGTGATGAATATTTAGCTTGAGCTCGAGTCTAGTCTTGCTCGAGTCTAGTCTTGCTTAGCCAATCTCATAGAATCAAAGGTGAGTCTAGATAGATGATTAAAGAGTTATGAATTAGTGTTGGATGATTGAAAATGTAGATGATTGATAGGCTTTGTCTCTTGATCAAATATTGAATTGGTGAGGTGTTTACTTAGTGTAAACACTTAATAAATATTTATGAATGTTCGTAGAAGTTTATTCCGAACCTTAGTACTTGTTCTCAAGTACTGATATATTATATTATTAAATATATGAGTATAAATCATATGAAGCCTTATTGTATACTCACTCTCCCAAAAATTCCCGCATTACCGTGAATTGTTTCTTTGATACGGAACAAGGTCACGAAGACACGATGATGGGGTTGCACCCTGGAGGCCGTGTAACTGCATGCAGCGTTAGATGTTCGATCTTGGAATATCTACTGGATACGGTGGTTATATTTATTTCCCTGCTAGGCTAGGTTAGCCTTGGTGGTTTTCCGCGTTTAGTCTATATATATATATATTATAAGTATGTGTGAATGGCGGGTGTCGTGGAGGTGATGTTTAAGATAAGATTCACATCGATGGAATGATAAGGCTTATATATGTATTTTTATTAGTTATAGAATACAATTCCACTGCATACAAATGGAGTTGATTGCTTGAGATATTATTAATACACGTTGGGCTGCGGGACTAGGCTCACTGAGTAAACTAGTTACTCATGACTTATTTGTGATGCAGGTAACTAATAAGTGGGTGACCTTACTCTAGGACGGGAAGGAACAACATTAGCCAGCGGTAGTTTTATTATCCTTGCAAAATCGTTTTGATATTTCTTATGTACAAGATTTGTTGACCGAAAACCTTGAGGTTAATTTATAACAAATTTTGTAAGATGCTTTTGATTGATATATAAAGATTGTTTCTTTTTAAAGTACATGTTCCATATGATATTAGTCATTTTCCGGACAAACTAACTATCGGGTATTGCTTTGTCGGGTTGAAAAGCCTAGAGTGATATCCGATAGGAGCATTGGTGTTCTTTGGTTGTTGGTCTAAGGCGATCGGAAGTATTCTGAGAACCTCAGATCGATCATCGAGGAACATCGACCGTGTCATTTCCGGTCATCTACGATCGGGGGTGTCACAAAGGTGGTATTAGAGCATGGTTATACGATGCTAGAATGGGACTTGTTTCAAATGTTTTTCGAGTAAAAATGAGTCGCAAGGATAACTAGGATATGTTGGCTGGTTCCTTTATTTTAGGATAGATAGTCATGGGTAGTTACCTAACCGTGATCTTTCGTAGCAGAAGCACCGAGACAAGCTTTAATGGGAGGACCAAGATTGCCGATGTTAGTATCATCATGCTCGAGTTTGTTACCCTCATGGTCGGGTTCACTACCGTTCTGTTAGGAGTCAGTAACCTCATGACTTCCTACCATTATTTTGAATTCTAGTGGGGGATGCCAATTCTTTAGAAAGATAAATGGGACAGAGTTGATACATCGAATACATCTCCGGACTCGTGTGTTATCGATGTCAAGGTGGGTGTTGTTTGTGATCCGATTCAGTACGATTCAACTGCACATGATCACTCAGATGCACTTTGTCTTCCGACTCCTCAAGTCTAACTAGCTCATGCTAAGACGTACAAGCACCAGAGCCATACAAGCATGATTTCTTCAGCATTTGTTTCAAGCTTAGCGTTGGCGGAAGAGATGGTTTGATTGTATTACAAGATGATGGAAGCACCAGAAGCATTCTGTTTGTAACGAAATATCATGAAGCTTACGATGCAAAGAAGAAGAAGTTGGGACCACAAGATACTGAAGAAGGACTAAACCGTTTGAGGTATACTTTGGCTTGAGGCAGATTTGGGGTGCAACACTCAGAGCATAATATTGACGTGGCTGTTGTTCAGAGAATTACAAGAAGGATTTTGCAGCTATCTATTTGAAGATGAATGCGATGAGTTGTTGGTCGAGAGTCAAGAATTACATCAGAGAGTTGAGATCGAGTTGGACAGATTTCAAGAGTTCAAGAAGTAGTATTTTCAACACAAGGTATGGGACCGATTGAAGATTCAGTTTACGGAGTTGGTACAATGAGATGTTTTGCCAGGTGGTTCAGGTCGAGTTAATCATCTACAACAATTTCAGCATCGAGATACGTGGTCGAGTGAATTGGATTCATCGATTATGGTTTGGAGAATAAGCCAAAGAACGTATGAAAAATCTTTGGGAACCTAGCCAAGAATTTTGGAGTAGATAAAAGACGATGGAGTTTCAAAGCTTAGAGGAGATGTTAGAGTATGACGTGAATGTTAAAGAAGCTATTATTGCTGAAGAAGTTAACCAAGTCATGCAGACGTTTATTTTCCAACCGGTGCAGATCAAAGGTCAGTTTCAAGCAGTGAGTTAAGTAAGTCGTTGGGGATGATTTTGGTTGTATATTTCATCAGATCAAGATTGAGGACCTTGAGCTGTTATGGTTGTGACTAGCAAGGACTGAATGGTCGTGATTTTCAAAGTGTGGGAAATCTTGGAACGTTTACATCATTCGCGCTTTGGTGGTTCTTGTGAAGAGTTAGGATTTTAGGTTACCTTTCCTCATGAAGTTACCTGATCTATGTTACCTATTGATACCACTCAAATTACACTAAGGAGTGATTTATACTCTCTCAAATAAGAGGTCCAGTTGTATTACTTAGGGATCGAATTCACATGGAGCTAAGGAACCTAGGGATTTTTATATGATTTGTGAAGCAAAGATGTTTTAAGAGTTTTAAAAGTAAATTGCAGTTTTATATTGACCAAATGTTTGTTCAATAGCAGGTTTTTTGGGTTTTGGTGCTTAAAAAGGAAATAGCTAGACTTAGGGTTTTTATTAAGGAAAGTTGGAATTATAATCCTATAGATGCCTAACGAGTTGCATGCATGATAATGTAAAGCTGGCTCTTGCGGGCATTGACTTGTTGTCTATTAATTAGATCTATGATCTCAACTCTCGTTATATTAATCTATAGAAAGTGTCGATCGATATTCCAATGGGCGTATCGATCGATACACCTTTTGCACCGTCGATCGATTATTCAAGTGTGATATCAATCGACGCGCTCTAGTCAAGCTTTATGCGCAGTTTGAATGAATTCTTACTAAGCTCACTATATCAGCTCTCGCCTTGCTCATAGCAAGAAACATAGCTCTATTAGAATGTTTTCAGAATGAGAATTAAGCTATGCGTTTTATCAATCAATCCAATGGCAGGTTCTAGGTAGCTAATCTAGAAATATGGATTAATGAACAATCCTAAAGATGTTTATCACAACTCAGTAATCTATACTTGGGGCTAATCCCTCCTGACCTATTTAAACCCTAAAATCTAACAAGAGAACTACTCAGACATGACTAAGCAATTCATAGCAGCAGTTAAGTATAAAAATGTCATAGAATAATAAAATAGATAGCACATGGAGTTCCAATCACAAATTATAACTTTGGATCTTCTCTCTTATCTATCAATAAAACAATGAAACACAAAGAAAGCACACTCTGCCTCTAACGTGGCGGCAAAACTTATATAATTAGGGTAAAAACTCGTCAGGGGTAATCTTGTAAAATAGTGAAATCTTGGGCTTCAAGTCGGCTGTGACCAAACAGGCATCCTGCGCGCTTTGATGTCGATCGACACCATGACTTGTGTATCGATCGATTATAGCTCTCCAATATCGACCGATAGTCGATCTCGATGGTCATCTCGGGTGCTTGCTCAAAATATCTCCAAAATACTCCAAAATCATCACTTATCTCTAAAACATTCCTGATCTTATAAATATAATAAATAGACTCTATAATAATATAATTATTAGTAAAAGCACCTATAAACTATGTATGAAAATGGATCAAATTCATAGTCTATCAACTCCCCAAGACTTACCCTTTTGCTTGTCCTCAAGCAAAAAAATTAGACATTCTCTCTGAAAGAGGTTTTAAAAACAGCAGGGACTCACATGATTTAAAACTTAGAATCATCACCTCTACAATATTTTAATCCACATCTAAGAAGTCCTACTCACAAAAGTACATCATATTGTATCCTAGCTTATCAACCAAATTCATCTAGCCAACAACTTAGCATAATCTTGTCTTTCATTTCCCTCTACCAACCTCATTTCTTAGCATAAAATAATAGAGAAGGATTTACATTGGGAATATCGATCACAGGATTCTAGGATTTTCAAACAAGTATCTGGACCTGCAGGTAAACATTAGTTCATATCCTCTCTCTCTACTAATTTTCTCTCTTGGTCAAAGTCTGCTTATATGCAAGATCATTAATCAAGATTGGACAGGCTTCCATGAATCAAGCCTTAATGGTGGTTGCCACCAAGTCCTGTTCACTCTTTTTGACCTATATCCTCGGATTATTTGTGAAGCAAGCCTTAACGGTTATAGCCACCAAGTCATGTTCTAATCCTTTACATATGAAATTCTTATGAAGCAAGCCTTAATGGTTGTAGCCACCAAGTCTTGTTCGAATTCCTTCCTAATAAATCTCTAATATAGTAATAATAATAATAATATATATATTTTAAAGTATAGAATCTATATTCAAAAATAGAGAGAGAAAGAGTGATAAATCTATATATACAAGGTTTTACCTTCCAGACTTGATTGAAGAATCCGATCCCATGTATACCAAGCCTCAAGACAAGTAGTTGTGTCAAGTTTAGTGTTGGAGGTCAGCTTTGGTTCCTTCAAAACAATCTTAGCAAGAGTGGATAGTTGACAGGTTGATCCACTTTAGTATCTTTAGTACTATCTGCAATCAGTAAGTCTAGAATGGTGCTAAAGAGTGGTTAGATATCTAGCAAAATCTATAAGATCATAATCCCTTTCTTGACTCACTAATAATTTAATTTGAAAACATTTTTAATAAGACTAATAAGTAAATAAATATCAGTAAACCTCCCCCCAGACTTAAACTACATTGTCCCTAGTGTAAATTCAGTCGGAGTTATGGTTAAAAATAAATCATAAGGACTCAATGTAACAAGTAGGAACGATATACCAGACCGGAATAGATGTCGACCGATGTAAGGATGTTGATGTCGGTCCACGCATGTAAGGCAATCTCGATCAATGTCGACTTGTTCGCGACGGTCGATACAGATGGCAATCGTCTACTCGGATCTTCTTTTTTGTTTTTTTATATGACCTGCAATAATTAAAAACCAACATAAATAGTAAATTAATAAAAACTTAATAAATATTACCTAATAGTGGGTTGCCTCCCACTCAGCGCTTTGTTATAGTCATTTAGCTTGACTTTGGAAATGTTTTGGCTAGTAGTGTTGAGAACTGGGATTCGTTGGAAAACAAGTATCCATCTTTTCTTTGCGCTTGTTGAACCATGTACCAGTGAAGTCTCTCATTGCTTCATCCCCTCTGCGCCATTTATCCTTCATTGCTGCAGTTGTTTTTTCAATCCTCTGCAATCTTTCACCAAGACTCTCAAGGTTGAATTGATGTCTGGTAAGTGCGGCATAAGGGTCAGCTGAGATCTCCTTTCCATGGTAAGGTGTGTTGGACATGTCGGATGTCGTCTTTGGTACTAGCCGGCCTCGGTTTGTATCACTGTCGATCGATGTTGAATGGTTGGTGTCGATTGATTTTTTGTTGCGTCTGTCGATCGATATCGATGCTTCTGGC
>NC_027755.1:4593153-4594383 GCF_000695525.1 Brassica oleracea var. oleracea
CTGTCGATTTCCGTTTAAATAAGGAAACTAGGAAAACCCTAATTTCCCAGAGGTCCCGGATATCTGCTAATACCACACGCCAAGCAAATCAGAACACGATAATGACAAAGAATCCTCTCCATGCCTCTCGCCTAGGACCCCTTATATACTGGCTCCAAGGTCGTTTTACACCTTTCCTCTTCTGCCCTTAAGCCGCCATAGCATAAAAATGGAGATATTCCATTTTTTCCGATCTTCGTAATTATCTTCAAAATTTCGTATTTATCCGCGGAAACTTGACATTTATCTTCCCTCGCAGACCAAGCGTAAACCGACATGCGGTTTACGGGCTGTTTGTTTAGAAATCGTAAGTTGGGCCTCGAGTCGTGTCTTAGGTCCCTTTGGGCCGTCTTTCGACTCGAAGCGTTTATAACGGCTTCTTTCGATAAAGAATGAAGTTTCCGCGGTTTTTTACGGTAGAGTTTGATTGATAACTTAGAAATGGCGGGGAACGTGAGATGGGTTCGCTACGGTATTCGAAAGATAGCATCGAACGGTAAACGAGAATGCATGGACTGATGTTGTATCGACGTTTCGGAAGAGCTCGGTCGCTACGTAGCGACCGAACTTTGGTTTGAGCCCGGTCGCTACGTAGCGACCGAACAAACGCTCAAGCTCGGTCGCTACGTAGCGACCGAGCGGAATGGGCGTTTGGTCGCTACGTAGCGACTGAGCTTTGGCTCAAACTCGGTCGCTACGTAGCGACTGAGCGGAGCACGAGTTTGGTCGCTGCGTAACGATCCTTCTCGAGCTCTTGTCCGGTGATTCGCGTTTCTTCCGCAAAGGTTTTTCGTAAAGAAGAATCTATTTCGAAAAAATATTTGTCGAAGAATTTTTCTACGTTTTTCTTCTTCCGGGATTTGGACGTTAACTTCGTCGTAACCGTTTTTGACTCCAACAGTTAGCCCCCCAACTCATTGGGAACGTGGATTTCTAGCGAGGTCCCAATGCGTGGTATGGCGAGTTTGGACGAGATTGGTGTATTTGGGCGAAGTTCGTGTCCAAAAATCCGCAAGTAAATAGTAATTTCTCATGCCTATAAGAAGGGAGGTAACTTCTTCATAACCTTCACACTTACTCATTCTCATAGAGAGGTTTTTCTTGAAAAGTTCTTTCTCTTTCTCTCTGTCATTTCCTCCTTGATTTTAAAGAAAAAGAAAAACACGAGATGTCGAGTAAGAAGAGGAGTTC
>NC_027755.1:4594511-4594949 GCF_000695525.1 Brassica oleracea var. oleracea
AGGTCATGCGGTCGTTCTACCATATTTCGGACGCGGTGGAATTCAGGTTTCCTTGTCAAGGAGAGTGCGGTAGTAGTCCCCCGGAGGGCGTCTTTACTTGTTACGAGGCATTTGTACTGCATTGCCATTTATGGTTTCCGATCCCCGAGATCATCGTCCGTGTGTTGGGTCGTTTCGGGGTGGTGATAAGCCAACTGAATCCTCTTGGAATCCAGCACCTCATAGGGATCCTGGTCCTGAGCTACGAGCATGGTCTTTCTCTCACCGTTGATCACTTCGAAGCGCTTCTTCGATTACAGATCATTAGGGAAACGGACACGTACAGGCTGGTTCCTCGGAACTTCATGTCAGTGGTAAAGGGGTTCACTTCTAACTTCAACTCGTGGAGGAAGTTTTTCTTCTTCGTTCGTGTAGACGCAGCGTCCGTTGAGGAGAGTT
>NC_027755.1:4595717-4596202 GCF_000695525.1 Brassica oleracea var. oleracea
GGAAATCATCGAGGTGATGAAGACTCGCGCTTCTCAATTCCAGGTTTAGTACGGGAATCTTAAGGGTGCTTTCAACTCGCTGGGTGACTTCCGTGAGTGTCGCGGCTCCGTCGGGAGCCTTTGGAAGACGTAGGAAGATGACTACGTTTTCGAGAGGGAGATGGAGTTAATGAAGGGTGGCATGAAGGATCATGCTCACGCTGAGGCGACCATTCCTCCGATCGACGGGAAGATCCAGGGATTCTGGGATCCCATCCCGGTTTCCCCTGACACTGTAGAAACTACGACTGATTTTGCCGGTGACGACGAGGAAGTGAACTTTCCCACTGATGCATTCGGAGCTTCCTTGTCCGGGAGTTTTAACTTTGACCTGTGAGTGTTTTGACGGGAAGGAGTTTTTCCCTTTATCTAGTATTTAGCGGCCGAGTGTGGCCTTTGTTCATATATGTCTGGCCGAGTGTGGCCTAAAACCTTTGTATGGGCCT
>NC_027755.1:4596489-4596751 GCF_000695525.1 Brassica oleracea var. oleracea
GATTCGTACCGATTTAAAGTCCGCGATAGGTTCTCGGCTTATACGACTTGTATGGTACGAATCGAGCATCTTTCCAGAGACAATTTTTAAGCCAACTAGAAGTGCTAGACCAAAATTTCGGATTTTTTTTTTTGTAGCGCGCTTTCGTCCTTGTGTTGGACGTTTAAGATCAAAAGAGTGATCAGGTTGCGTTTGTTTAAGACGGCTGATGTGTTCGTCGGGGCCAATCGACGAACGGAGTGTAAGATTTGTAGTGGTCGCG
>NC_027755.1:4596851-4597853 GCF_000695525.1 Brassica oleracea var. oleracea
TGAGATTGTTTTGCGATTTTGTCTTAAAAAGAGCGACGAATATTTCGCAAAATTTTTTGAAATCATGATAGAATTCGATTACAATAACGCATCTTTTCCTATGTGGGAGTATATGAGTATACGCACCCACTCCCCCCCTTTTTGGAGAGGGGGATAGCTAAACTCGTCCTTCGACGAGCTGCCTACGTACCCCTTTCGAGGATCAAGCCATCTCGTAGTTCTGTTTTATGCCGCGAGCGTTTTTACTCGGCGGTTGTCGCCGTGCTGACCGCCTTGATCGAGATGATCGTGGCAGGGCCAGTGTTCTCTTCCGGATGTTCTGGTTGAATTGTAGTGTCGGCTCCGGCCTCAAGTCGAGTTTCGACACCCAAAGCGTCTGTGTTGGCAGACGATGTGAAATCGTCTTTTCTCGAAACGTTGTTGGTCGAAGATTTTTCGATACGCCCGAAGCGTCTGCGTCGGCAGACGATGTGAAATCGTCTTTTCTTGAAACATTGTTGGTCGAAGATTTATCGATCTTCGTGCGTTTGCGATTTGCCGTTGCAGAGGTTGTCATCTGTCTTAACTTGTGTTCTGCGAGGAAGCACAGTCGCGACTGTTTCTGACATCCCCAGATAGCTGCGACTCCGTTTGGGGTCGGGAATTTGACGCCCAGGTTGTACGTCGATGGAACGGCTTGCATAGCGTTGAGCCAAGGGGTTTCCATGATCACGTTGTAGATGGCAGGATGATCGACTACAGCGAACTCTACGATTTTTGTGACCTCCTTGGCCATGACAGGTAGCTGAATTGATCCGAGGGTCATCGATACTTCACCAGAAAAGCCTGTGAGCAGTTTCGGAGTTGGAATTACTTCTCCGAGTTCAATGCTCATCCGATTGAGAGTGTCGCGGAAGATTACATTTACCGTGCTCTCCGTGTCAATGAGTACTCTTCTGACTTCCAGATCTCGTATGACGAGGTCTATGACGAGCGGACCGCAGTGAGGCAGATCGATCCCGC
>NC_027755.1:4598463-4599060 GCF_000695525.1 Brassica oleracea var. oleracea
ATCGGAAGTTTCTCTATCTATGAACATAGAGTATTGCTTGAGAAATTCCGATGCGAGCTGTCGGAAACTCCCGATAGAGTTTCGTTTGAGGCGCGCGAACCATTCAAGGGCTGCTCCTTCTAGATTCTCGATGAACAGGCGGCAGTAGCCAGCGTCTCTCTCGCCATCCTTCAGCCTCGCTCTTCCCATCGTGATGTGGAAAGCCTGAAGGTGCGATCTCGGATCGGTCGTACCATCGTACTTCGGTACTTTGATCTTTCCTGGATCGGATACCCTCGTATCTGAGATGCGAGCGGTGAAAGGGGTCTTCCGAGCCCCTTCCAGCAGTCTGTCGATCTCGGGGGCCGCGCTCGTAGCATGATGGATTTGAGATTTTATGGCTCTTACTTCTGCCGCAGTCTTGGTGATATAGTCGCGAAGATCGCGTATATCCGACGTCTCATCAGTAGGTTTCTGCGCTTGTCGGCGTTTACTGCGAGTGAGCTCGGTTTGTTTTTTAGCCAGCTCTTCCTGTTCGTTTCAATAGAGGATTTCCTCCTCTTCTGTCATTGGTTTATCGAACGGAGAGCTTTCCCGAGTGAATCGGCTTCTGGTCCT
>NC_027755.1:4599072-4604953 GCF_000695525.1 Brassica oleracea var. oleracea
GGGCGGATTGCTCGAGTCCTTGCCGTTAAAGTTTCAACTTGTTTGGTCAAGGTGCTCACGAGCTTATCCTGTTCTTCCGACCTTTTTCGTAGGTGGCGAACATCTTTTGGAACTCCTCGAGCGCCGCGGCGTTGGCTGGTTTGTTGGCCGCGGATACGTTCGCTGTGGGAGGGTGGAGATCAGTGCCGCTGCCTCCGTTGAGAGGAGTCTGCACGTTATCCGTGTCATCAGTTGACATGTCTGGTTGAGCGTGATGTGGGAACCAGATTTCACCGTAAAGTTCTTTGTAAAGATTTCTTTACGAAGATTACATTTCGTAAAAACGTTCATGCTGATTTTTACAAATATTTGACCGTTAATTCCGTCGTGACCATTTTTGACCCCAACAAATACGAGAATGAAAACGATGAAAATATAAGAAATCGTAAAGAGAGCAAAAAGAAGTCTTATTCCGAATTTGCGTATGAGCGTTTACAACAAGGTAGGAGCCTTGGCTGCAGAACCTAGTTGAGTCGCAGCTCGAAATAACAAAAACGGAAAGTTGCCTAATTGCTCTAAGTTCTAAGTTTTCTCTCAAAAAGTTCTTTTTTCTACCTCTCGCCTAGGACTCCTTATATACTGGCTCCTAGGTCGGTTTACGCTTTTCCTCTTCTGCCCTTAAGCCGTCACAGCATAAAAATGGAGATATTCCATTTTTTCAGATCTTCGTAATTATCTTCAAAATTTCGTATTTATCCGCGGAAACTTGACATTTATCTTTCCTTGCGAACCAAGCGTAAACCGTCATGCGGTTTACGGGCTGTTGGTTAAGAAATCGTAAATTGGGCCTCGAGTCGTGTCTTAGGTCCCTTTGGGCCGTCTTTCAACTAGGAGCGTTTATTACGGCTTCTTTCGATAAAGAATGAACTTTCCGCGGTTTTTTACGATAGAGTTTGATTGATAACTTAGAAATAGCGGGGAACGTGAGATGGGTTTGCTACGGTATTTGGGAGATAGCATCGAAGGTTTGACGAGAATGCATGGACTGATGTCGTATCGACGTTTCGGAAGAGCTCAGTCGCTACGTAGCGACCAAACTTTGGTTCAAGCCCGGTCGCAACGTAGCGACCGAGCAAACGCTGGCGTTTGGTCGCTACGTAGCGACTGAGCTTTGGCTCGAACTCGGTCACTACGTAGCGACCGAGCGGAGCACGCGTTTGGTCGCTGCGTAACGATCCTTCTCGAGCTCTTGTCCGATGATTCGCGTTTCTTCCGCAAAGTTTTTTGGTAAAGAAGAATCCATTTCGAAAAAATATTTGTCGAAGAATTTTTCTACGTTTTTCTTCTTCGGGGATTTGGACGTTAACTTCGTCGTAACCGTTTTTGACCCCAACAATTTACCTCTTCTCTGGTGTGGAAATCTGGTTGAGACTTCATCTTGTGTGGGCGTGGCGGATTGGTGTCGATTGATGCGGCCAAGCGGTTGTCGATCTATGCGTGATGGCGTCTGGCGATCGATGATGATTGTCTGCTGTCGATCGATTGGTGTTGTCTTCTGTCGATCGATGGAGGTCGAGCAACATCAGTCGCATTCTGAATTCTGGCTATGTCTTGCTTCATCTCCTCCATGCAAGTGATTAGCCAACTTATACTATCATTCAATGGATAGTAGACACCATCAAGCTTCATCTGGAAAGCTTCTTTGTTCCCTCGTGTTCACCATAGACTCCATAGAACATCTCATTGATCTCGTCCTTCGTGTAGATCTCTGGTACCAACTTTGTCTGTGTGAATGAGCTAGCATGTTCAGGAAGACTTATGTAGGCTGGTTCATCTCTTGAAGCTCTTTCCAGAAGTCTTCTGATATCCTTGGTGTGAACAGGAATGGTGTGTCCATCTAGATCTCTGGCAAATTCGCGGTCATCTCTGTAGACTCCATACTCATATTTCTCTTCCCAGTAGAATTTTCTGTTACCATAAAGGTCATAAGCTCTTTTGCCGAATTCTGGCTGTCTAGCGACCGTTGGGACGTCCATTTTGATCGATGGATGGGTTGTATGGCGAGATCATTGTTTGAAGCTGTTTTCTATGCCACCAGCTGTGTTATAGAACTCCTTTGTAGTTTTTTGTTCTCGGTTGCTGCGTTGATGCATGAACAGATTGTCTGCTCCATTGGCTATTTGAAGGATATCTGCGATATCTTCTCGAGATACGTGTAGTGTGCGGCCGTGTATGGCTTTTGCGTAGCCATTAGGGTCCCTGAAAATACCAAATTCGTCTGGAGTTAGATACTGGTTATCTAATTTATCTTTTTCGCTTACAGTGGTTTCGGTATTGGATGGTTGTCGATCGACGTAGTATTGTTGATGTCGATCGATTGTTGAGGAAACTTGCGATCGATTGGGATGACAAGTGTCGATCGATTGACTAGAACGAGTTCTTTCCCAAGCAGCTTCTAATTGAAACTGATATGTATCATCGCGCTTTTGCATGTTGAGCAGCTCCTCGTCTGTGAAACTATCTTGTAGTTTATCTGCTCCTGGTGTGTAGGTTACTGTTTCTACTGCAAAGCTCTCGTGGTGGTGTTCATCTGCCCAACTACCAATCGAGTAGTCTCCTTCTCGCACACGGTTGAAGTCAGTGTCAACCGATTTGTAGTAGGCAGTGTCGGTCGATGCTTTCTTTTGGCATCGTTGTTGAGGTTGAGTGTCGATCGATGGCAACCTTGTCATGTCAAACGATGGTGCATTCCTTTTCCAAGAGGAATCATGTAAGAGTTTATCTTCCTCATCAAGGAAGGGTCTGTACTCAATGGCTCGTTCCTCCTTGAAGTTTTCATCATACTCGTCTGTATGCGTATTTTGTCTTTTGTAAGCGTCAATAATTGGGTTGTAGTAGTCATTCTCCCAATCTTCTGGACTACCATCGACCGATTCGTCATGTGGTATGTCGGTCGATTTCTGGTGACCACTATCGATCGATGTTGTTGTGTGAGTCTCGATCGATTCTGAAAATTCAGTTTCGTACTCATCTCCACAGTGGCAAGCTGCAATGATTCCTGGATCATTGATTCTTCTGGAGATCGTCTGTGGCTTCTTGACTGGGATAGGGTCGTAGTGGGCATTAGGATCGATGAGTGTTAGACACAACGGGTTGGTTTTCAAGTTACACACTGCTCCCACTGTTGACAAGAAAGCTCTCCCAAGTAGTAGAGAAGAGTTCCAGTTTAACTTGATATCCAAGACATGGAAATCAACTGGAACTAAGGTATTGCCAATCTGCAGCTCTAGGTCTCTCACAATTCCTCCTGAATTCTTCTGGGAACAACAAGGCATGTGGGAATTCAATACCCTGCACTGTGCATGGTATTGCAAATTGCCCAGGATCACTCTTCTTCTTCAATGTAATCATTCTCCTCATCTTTTCTCTAGCTTCACAGAACATTCTCCTAATGTCTTCTTCTTTCTCTCTGGTTTCTCTGAAGAACATCCACAATCTGTGGCTGTAATAAGCTTCTTCGAATGACTTATGTAGAGGAATCCTGAAGACTCTCTTTTGGAAATTTTCCTTTTCCTTTTCATTGGCTCACCTCTTCAGATGTTTTGCCACGTTTTCCTTTCTTCTCCTTAAGGTTCTTCCAGTAGAAACCCTATCCTCTTCCATAGGATCATCTCCATCATCTGAAGGTGTCCTAACAGGCTCCGGTGGTTGTTCTGAAGGTTTAGGTTTGGGCCTGAGTGCATTAAGTCGTGCTACATCTATCTTCGGCATCTGCACTCGGTAGGTAATAGGTGCACATCGATCGATAGGCGGTGATGGTTGTCGATCGATATGAGCTTCTGAGTGTCGATCGACGTTGCTGTTGGCATGTCGATCGATTCGGACTTTGACAGGACTGGGCGGATGTGGGTGTTTTGCTGCGAACTCCTCGTGAGTTAGAATCTTCACGGCATTGCATGACGCGGTTGACTCCGTAGGTGTTGTCGATCGATTCTCTGGTACTCCTGTCGATCGATTTGAGTTGGTGTATACCGATCGATGCTCGGTGGTTGGTGTCGATCGACATCAATGTGACCCGCCGAAACTCATCAAACTTTCTACCTCGAAATCACCTTCTTGCTGCTTCTCTTCCTTCAGCACTTGCCAAAAGTCATCCTCAATAATGGCATTCACGTGGTGCTTCATCACATCATCCCCTAATCCTCTTGTTGAGGCTTTCTGCCTCCTAATATCATCTCCTGTCTGCAGAACCTGTATCTCCATCTTCTTCACATGAGAGCTCAAAGTCTCAAACTTTATGTTCAGATTGGTGTAGACAGAATCTATCTTCCCATTGAAGTCCACAGTCATTCGCTGCTGTGCCTCAAGAACCCTATCGAGCATCTCCTCAACCTTGTTCTCTTGAGTAGGCGGCGGTGTCTCCTGGTAGTAGGAACTTCCAAAATTCCTGTTGTTGTTGTAGGGTTTCAGGTATTGCGAGTTTTGGTTGAAGTTACTCCTATTTCCATTGGAGTTTCTGTTTCCACCCTGGTTTCCTTGGAATTCAGCTCCACCAATCTAGTTTACTTCTTCTTCCTCTGCTCTACCCTCTACATCTTCTGCATCTTCAACAAAGCTAACCTGCTTCTTGAGAAGCTTGTGAACACTGTCCAGTTTTGCCTTCACCTCATCCATCTGATCATTCCCAAGGATGGTGGCAGATCTTATCCTCTCAAAATCAGTGTTCTTGGTGCTGTTGCTGGATGCTAGATTTTCAATCACCTTGACTGCCTCCTCTGGAGTCCTGGTGTTGAAGTTTCCATTGCTGGAAGCATCAAGAGCCATCTGGTACTGCACCGCGATGCCTCTGTAGAAAGTACTGGGTAGCTGTACTTCATTGAATCCATGGTGTGGACAGTCTCTCTGGTAGGATTTGACACTAATCCAAGAGCCATTGAATGATTCTGCAGACTCCTGAGTGAATGTAGCAATCTTTCTCCTCAAGTCCTCAGCACGCGCCTCATCAAAGAAATTGCATAAGAATGCATTCTTGATGTCGCTCTAAGATTTAAGAGATCCTGGTTGTAACTGCTTGAGCCAAGGCAGATCCTCGAACCTCTCCAGATGGTCCATAGGATGCTCGTGGGATAGTCCATGGTAGGGTAACTGTCCCACAAGTGTGTAGTACTGCGCTTTCAACTCAAAATCCCTCTCAATGGTGGGAGGAAGGATGGCTGATCTGTTGGTGTAGTAGCAATCTGGACGGTTGTAGTCAGCCAAAGTCATGGGTTGCGCAGCCTCATCTACAGATAAGGTAGTACCTATAGTAGTAGCATCAGGCCCAGGGATTGCAGCCCCTTGAGCATCTATTTTCTGACCTGCTGCATTACGCAGATGACCCTCCTGGTCATGCAGGTCTCCATTGTTGTCACGAACAAGTATCAAAGGCGCAACCATATCTCACAGTTCAGTATCGATCGATGTCCGAGATGGAATGTCGATCGATTTCGGGTGAAGGGTATCGGTCGACGGAAGGTTTGTGTTGTCGATCGACAGGGGTGAGCGAGAATCGGTCGACGGGACTTGTGTCTGGATCGACGGTGGTTGAGCGGAATCGAGCGACACGGAAGTGTTGTTGTCGGTCGATAGGGAGCACGCTTCCTTACAGATCGTGCATTCCAAACTTCCAGGATCAGGTGAGAATATCAGTTGGGATTCCTTGTTGCTTCAGGTACTGCAGGGCATGTACCTGAAAATCCAAGAAAAAATTTTCTGTCAGAATACTTAACAAAAATTAGAAAATAGGCGATCAAAGCTCCCCGGCAACGGCGCCAAATTTGATACCACTAAAATTACCCTAAGGATTGATTTATACTCTCTCAAATAAGAGGTCGAGTTGTAGTACTTAGGGATCGAATTCACA
>NC_027755.1:4605072-4607093 GCF_000695525.1 Brassica oleracea var. oleracea
GAATTATAATCCTATAGATGCCTAATGAGTTGCATGCATGATAATGTAAAGCTCAACTATTTGATCAACAAGTCTTTCGTCTCTTGCGGGCATTCACTTGTTGTCTATTAACTAGATATATGATCTCAACTTTCGTTATATTTATCTATAGAAAGTTTCGATTGATATTTCAATGGGCGTATCGATCGA
The DNA here is from genome assembly GCF_000695525.1 of Brassica oleracea var. oleracea. Taxonomy (NCBI): domain Eukaryota; kingdom Viridiplantae; phylum Streptophyta; class Magnoliopsida; order Brassicales; family Brassicaceae; genus Brassica; species Brassica oleracea. The sequence continues at coordinate 4,605,262 of NC_027755.1, forward strand.
TACACCTTTTGCACCGTCGATCGATTATTCAAGTGTGATATCGATCGACGCGCTCTAGTCAAGCTTTATGCGCAGGTTGAATGAATGCTTACTAAGCTCACTAGATCAGCTCTCGCCTTGCAAATAGCAAGAAACATAGCTCTATTAGAATGTTTTCAGGATGAGAATTAAGCTATGGCTTTTATCAATCAATCCAAGGGCAGGTTCTAGGTAGCTAATCTAGAAACATGCATCAATGAACAATCCTTAAAATGATTATCACAACTAAGCAATCTATAGTTGGGGCTAATCCCTCCTGGCCTATTTAAACCCTAAAATCTAACAAGAGAACTACTCAGACATGGCTAAGCAATTCATAGCAGCAGTTAAGTATAAAAACTTCATAGAATAATAAAATTGATATCAATGGAGTTCCAATCACAAATTATAACTTTGGATCTTCTCTCCTATCTATCAATAAAACAATGAAACACAAAGAAAACACACTCTGTCTCTAACATGGCGGCAAAGCTTATATAATTAGGGTAAAAACTCGTCAGGGGCAATCTTGTAAAATAGTGAAATCATGGGCTTCAAGTCAGCTGTGACCAAACGGGCTTCCTGCGTGCTTTGCTGTCAATCGACACCATGTCTTGTGTATCGATCGATTATAGCTCTCCAATATCGACCGATAGTCGATCTCGATGGTTATTTTGGGTGCTTGCTCCAAATATCTCCAAAATGCTCCAAAATCATCACTTATCTCCAAAACATTCATGATCTTATAAATATAATAAATAGAATCTATAATAATATAATTATTAGTAAAAACACCTATAAACTATGGATGAAAATGGGTCAAATCCATAGTCTATCACCTATACCTAGGACAACACTTGTTGAACTTGTTCGCTTTTCCTTACCGTTAGTCCACATCCAAGTGTTAGGCTATTTGGGTAGAGCCTACACTTTATAGTTGCCTGGACCGTCAAAACCCCTGAAAGGTCCAATCACAGGTTTGCTTCTTATTCCATTGTGTGTTGTGTGCATTTTTAAAATTTTATAAATGATTGAATTTAAAAAAAAAAATGTGAATTGTGATCAAGGTGTCGTAAGAGACCTTGCCTATGGATGGAATTTTCCGTCCATATTGTGTTTGATTCGGGAACCACACGTAGTTGTAGTTCCCGAGTAGTGTCATAGTTGTAAGCAGGATTCACTTTAGTGAATTTAAGTACCCGTTCTTATTTCTAGAAGTATTGGCTGCCAGTTAAATTTTATGGAATGCTATTCCCCATTCTTTAGTACTTCCATTAGAGCGGTGTGTTTCTATCTAGACTGAGATTGGCTATCTAGCTACTGAGCTCAATTAGGATATTAAGGAAACAAGTCTTTTGAAGAGGACCAGTTATTGTTGGCCTACAATGGTATTCTACCAAGTGTTCGAGTATCACTCAAATCAGTATGGCGTGTTGAAGAACTTTTGGGAAAGGGTGAAGAAGTGTACTGTGGGAACCGAAATTTGCACTGTCGATTTCCGTTTAAATAAGGAAACTAGGAAAACCCTAATTTCCCAGAGGACCCGGATATCTGCTAATTACCACATGTCAAGCAATCAGAACACGAGAATAACAACGATAAGAATAAGAAATCGAAAAAGAGAGCAAAGTAGATCTTATTCCGAATCTGCGTATGAGCGTTTACAACAAGGTATAAGCCTGGGCTCGAGAGCTGTCGGCGAGATTCCTAGTTCTAGCAACCCTAAGACGGCTAAACCTAATTGAGTCGCAGCTCGAAATAACAAAAACGGAAAATTGCCTAAATTGCTCTAAGTGCTAAGTTTGCTCTGAAAA
>NC_027755.1:4608431-4608784 GCF_000695525.1 Brassica oleracea var. oleracea
GAAATACGATCTCCGAGGATTTTCGGGTGGTAATTCCGTCGTAACCGTTTTTGACCCCAACAGTTAGCCCCCCAGCCCGTTAGGATCATGCATCGTAGGATCCTTGCGTGTGGTTAGGCATGTTCGGCAAGTTAGGCGTGATTGATGGAATTAATATCCGAAAGTCCGAGCTTGAACAGTAAATCCTCATGCTTATAAGAAGGAAGGTAACTTGTTTCATAATTTTTTCACTTTCTTGTCTTTCTTTAAGATATTTCTTACGAAAAAATTTTCTTTCTTTCTCTCCACCCTTTTCCTCTAATTTCTTAGGAGAAGTTTAAAGATGTCGAGCAAGAAAAAGATTACGGAAAAAG
>NC_027755.1:4608925-4609058 GCF_000695525.1 Brassica oleracea var. oleracea
CCATCGTGGAGTCGAGAAAGGGGATGCAAGCAGGAGTACCGACGAGTCTCTCACGATCATGCGATCGTTCTACCATATCCCGGATTCTGTGGAGTTCCGGGTTCCTCGCCGTGGGGAATGTGCTAACAGCCCC
>NC_027755.1:4609158-4609708 GCF_000695525.1 Brassica oleracea var. oleracea
CGTTTGTTTAAGATGGCTGGCGTGTTCGTCGGGGCCAATCGACGAACAAGATGTAAGGTTTGGGTGGTCGCGTTTGGACAATTTGTTCGTATTATCTTCGAATTTTAACTTTGCGACGTCTCGCAGTTGTTTTGAGTGTATCTTTGTGCGTTTGAAGGATGATGATTTTTTTACGATTTTTGGGCCGGATGAGGCTGCAGACAAGAGTCTTAATGTTTCCAGGCATGTCCTGAAAAATTTTTGTGTTTAACTGAAGCGTAAACGTTTTCCGATAAAAAGGACAACGTATATTGTAGTAAAAGTTTTTGAAGTTTCTTAAAAACTCGATTACAATAATGGCGATTTTTTAAGTGGGAGTAGACGAGTATACGCACCCACTCCCCCCCTTTTTAGAGATGCGGATAGCTGAACTCGTCTTTTGACGAGCTGCCTACGTACCCCTTTCGAGGATCAAGCCATCTCGTAGTTCTGTTTCATGCCGCAAGTGTTCTTACTCGGTGGTAGATGTCGCGATGTCCGCCTTGACCTTGTCGATCGTGGCTGGGTCAAC
>NC_027755.1:4609726-4610313 GCF_000695525.1 Brassica oleracea var. oleracea
CCGGTTGAGTTGTAGCGTGGGCTTCAGACTTGTGTCGAGCTTCGACGTCCGATGGGTTTGCGTTTGTAGACGTTTTTAATTCGTTTTCTCCCGGGGTGCTTTTGGCCGAAGATTAGTCTATCTTCATGCGCTTGCCGTTTACAGCTGCAGAAGTCGTGATTTGCCTTAACTTGTGCTCTGCGAGGAAGCATAGCCGCGACTGTTTTTGGCACCCCCAGATGGCCGCGACTCCGCTTGGGGTTGAGAATTTGAGACTCAGGTGGAAGGTTGACGGAACCGCCTGCATGGCGTTGAGCCATGGGGTTCCCATGATCATGTTGTAGATAGCGGGATGATCGACCACCGCGAACTCGACGATTTTTGTGATCTCCTTGGCCATGACTGGCAATTGGATCGATCCAAGAGTCATCGATACTNNGCGGCCAGTCTTGCTCCCAAGACTTTGCAGTTGGTTGTGGAATATCCTCGGGATTGGTGGAACTCGCAGAAGGTGTTTTCGTCATACCCTTGATTGCAAGCCCATGTGTTTCCCGTGGTCCAACCCTGATCCGAGTTGATCGCATAGTTATGCGCCCCCTGGAGATCTT
>NC_027755.1:4610426-4610773 GCF_000695525.1 Brassica oleracea var. oleracea
GAGGATGGTCTTACCGCCTTATGTTTTTGCGATAAGACTTTAGTTTCCTCCTCAACTATGATGTAGTCCGTTGCTTTGTGGAGGGCGTCCTGGATCGTTCGCGGTTTGTCGAGAGTTATCCACTTTCTGAATTTTGACTTGTACCAGAGCGTCTTTCTCAGCGCGTCGATGGCCACTTTGTCGCTTATCCCACTGACCCTTGACATTATCAGCCATTACCAACTTGAATCCGCTTATAAACTAGCGGAGGGGTTCGTCTTCCCTCTGGGAGAGACTCCAGAGGTCAACATTGGAAGTTTCTCTGTCTATGAATACAGAGTATTGCTTGAGAAATTCCGATGCGAGCT
>NC_027755.1:4612856-4625337 GCF_000695525.1 Brassica oleracea var. oleracea
GGACGAGCGCTCGGTCGCTACGTAGCGACCGATCTTTGACTCAAGCTCGGTCGCTTCGTAGCGATCGAGCTTTGGCTCGGACTTGGTTGCTACGCAGCGACCGGACAGCGTGTATGCGTGGCAATTAGGCAACGGTCGAGCTTGGTTAGTTTGGTTTGAATCTTCAAGGATACTTCTTCGTAAAAACTTTGTGTTTGGTTATATTTTACGAAAGTTACATCTTCCTTTTTACTATCTCTTTCGGAAATACGATCTCCGAGGATTTTCGGGTGGTAATTCCGCCGTAACAGTTTTTGACCCCAATAGTTAGACTCTAGTAACTTGGTCGTTTAGAAAGTAGAAGATGAAAAGGATCAGAGTAGAAGACAGTCTGATAATCAGGAAAGATGAAGATGTGGTTAAGGCATTGAAAGGATGGTCGACATCTAAAAGTAACCTGTTCAATATTCTTGTTGAACCTGGATTCGCTGCAATAGCCTAGGGATCTCACCAAGTGGTTCTTGCCGAGTTCTAGTAGTAGTTCGAATATTATGAAGAGGGTCTCAGATAGATCAGAAGTGTCAAGAATACAGTAAGTGAAATCATTCTTGGAATGGGTGAGTGTGTGTATTTGAGAGTAGCACCATTGGTCAGAATCATGTTGGCTTGATTGATCGTGCATGTTCTTGTTTGATTGTTCCACGGTTAATCAAGTTAACATTGACCAGACTGGAGATGTTACATTCACGTATGGCACATCACCTCACGTTCCAAATTTCATGTTGCTGTTATGGGGGAAAGCCAGATAGAAAAGGTTGAGAAGTGATAGTCTACAGATACAAGATTGTTAGAAAAAGTATGCAGACCGCAGTTGACAAGAGTTTTGCAGAGTAAAGAATTTGGTTATCTTGAAAGTGACTGCTTAGAAAAGAAAGGATCAGTTGGGGAATCAAGGAATCGACCATGAGTTGTTTTGATATGGGCAAATGAAGATAATTTCAGAGCTAATATCCAGAAATCCTTTCAGAGACCGTGTTCAGTAAAGTGTGTACAGCTATGTTTTCAGAATTCAGGGACGAATTCTTTTCAGGGGGGAAGAATGTAATTACCCTCACGAGCAGATAGAATTTTGATCGAGAAAAATTCCGCTCGACCAGTATGGAGTTGGTTCGACCAAAATTAAAAATAAAAATCGACCCGGTGAATTATTCTTGACGGGACTGTCTCATGGCCAAAATACCTGCTCTTAATAGTTCTGACCAAGTGTTAATTATTATGGTCGAGTTTTATCTAAGCTGGACGAGAACCGATGGACGGGAAACATTTTATCGAAAATTGGTCTTGAATACTTTCAGCTGCTTGCGAGTCATTTGCATGTCATGTGCTGCCTGGCTGCGTGCTTCCTTCCTGACCTGAACATTTGACTTCCACCTTCCTGCTTGCTTGCTACATTAAAGTAATGTGATATGCACACCTGCTTGAAGTTTCTTCATGGAAAGGAAATGACATTACTTCATGGGAAGGAAAGTGTGATTCAGCTCACCACATGTCTCATACTGATCTCAAACTTTTGTCCTTTCTTGCTGACTCTTCTTCTGCTGTTTCCACTGTCATTTATTACCTTGTCCTCTTCCTGGTCGAGCTCATTCATCTCAGAAACAAGAAAGAAAAATTCATAGAGAAAGAGAGAAAGAAAGAGAGAGAAATCTGTGAGGAAAATCAATGAAACAAATCAGAAAAAAAAATCAGATAAGAGAAGTGAGCTTGCACGACCCTTTCTCACTCTCTCATGACTTTAATCAGTGTGTTATGGTGTGGTTAAGAGTGAAGGTTTGGCATCCCAGAGTTTAGAATCACCCAAGTTCTTCAACCGTTGATTTTATCAGTTGATTTTATCGGTAATATTGAGATCATTTTTGCTTGAGCTTCAGTTCTTTTTAGGTTACCAAAAGGAGTTGTTCTGTTTCTGATCTTGAACCTATCATGGATATCTTGTTCTGATCAGGTTAGATGTGTGTTCAGCTTGAAGCTTATAGCAACAGAGTTCATTAAACCTTGAGAAAACCGGTGAGCTTTATCTTCTAGTTCAGAACAGTTTTGTTTGGAATCAGTGGACTGATTTGTTAAGCTTCTTGTTCTGGATCAGTTGTCTACACCTTTGTAAGGTTCAGTTTCATTTATTTTTGGATTAAATCAGTCTCATGGAATCATTAGCTAAAATGATATGAGCTGATTGGATTTAATCCAAACTGAATTAATTTTGGCATCAACCGAACTGTTAGGAGCTGATCATAATTGAACCCAACTGAGCTTAGCTGAGTCTAACCATACTGATTTCTTCTTGAACTGGACAGATGAACCTTATATCCTACCGTTATGCTTTTGGTTCAGTTGGTCGAAGAGATTGGAATTACCAGCCGAATCATGCTTTGTCCTCATTCTGTTTTGGGAGTTATCAGCAAGTGATGAATGTTTAGCTTGAGCTCGAGTCTAGTCTTGCTTATCCAATCTCATAGAATCAAAGGTGAGTCTAGATAGATGATTAAAGAGTTATGAATTAGTGTTGCATGATTGAAAATGTAGATGATTGATAGGCTTTGTCTCTTGATCAAATATTGAATTGGTGAGGTGTTTACTTAGTGTAAACACTTAATAAATATTTATGAATATTCGTAGAGGTTTATTCCGAACCTTACTACTTGTTCTCAAGTACTGATATATTATATTATTAAATATATGAGTATAAATCATGTGAAGCCTTATTGTATACTCACTCTCCCGAAAGTTCCCGCATTACCGTGAATTGTTCCTGCGATACAGAACAAGGTCACGAAGACACGATGATGGGGTCGCACCCTGGAGGCCGTGTAACTGCATGCAGCGTTAGATGTTCGATCTTGGAATATCTAATGGATATGGTGGTTATATTTATTTCTCTGCTAGGCTAGGTTAGCCTTGGTGGTTTTCCGGGTTTAGTCTACATATATATATTATAAGTATGAGTGAATGGCGGGTGTCGTGGAGGTGATGTTTAAGATAAGATTTACATCGATGGAATGATAGGGCTTATATATGTATTTTTATTAGTTATGGAATACAATTCCACTGCATACAAATGGAGTTGATTGCTTGAGATATTATTAATATACGTTGGGGTGCGGGACTAGACTCACTGAGTAAACTAGTTACTCATGACTCATTTGTGATGCAGGTAACTAATTGGCGGGTGGCCTCACTCTAGAACAGGAAGGAAAAGCATTAGCCAACGGTAGTTTTATTATCCTTGCAAAATCATTTTAATATTTCTTATGTATAAGATTTGTTGACCGAAAACCTCGAGGTTAATTTATAACAAATTTTGTAAGATGCTTTTGATTGATATATAAAGAATGGTTTTTTTTAAAGTACAGGTTCCATATGATATTAGTCCTTGTCCGGACAAACTAACTATCGGGTATTGCTTTGTCGGGTTGAAAAGCCTAGAGTGATATCCGATAGGAGCGTTGGTGTTCTTTGGTTGTTGGTCTAAGGTGATCGGAAGTATTCTGAGAACCTCATATAGACCATCGAGGAACATCGACCGTGTCATTTCTGATCATCTACAATCAGGGGTGTCACAGCGATATCCTGCATCCACTACAAAAATTGGTAGCCCCTAAACACTCTTTAACTCCACTATAAAATTAGCCTGTTCACACCTAGCCCGTCTACCCTGAATGATGCCTGTGATAAGAGGATCATGCCGTTTTTAAATAAATATAGGGAGTTCTGTCTGGATAGTGTGCTTTTTCAGGTTTGAGATGTAGAGTATGGAGCCGATCTCCGAACAGCGATCAGTGAGGTTCTGGTAAAAGTGTGTGGTCTTAGTTGCCTGCTTCTATGGTTCAGAGATTCGTGGTTAAGGTATGGTTGTTGAGAAATAGGAGAGTTCCCACACTTTCAAACCTTTTCCATGTTCTTGATACTTGCCTTGTTCGAGGACTAACAAGGATCTAAGTCTGGTGGAATTGATATATGGTATTTTTGACACCATTGTGTATATGCTTTCTAACTTGTTTTTCAATGTTTTATCAAGTTAATCTAGTCTTTTTAGAGCCATTTCAGGTCTGGAGTTGACTGAAGAGTTGAAGGAAGAAGCGTGAAGAAAGGAGCAAGAATTGGAGTCTTTCCCCGCGGAACAATCGAGCAGAGCAATCTGATGGTTGATCCCACCAGGACCAGCCAGACGATTGTTCCCGACATTTATGGAAGTTACCATATCTTTCAAAGATTTGCCCTAATCACCTAATCTCTCCTCTGAAGTCGATGGCGCCTCCATATAAAAGCCATCCTTATCTTTATTTTGTTTTCTACGCTAGTTTTTGCAAGAACTCTAGATTGTATTTGGCGATTTTCAACTTGTAAGGGAGAAGGCTCCATCTCTCATCTAGAGAAGATTATCCTGAACCCTTGTTTTCTACTCTATTTTCTATGCAGTATTATTCAGAAATCATGTATGTGTCATCTTGCATACTGATCGAGTAGTTGGCTAAGCTTGCTTAGGGTTTTAGGGTGTTTGATCACATGAACTGAACATTGATAAGCGATCTTATTAGTGTCTTCATTCATATAGTCCTTATTGCTTGCATTAACTTCATCACTTAATGTTCGAACCTAAGTTAATCAACTCACTAACCGTGTAGAAGATAGCTGGATCAATTATGAATGAGCTCAGTATCCCTAATCAGCAAAAGTAGATATTAGGGTGTTAAGTGAACTGATCGGACCTGATTTCTAAAGCTTACTATCGTATCTTGTTCCATGCGAGAGCTTAGGTAACAAGATCGATCTACAAAGGGAACAACACCACGACAATGGGTTGTCCCAGCACGAGTGATCCGAGTTCTAGATTGCATCTCATCGCGCTTGAATAATTGTTTGGCTCAGTATCAGCACCCGATGAAGTACCCTAGGCTAGCTTCTTGTTTAAATTGAATACAACCTTTCATTACTTGTTTCTTGTGTCACTATTGAAATAAAAACTATCTACTATTCTTAGCTTAATATCGAACTCATAAGAGTAAAGTGTGAACTAGTCCTCTGGATTGAATCTCAAATGTTATAATTACCACTGTTTAAACTTGACAGTAGCAACGATTCATTTTTAGTGTATCAACATAACTTTGGAAAGCTTCTGCATAGGTAAAATTTCTTGGGTCGATTATTTCCTGGTTCCAAATAACGAAGTTGTGTGGGATGTCTTCCTCGGCAGGTGCTCCATTTTCCGGGAAGTCGGTGGCTTGGTCTTGATACAAGACCGGGGTTGCAGGAATTCTGTTGTCGGAGGTCTAAAAGTTCGGAGAGGTCGTGCGTGATCGCTGTCAGAGTTTCTTCTCGGCTGAATTATTCGAGGCACAAATTGGCGGGTTCTCATGTTCTTGTCGCCTCCTCTGGACTTCATCTAGTCCGCTAAAGCTCTCGCTCTGATGGACCGTTCCAGGTCATGGTGATGACCTCGATGTTCCCTCGACCTTGAAGCATACAGATCGGAACCTGGGGAACTCAGGAGTTCCAAATGCTCCTTGGCTTAAACTTTGGGGCATGGGGTTGTTATTTATGGGGTCCAGTCAATGTCTCGATCGTTCAAGACTCTCGGCTTGATGTGCCCTGAGTTCCCTCTCGGCTTGTATAGTCGATTGACTATAGTTTGGTGCACGATCTCCTAGATATGGGATTTATAAATGAGGTGGAAAGCATGCTTCACAGCTCATGTTTGTTCTGGAGGGAGAGGAGATATCGGTCGTGGCTCATGTGTCCAATTTTTTGGATTGTCTCCTGCTGCCCTTTCATTTGATCAGCTCCATACTCGGGAAGCCAATCGTTCTGGGATCGTAGATCTCGGAGCACCAGTGGGTGCTAACCCTCGCTGAGGTTGGCTCCCTCCGGTAGCGGTGGCCTTGTCCGTTTGTTCGGTCTCCGTGGGCAGTTTTTCGTTTATCATGTTAGATCTAGGAGGATTGACTTCATTGGTTCATGGTTCAGCGGAACCGGATGGGACGAGTACTGAATCCATGATCGTGCCTAGGAATCTTAGATCAGATTCTTATCGAAGATTTTTTTCGTTTCTTTTCCCCCACAGACGGCACCAAAATATGGATCCTAAAACTCACACTAGGTATTTGGTAGTGATTGTATATAAAAGACTAGGGAAGAAGAACTATGTGGGAAGTGATATCCTCAGAACACAACGATGTAATCAAGATGTAAGTTGACAAAATTTAAATACTGAGATCGAAACACTAAGGGGTATACAAAGAATGATTGAATATAAGACAAGCTAAGCTAACGTTGATGATAAAAGGAGACTAAGTCGAGGCCGATGTTGATGGTGATAATATCCTTTCTCTCCTCCTTTTATAAGCGTCCTCCCTAGTGTGCGCCTTTGATATCTCCTTCCATGTACGTTTCAAATCCTAAGATTTCTGGAGCATTATGCTCGTGACTCATTGGTTCCGATGATTCCGGGGATATTCTTTCTACTCGGTCTTTATGGTTTCAAATTAATCCTCAATCTTCCTTCTTAAGTCCGAGATCCAAATATTCCTTTAATATGAGCCAGGCCAATATTTTCATTGGATTTCATCAGGATTTAGGTTCAACACCGAACCCAGAGCAAACATAACCCCGACAATCGCACCGTACCAGAAGAAACGAGAAAGCAGCACCTACTAAAAACCAGCTGAAAAATAACGATCTCACATAATAAGCATAACCTACAATGCTTAGACCCCGATTTAGAAAAAATAAAATATCGACATACCAATGACAGAAATACGTGTGGTTTGATCCCTTCGCGGTACGTAGGTAACCCATCAAAAAGGGTGCAGCCACACAAAAAAAAGAGAAACACTTTCGGCTACAAGTCTAAAAACTCTGATCCAAAAAGTGAAGCCGGGGTCAGTATAGCACTGGTCCGTGGTCAGTTAGGTGCTAATCTAAGTAAGCTCACATACTTATTTCCACCTAAGGGGGCAAGCCCGGCAAAGTCCCTTTCACCGAGTAAAGAAGAAACACTTTCAGTTCCTATCCTAAAAACCAATCCTAAATTGTAGCCAAGGTCAGTCTCACACGGGTTGGCGGTCGGTTAGGTGTTAAGCCAAGTCAGCTCGCACACTTATCTCGGTTCCACCTAAGAGGTAAGCTGGGACAAGTCCTATTCCCCGACTCAAGAAGAAACACTTTCGGGGAAGAGCTTTACAACTCCGACCTGAAAGTGAGGATGAGGTTTTCAGGATCTGGATCCATTATTCATTCAATGGAATCAGTCCTCACACGGATAAGTGGTCGGTTGGGTGCTAAACCAAGTCAGCTCGCACACTTATCTCGGTCCCACCCAAGGGGATAAGCCAGTCCCAGTCCCATTCTCCGACTAAAACTAAATCTTACTCCAAAGTTAAACCTAGTGAACACGTTCAAACTCGCTAAAGCTTGCTAGAAGGGACGTCGATCGACAACTCCATAGTTGCATCGATCGACGGACTGAAATGTGTATCAATCGACTATCCATCGATAGCATCGATCGACACTTTCTCAAGACCAACAAACGACAGTTGAGGTCTTAGATCTAGAGAATAGTTAATCTAAACAAACAGAAGTTGATAGATTATTTCTAAGTTTGAGTTCTAGAATATCCAATATACAATCTTAGTCTCTATACTACTATAATCAGATTATCTGAATAGAAACCCTAAGTCTAACGCTTTCTAATAATTGTTTACAATACCTCAATCCAATCAACCGAACAACTGCCTTGTTCACCATTGCAATTTACTATTTCCATTATTGACCTAGCTTAATTATAAACTGTTTAAGATCTTTTGTGTGCCCAGCTCCTTGTCGATTAATTGATCCCTAAGTACTACAACTCGACATCTTATTTGAGAGAGTGCAAATCACTTAGGGGGGTGTATTCAACTAAGAATTTGAAGTGATTTGTATAAAAATGACAAATTCATTGTTATTCAAACGTGGATTTTAATAAACACTTTAAAATCTAGTGTTATTGAACTTACCATTTCAAAAAACACTCTGAAATCTATTGTTATTGAACAAAATTTAAGTTGGAGATTATAGAGTACTTTAATTGTTTCTAGAGTGTTTGAGGGGAATTGCTTAGTTATAAAAATAAAAATCCAAATCCCACTGTTTTAGATGAGATTCTAGAGGGTTTTAACAAAAATCACACTAAATTCGCTAATTCTCCTGCAATCATCTACAAACTCATTAAAAATCAAATCACTTCAAATTTCAGATTCAATACATCCCCCTTAGGGTAATTTGAGTGATATCAAATTTGGCGCCGTTGCCGGAAAGTTTTGATCTCCATTACATCTTGTCTACGCAGTTTTAAGTCTAGGTTTTTCTGTTACTCAAAAACTATTAAAAAGTTTTCTTAACTTCTTTCAGGTGCATGCCCAGTAGTACCAGAAGCAACAAAGAAAAATCACTGCTTTTCTCAGACCCTGCACTTTTGAAGCACACGATCCGCAAAGAAAAGAGATCTGCATCGATCGACAACAACATCCGTTCGTCGACTGACACTTCTCAGCAAACGTCGACCGATACTACTAATCCATCGACCGACACTTGTGCGCTACCGACGATCGACACTTCAGTCCGAACATCGATCAACATCCGTCCGCGATACATGGTTGCGACACTAATCCTAGAGATGGATGAGAATGGAGACATGCATGACCAGGAAGGTCATCTGCGTAATGCTTCATGTCCGAAGTTAGATGATCAGAAGGCTGTAATTCCAGATCAAAATAATGATATCGCTGTATCTACTCACGCGAAAGACGATGCTGCACGACCAAGAATGTTGGCTGACTACAATCGTCCATATCAGTACTTGATAGACTATGGATTTGACCCATTTTCATCCATAGTTTATAGGTGTTTTTACTAATAATTATATTATTATAGAGTTTACTTATTATATTTATAAGATCAGGAATGTTTTGGAGGTAAGTGATGATTTTGGAGCATTTTGGAGATATTTGGAGCAAGCACCCGAGACGACCATCGAGATCGACTATCGGTCGATATTGGAGAGCTAGAGTCGATCGATACACAAGACATGGTGTCGATCGACAGCAAAGCGCGCAGGAAGCCCGTTTGGTCACAGCCGACTTGAAGCCCAAAATTTCACTATTTTACAAGATTGCCTTTGACGAGTTTTTACCCTAATTATATAAGATTTGCCGCCATGTTAGAGGAAAAGTGTGCTTTCTTTGCGTTTCATTGTTTTATTGATAGATAGGAGAGAAGATCCAAAGTTATAATTTGTGATTGGAACTCCATTGATATCTATTTTATTATTCTATGAAGTTTTTATACTTAACTGCTGCAATGAATTGCTTAGCCATGTCTGAGTAGTTCTCTTGTTAGATTTTAGGGTTTAAATAAGTTAAGAGGGATTAGCTACCTAGAACCTGCCCTTGGATTGATTGATAAAAGCCATAGCTTAATTCTTATCCTGAAAACATTCTAATAAAGCTATGTTTCTTGCTATGAGAAAGGCGAGAGCTGATCTAGTGCGCTTAGTAAGCATTCATTCAACCTGCGCATAAAGCTTGACTAGAGCGCGTCGATCGATATCACACTTAAATAATCGATCGACGGTGCAAAAGGTGTATCGATCGATACGCCCATTGGAATATCGATCGACACTTTCTATAGATCAATATAACGATAGTTGAGATCATATATCTAGTTAATAGACAACAAGTCAATGCCCACAAGAGTCGAAAGACTTGTTGATCAAATAGTTGAGCTTTACATTATCATGCATGCAACTCATTAGGCATCTATAGGATTATAATTCCCACTTTCCTGAATAAAAACCCTAAGTCTAGCTATTTCTTTTTTATGCACCAAAACCCCAAAAACCTACTATTGAACAAACACTTGTTCAATATAAAACAGCAATTTACTTTTAAAACTCTTAAAACATCTTTGCTTAACAAATCATATTAGAATCCATAGGTTTCCTAGCTCCCTGTGAATTCGATCCCTAAGTACTACAACTCGACCTCTTATTTGAGAGAGTATAAATCACTCCTTAGGGTACTTTGAGTGGTATCAAATTTGGCGCCGTTGTCGGGAGATTTGATCGCCTATTTTCTAATTTTTGTTAAGTATTCTGACAGAAAATTTTTTCTTGGATTTTCAGGTACATGTCCAGCAGTACCAGAAGCAACAAGGAATCCCAACTGATATTCTCACTAGATCCTGCAAGTTTGGAACGCACGATCCGTAAGGAAGCGCACTCCCTATCGACCGAAAACAACACTTCTGTGTCGCTCGATTCCGCTCAACCACCGTCAACCCAGACACCAGTCCCATTGACCGATTCTCGCTCACATCTGTCGATCGACAACACAAACCTTCCGTCGACCGATACCCTTCACCCGAAATCGATTGACATTCCATCTTGGACATCGATCGATACTGAACCGCGAGACATGGTTGCGCCTTTGATACTTGTTCGGGACAACAATGGAGAACTGCATGACCAGGAGGGTCATCTGCGTAATGCAGCAGGTCAGAGAATAGATGCTTAGTGGGCTGCAATCCCTGAGCCTGATGCTACTACTACAAGTACTACCTTACCTGTAGATGAGGCTGCGCAACCCAGGACGTTGGCTGACTACAACCGTCCAGATCGCTACTACTCCAACATATCAGCCATCCTTCCTCCCACCATTGAGAGGGATTTTGAGTTGAAAGCGCAGTACTACACACTAGTGGGATAGTTACCCTACCACGGACTATCCCACGAGCATCCTATGGACCATCAAGAGAGGTTCGACGATCTGATTTCTGCTATTAGAGTCGAGGGAGTCTCTGAGGACTACCTATTATGCAAGCTTTCCAGATATTCACTTGCTGGAGAGGCTCTGCATTGGCTCAAGCAGTTACAACCAGGATCTCTTAAATCCTAGAGCGACATCAAGAATGCATTCTTATGCAATTTCTTTGATGAGGCGCGTGCTGAGGACTTGAGGAGCAAGATTGCTACATTAACTCAGGAGCCTGCAGAATCATTCAGAGGCACTTGGATCAGATTGAAGTCCTACCAGAGAGACTGTCCACACCACGGATTCAATGAATTACAGCTACTCAGTACTTTCTACAGAGGCATCGCGGTGCAGTTCAGATGGCTCTTGATGCTTCCAGCAATGGAAACTTCAACACCAGGAATCCAGAGGAGGCAGTCAAGGTGATTGAAAACCTAGCATCCAGCAACAGCACCAAGAACACTGATTTTGAGAGGAAGAGATCTGCCACCATCCTTGGGAATGATCAGATGGATGAGGTGAAGGCAAAACTGGACAGTGTTCACAAGCTTCTCAAGAAGCATGTTAGCTTTGTTGAAGATGCAGAAGCTGTAGAGGGTAGAGTAGAGGAAGAAGAAGTAAACTACATTGGCGTTACTGGATTCCAAGGAAACCAGGGTGGAAACAGAAACTCCTATGGAAATAGGAGTAACTTCAACCAAAATTTGCAGTACCAGAAACCCTACAACAACAACTACAGCAACAACATGAATTTTGGAAGTTCCTACTACCAGAAGCCACTGCCGCCTACTCAAGAGAGTAAGATTGAAGAGATGCTCGATAAGGTTCTTGAGGCACAGCAGTGAATGACTGTGGACTTCAATGGGAAGATAGATTCTGTCTACACCAATCTGAACACAAAGTTTGAAACTTTGAGCTCTCATCTGAAGATGATGGAGATATAGGTTGTGCAGACGAGGAGTAGGAGATGATGTGATGAAGCACCATGTTAATGCCATTATTGAGGATGGCTTTTGGCAAGTGGTGAAGGAAGAGAAGCTGCAAGAAGGCGATTTCGAGGTAGAAAGTTTGATGAGTTTTGGTGGGTCACATTTGTAACACCCCCGAACCGTCCTAGGCATAGGTCGACCCACCGGCCAACAATCAAACAAGAACATGACTGACCGTCCAACCCAACACCATGGTCCGTTAGTGCTACGTGACTGGTTAGGGACGATCCGGCCAGAGTCACAAAATTTACTCCACGACCTCGACCAGTTCCTCAACTAACTTGTCCCGCTGCGTCAAGGCACAAGGCTTTGCAACCTGTACCTAGAGTTAGCGTTTTCCGTTAGATCGAGGCCTAAGGCTTTTCAACCCGTACCACGACCTAACGTTGTGTTAGACCGGACTAGTCAAATATCAGAGTACTCATGAAGCGCATATAAAATATTTACTTTATTGATTCAAGAAATATCCAAACATTGAAATAATTCAAGACTGGGCCCGGCCTAACGCCAAATCGAGCCAACAAAACACATAACGCAATACCGTTTACAAAAGACATGAAATCTACTCCGGCGGTCCTAACGTCCAGCACCAAGCTATCCGATCATCCTTACCTAAAGCGACATACAAAAAGGACAACGGAGTTGGATGAGTAACCTAATGTTACTCAG
>NC_027755.1:4625407-4625796 GCF_000695525.1 Brassica oleracea var. oleracea
AACAATTCAACCCAATTCAACGAATAATAATAGGCAATATCAGAAATACGCAGCAGGAAAAAGATAGTAAGATAACTAGCATTATGCTAGCTCACCACCAAACTCAGTTTCGAAATAAATTAGGGTTTAACAACCCAAAACACGATATAATATATATAACTAACTCGGGCTCCGGTGACGTTAGGTTTTTCCTCCACTATCGGCAATATCCTATCTCCCTACCACAAAGGCCGTAAGAAGGAACTTTCAACCGACCGCGGCCCACAGTCCTTCGGGTCACCGCGCGACAGCTCACAGTCCTTTGGGTCACTGCCACATTACACCGTCGAGTAATACTCAGCCATAGGACATGACCCCGTTCGTCTGAGTCTTCCCGATCCAGCGAATAA
>NC_027755.1:4626224-4630701 GCF_000695525.1 Brassica oleracea var. oleracea
GGCCTCCTGCCATGATCCAACTTCCAAGTAACGGGAATTTGCATGAAAACAACTCAGCAATCAATTGATCATAACTCATACTGTTCTTTGCTGATAAGCAGTTGGTTGATCGGAGAAGACTTGGCCAAAACCCAATTGACGACATGACTGGAGTGGAGTGGATTGATATTGTCTTGGACACAACCTCGGCTTCACCATGAAGAAACTGACAGGCCTCGACAGGCTGATCTGGACTTGGATAGAACCTCCTCTAGCTTTTGGACAGTTCTTCGGACTTTCCGGCGGAGTATCGAGCAGAACTTCGACTGATCTGAACCTGTAGAACTGAACTACCTCCGGACAGCATCTCTAGTTATCATCAAAGGAACTGAGTGGCCTGGACGAATTCAGTTGGAGAGAACCGTCCCTAGGCGCTGACTCGAAATCAGTAGAGAACTGACCTCGTAATCTCTCTAAAATTCTCGAAATAGATCGGAAACTCTTGCTTTCTTTTTCTAATTTTCTCTCACGTTTTTAAGGTGGTTTGGACGGGTCTGGATGTGATGAAATGAGCTGGGGTCGTGGGCTATTTCTAGAAGACAGCAACCAATCAGCTTCAGGTTGGTGGCAGCCCGTGTGTCGCTTCGCATGGCTCCGGACGCATGCGCGGCGGCACCTCGTGCTCCACATGGCTGGCTGCATGTCCAGGATACATGCAGGACGCCACCACTCCTCCCAGATTTCAGGCTGCATGACTGGAACTCATGCAAGTCACCACATCATCACACACATGGCTGGCCGCATGCTTCGGTTGCATGCGCGGAGACACCTCGTGCTTGGTCGATCCACCTCGTGCTTCTACATGTCAGGCTGCATGTACAGCTTCCATGCACGGCGACATATCATGCTTCTGGAGACACTCAGCTTGTTAGATGGTTGACACCACGTTCTGAACCCATGCAACGAGCCACCTCAAGCTTCTCGGTTCATTCGCTTGATTTCGGTCCTTCTGACGATTTTCTGATCCGCGATTAACCCCGAATATTTTTCTGCTCCCGTTCAGATGAGTTTAATATTTTTAATAAACCTCAGTCTGAACTCTGACCTTGGCCGTAAATATTTCCCGATCCTTCGGCCTCATCGAAAACTTCCATAATACCGAATTTAGGGTTTTCGTCGTGTTTACTTCCCGTCCTGCTTAACTCCCGTCCTGCTTCCAATGTCTTTGAAATAATATTCCGCTGATACGAAGTTTCGCGGAAAACTTCGTGCTGAAGAAACGTCATTCTTCCTAAGCGTCGAGCTTCTAAACCGTCGTGCTTCCAAAAACGTGATGCTTCCAAAACGTCCGTCTAATCAATCTAAGACATCTTCTAACTATGGTCGAGCAACTTATTCGACTCATATTTCACTCACGATCAATTCTTCGCCCACCTCGGAAACGTCATTCTTCCTAAGCGTCGAGCTTCTAAACCGTCGTGCTTCCAAAAATGTGATGCTTCCAAAAAATCCGTCTAATGAATCTAAGACATCCTCTAACTATGGTCGAGCAACTTATTCGACTCATAGTTCACTCACGATCAATTCTTCTCGATCGATCCTTATCGCCCGCGACTCGACCACCACAAAGATACTCGACCATTCTTTTTTTTTTTTAACGGGTTCCTACAACATTGGTGTTGATCGACACCAACCACCAAGCATCGATCAACATACACCAACTCAAATCGATCGACAGGAGTACCAGAGCATCGATCGACAACGCCTACGGAGTCAACCGCGTCTTGCAATCCCGTGAAGATTCTAACTCACGAGAAGTTCGCAGCAAAACACCCACATACGCCCAACCCTGACAATGTTCGAATCGATCGACATCCAACAGCAACGTCGATCGACACTCAGAGGCTAATATCGATCGACAACCCTCACCGCCTATCGATCGACGTGCACCTATTACTTACCTAGAGCAGATGCTGAAGATAGATGTAGCACGACTTAACGCACTCAGGGCCAAACCTAAACCTTCAGAACAACCACTGGAGCCTATCAGGACACCTTCAGATGATGGAGATGATCCCATGGAAGAAGATAGGGTTTCTACTGGAAGAGCCCTAAGGAGAAGAAAGTAAAAAGTGGCGAAACATCTGAAGAGAGGGGCTAATGAAAAGGAAAGGGAAAATTTCCAAAAGAGAGTCTTTAGGATTCCTCTACATAAGCCATTCGAAGAAGCTTATTACAGCCACCGATTGTGGATGTTCTTCAGAGAAACTAGAGAGAAAGAAGAAGACATTAGGAGAATGTTCTGTGAAGCTAGAGAAAAGATGAGGAGAAGGATTACATTGAAGAAGAAGAGTGATCCTGGGAAATTTGCAATACCATGCACAGTGCAGGGTATTGAATTCCCACATGCCTTGTGCGACACAGGAGCATCAGTCAGCATCCTACCTAGGGTTATGGCAGACCATTTGGGTCTGCAGGTGGAGCCTTCGCAGGAATTGTTCACTTTTGTGGATTGTTCCCAGAAGAACTCAGGAGGAATTGTGAAAGACCTAGAGGTGCAGATTGGCAATGCCCTAGTTCCAGTTGATTTCCACGTCTTGGACATCAAATTAAACTGGAACTCTTCTCTACTACTTGAGAGAGCCTTCTTGTCAACTGTGGGAGCAATATGCAACTTGCAAACCAACCAATTGTTTCTAACACTCATCGATCCTAATGCCCACTACGACCATATCCCAGTCAAGAAGCCACAGACGATTTCCAGAAGAATCAATGATGCAGGAATCATTGCAGCTTGCCATTGTGGAGCCGAGTACGAGACAAAATACTCAGCATCGATCGAGACTCACACAGCAACATCAATCGACAGTGGCCATCAGAAATCGACCGACATACCACACGAAGAATCGGTCGATAGTCGTCCAGAAGAGTGGGAGAATGACTACTACAACCCCACTCTTGACGCTTACACAAGATAACACATGCACACAGAAGAGTATGATGAAAACTATGAGGAGGAACGAGCCATTGAGTACAGAGCCACCCTTGATGAGGAAGATAAACTCTTGGAAAAGGAATGCACCATCGTTCGACATGACAAGTTTGCCATCGATCGACACTCAACCTCAACAACGATGCCGAAAGCGAGCATCGACCGACACTGCCTACTACAAATCGGTCGACACTGATTTCAACAGTGTGCGAGATGGAGACTACTCGATTGGTAGTTGGGCAGATGAACACCACCACGAGAGCTTTGCAGTAGAAACATTAACCTACACACCATGAGCAGATAAACTACAAGATAGTTTCACAGACGAGGAACTGCTCAACATGCAAAAGAGCGATGATACAGATCAGATTCAAGCAGAAACTGCTTGGGAAAGAACTCGATCGATCGACACTCTTCACCATAAATTGATCGACAAGCTTCCTCAACAATCGATCGACACCAACAATACCACGTCGATCGACAACCATCCAATACCCAAAACCACTGTAAGCGAAAACAATAAATTAGATAACCAGCATCTAACTCCAGACGAATTTGGTATTTTCAGGGACCCTAATGGCTACGCAAAAGCCGTAGACGGCCGCACACTTGCCAGACAGCTAGAATTCGACAAAATAGCTTATGACCTTTATGGTAACAGGAAATTTTATTGGGAAGAGAAAGATGAGTATGGAGTCTACAGAGATGATCGCGAATTTGCCAGAGATCTAGATGGACACACCATTCCTGTTCACACCAATGATATCAGAAGACTTCTGGAAAGAGCTCATATGTCTTCCTGAACATGCTAGCTCATTCACACAGACAAAGTTGTTACCAGATCTACACCAAGGACGAGATCAATGAGACGTTCTATGGAGTATGTGGTGAACATGAGAAGAACAAAGAACCCTTCCAGATGAAGCTTGATGGTGTCTACTATCCATTGAATGATAGTATAAGTTGGCTAACCACTTGCATGGACGAGATGAAGCAAGACATAGCCAGAATTCAGAACACGACCGACGTTGCTCGACCTCCATCGATCGACAGAAGACAACCCCAATCGATCAAAAACAGACGATCACCATCGATCGACAGACACCATCACACATCGATCGACAACCGCTTGGCCGCATCTATCGACACCAATCCGCCACGGCCACATACAATGAAGTCTCAACCAGATTTCCACACCAGAGAAGAGGTAGATCAGTTGGTAGAAGGGATCTATAGAGCTCTGGAAACTACATAGGAGAGGCTTGATGGGAGATATGATGCCATTTATTTCCCAATGGATCTTACCATCAGTGCATTGACCTCCAAGGTCGAAGCTATACAAGGGGAGTTGGTGGAGATTCAGAGTTACATTGCGTGTCGACCAGAAGCATCGATATCGATCAACAGACGCAACAACAAATCGATCGACCCCAACTATTCAACATCGATCGACAGTGATACAAACTGAGGCCGGCTAGTACCAAAGACGACATCCGACATGTCCAA
>NC_027755.1:4630831-4685498 GCF_000695525.1 Brassica oleracea var. oleracea
AGGGGATGAAGCAATGAGAGACTTCACTGGTACATGGTTCAACAAGCGCAAAGAAGAGATGGATACTTGTTTTCCAACAAGTCCCAGTTCTCAACACTACTAGCCAAAACACCTCCAAAGTCAAGCTAAATGACTATAACAAAGCCCTAAGTGAGAGGCAACCCACTATTAGGTAATATTTATTATTTTTTTATTAATTTACTATTTCTGTTGGTTTTTAATTATTGCAGTTCATAAAAAAAAAAAAAAAAAAAAAAAAGTTATGGGCTGCTTCCAACAATTGTTCTCGACTAAACTCAAGAGATTTGATAGACAATGGATTTGACCCATTTTCATCCATAATTTATAGGTTGTTTTACTAATAATTATATTATTATAGAATCTATTTATTCTATTTAGTCCTTATGATTTATTCTTAACCATAACTCCGACTGAATTTACACTGGAGACAGTGTAGTTTAAGTCTGGGGGGAGGTTTACTGATATATATTTACTTATTAGTCTTATTAAAAATGTTTTCAAATTAAGTTATTATTGAGTCAAGAAAGGGATTATGAACTTATAGATTTTTGCTAGATATCTAACCACTCTTTAGCACCATTCTAGATTTACTGATTGCAGATAGTACTACAGAAACTAAAGTGGATCAACCTGTCAACTATCCACTCTTGCGAAGATTGTTTTGAAGGAACCAAAGCTGACCTCCAACACTAAACCTGACACAACTGCTTGTCTTGGGGCTTGGTATACATGGGATCGGATTCTTTAAACAAGTCTGGAAGGTAAAGCCTCGTGTATATAGATTTATCACCATTTCTCTCTCTATTTTCGAAATATAAAAAAAAAATTCTTTTTTTATTATATTAGAGATTTATTAGGAAGGAATTCGAGCAGGACTTGGTGGCTACAACCATTAAAGCTTGCTTCATAAGAATTTCATAGGTAAAGGATTAGCACAGGACTTGGTGGCTACAACCATTAAGGCTTGCTTCACAAATAATCCTAGGATATAGGTCAAAAAGAAGTGAACACGACTTGGTGGCAACCACCATTAAGGCTTGATTCATGGAAGCCTATCCAATCATGGTTAATGATCTTGCATATAAGCAGACTTTGACCAAGAGAAAAGATTTCACTATTTTACAAGATTGCCCTTGATGAGTTTTTAGCCTAATTATATAAGCTTTGCCGCCATGTTAGAGGCAAAGTGTGCTTTCTTTGTGCTTCATTGTTTTATTCATAGATAGGAGAGAAGATCCAAAGTTATAATTTGTGATTGGAACTCCATTGATATCTATTTTATTTTCTATGAAGGTTTTATACTTAACTGCTGTTATGAATTGCTTAGCCATGTTTGAGTAGTTCTCTTGTTAGATTTTAGGGTTTAAATAGGTTAGGAGGGATATGCCCCAACTATAGATTGTTGATTTGTGATAATCATCTTTAGGATTGTTCATTAGTGCATGTGTCTAGATTAGCTACCTAGAACATGCCCTTGGATTGATTGATAAAAGCCATAGCTTAATTCTCATCCTGAAAACATTCTAATAGAGCTATGTTTCTTGCTATGAGCAAGGCGAGAGCTGATCTAGTGAGCTTAGTAAGGATTCATTCAACCTGCGCATAAAGCTTGACTAGAGCGCGTCGAACGATATCACACTTAAATAATCGATCGACGGTGCAAAAGGTTTATCGATCGATACGCTCATTGGAATATCGATCGACACTTTCTATAGATCAATATAACGAGAGTTGAGATCATATATCTAGTTAATAGACAACAACTCAATGCCAACAAGAGCTGAAAGACTTGTTGATCAAATAGTTGAGCTTTACATTATCATGCATGCAACTCATTAGACATCTATAGGATTATAATTCCAACTTTCCTGAATAAAAATCTAAGTCTAGCTATTTCCTTTGTAAGCACCAAAACCCCAAAAACCTGCTATTGAACAAACACTTGTTCAATATAAAACTACAATTTACTTTTAAAACTCTTAAAACATCTTTGCTTAACAAATCATATTAGAATCCTTAGGTTCCCTAGCTCCCTGTGAATTCGATCCCTAAGTACTAGAACTCGACCTCTTATTTGAGAGAGTATAAATCACTCCTTAGGGTAATTTGAGTGGTATCAGTACTACGCCAACAAATCTGCTATTTGTCCTTCTTCTATTGAGAGGAAAGATTTCGAGCTGAAACCCCAGTACTTTACATTCGTGGCTCAGACACCCTACTGTGGTTTGTCACACGAACATCCTATGG
This sequence comes from Brassica oleracea var. oleracea, assembly GCF_000695525.1. Lineage (NCBI taxonomy): Eukaryota > Viridiplantae > Streptophyta > Magnoliopsida > Brassicales > Brassicaceae > Brassica > Brassica oleracea. The sequence continues at coordinate 4,633,100 of NC_027755.1, forward strand.
ACCATCTGGAGCAGGTCGAGGATCTGTATTCTGCCATTAATGCTAATGGATACAAATATTTGAGGAAAAGCTGGTCACAGTGAAGTTGTTAGAAGACAAGCTTGATGAGATTAATTTTTCTCAAGACTTGATACGAGAAGACTTTTCCCAGAGATTGGAGGACCTTGATGAAACAACTATGGCTATACTTGGAATGCACCAGCACAACATCAATAACCTTCAGAATATGATGCATGTCAGTGAGGTTGAGTAGGAGATACTGAAAAATTAATGGACCAGAGGAGATGAGGCCTTAAAAAGCTTCATTGGTACATGGTTTCAGATGAGCAAAGAAGATGCAGACACTTGTTTCCCAACAAGTAGTCATCCACCTTCTTACTAGCCAACCTACTTCCACAGTCAAGCTAAATGACTATAACAAAGTGCTGAGTGGGAGGCAACCCACTAATAGTAGGTAATTTTACTTAGTTTTATTTCGAAATTGTTACTTATTTTCGCATTTAATTTATTGCAGGTCAAAACAAAAGACCCGAGGAGACGATTGCCTAGTCTATTGACCGATAATACAAGGTTGATATCGTTCGACATTACCATACCGGAATCGACCGACGAGCACTTACACACGTCAATCGACAATCAACATCAGCGAGCAGGTATATTGTTTTACCTTGTTACATTATGCACTTATGATTTATTTTCCATCAAATTCCGACTGGATACACACTGGGACAAGGTAATCTAAGTTTGGGGGGAGGTTTACTGATATTTAGTTTATTGTATGAGTTTTATAAAATGTTTTTCAAAAAGTTTTATTGAGTTAAGAAGGGGATAATGAACCTTAATTACAATTTCACTTATTATCTAACAACTCTCTAGCACCACTCTTAGATTTATTGACTGCAGAGTATATTAGAGATAACAAAGTGGATCACCTGCCTATTATCCACACTTGCTGAGAATGTTTGAAGGAACCAAAGCTGAACTCCAACCTAATTGAGCTTAATCTGCTTGTCTTGGGGCTTGGTATAGATTAGATCGGATTTCTCCTGCACGTCTGGAAGGTAAAAGTCTGTGTGTATCTGATTCCCTTCTATCTCTCTCTTCGGCATCTATATAAATAAAGGATTGAAATTATTTTCTGCGGTTTATAGGGGTAGGAGTGTCTCCAGCGAGCCCATTATTCTCCTCTAATGGAATGATCACACATCGTTGGAAGCGGGGGGTAGGAGTATCTCCTGTGACCCCATTATTCGCCTACACTTTGTCAAATAAAAAAGAGAAAGATAAAAAAAGAAAAAAAAATCAAAAAGAAGGTGAATAAAGATGGACTGTATCAGCATCATTGTTCATTGGAATTGAGATTCAGAGAATGGAGAAAGAGGGAAGAAAGGGATCAGATAAGACTACCTGTGTGTTCAGAATCTTGTTTGAGTAAGATTCCATGTGTCTTTTGATCGATACTCCCAAGGTAAAGCCTACATTTTTTTATATATGTATTAAATGAGATCAGCATAGGGGCGAGTCAGACACTATTAGCTAAGTTGCTGGTTAGATAGATTTGGTTGCGAAGCCTGGATATGGTATATAAGATACCTCTGAAGTTAGAATTGATTTGATGTGGCTTGCAACATTGTAAAGGTGATGATATGAGTTCTTAAATTGTGTGAGTCCCTGCTGTTTTTAAAACCTCTTTGCAAAGACTACCCTTTGTTTTGCTTGAGAACGAGCAAAAAAGTCAGTCTGGGGGTGTGATATACCATGGATTTTACCCACTTTCAGCCATGCTATATAGGTGTTTTAGGAACTATCTATGTTGTTTTGGAGTCCTTTTAGCACTTTTACAGGTTCATGGATGATTTGGAGAAAAATGGTGATTTGAGTGCATTTTGGAGATAAAATGAGAGGAAACTCGAAACTGACCATTGAACCAGTTCGTGGTCGACATTCAGAGTTCACCATCGATACATCGACAGCGAAGCGCGCAAAGCCATGACGGCTTAAAACCCAAGTCAAGACATAATTACGGAAATACCCCTGGCCAACTTTTAACCTAATATTTATGTGCTCTGCCATTGTTCTAGGCAACACACGCTTTCGACACTATTCCTATTTTTCTAGTTTCACACAGAAAAGGTTTTTAGTAGATTTGGAGAGAAGATCCAAGACTCCTTCAAAGATTGGTATTGGAACTCTAGTATTTCTAACCTTAATCTATTTATGAATTCCTTTATGATATTTGCTATGAATTGCTTTGTTATGTCTGAATAGTTCACCTTGTTAGGTTTAGGATTCAGATAGTCATGAGGGATTAGCCCAAAATATAGAACTGATAAGTTGTCTGGATATCCATCAATTGAATTGTCTTTAATGCTTGTATTCTATAGTAGCTAACTAGGACCCTATTCTTAGATAATTGGGCGCAAGTGGAAGCATGGTCCTTTGTCTGATCTAATTCATATTGTGCAGCATTGCTAGAAACAAGCGACAAATGATTTAGTTAAACCTAGTGAACACGTTTAAACCCGCTCGCTAAAGCTTGCTGGAACGGACGTCGATCGACAACTCCATAGTTGCATCGATCGACGGACTGAAAGGTGTATCGATCGACTATCCATTGATAGCATCGATAGACACTTTCTCAAGACCAACAAACGACAGTTGAGGTCTTAGATCTAGACAATAGCTAATCTAAACACACGGAAGTTGATAGATTATTTCTTAGTTTGAGTTCTAGAATATCCAATATACAATCTTAGTCTCTATACTACTGTAATCATGATTGTCTGAATAGAAATCCTAAGTCTAACGCTTTCTAATAATTGTTTACAAAACCTCAATCCAATCAACCGAATAACTACCTTGTTCATCACTGCAATTTACTATTTCCATTATTGACCTAGCTTAATTATAAATTGTTTAAGATCTTTTGTGTACCCCAGCTCCTTGTAGATTCGATCCATAAGTACTACAACTCGTCCTTTTATTTGAGAGAGTACAAATCACTTAGGATAATTTGAGTGATATCACTTATCCTCAGTATCATTCTAAAAGACCGGCAAGCCTAGCCTAATTATCATTATAAAGGAACGACGAGCCAATCCTCATTATCATTCTAAAGGAACGACGAGCGACGAGCCTAGCCTCATTATCATTCTAAAGGAGCGACAAACCAAGCCTCCTTTCCCTTACCAAGATACGATGAGCCCAACAAAGTCGCCACTCTGGAGATACGACGAGTCAAGCATCATCTATTTTTCCAAGATACAATGAGCCCAACATTGTCGCCACTCTAAAGATATTTAGGCATCACCTCCTTTATCAAGATACAATGAGCCCAACGTCATCGTTACTTTCAAGTTACAATTAACCTAGTCTTATCTCCTTTATATGAAGAGCCTAACGTCACCGTTACCTTCAAGTTATGACGAGCCTAGTCTCATATCCTTTATCGAGATACAAAGAGCCAAGTCTCATCTCCTTTATTAAGAAACGACAAGCCTTACATTGTTGTTACTTTCAAGATACAAAAGCCTATCCTCATCTCAGTCCCTCAAAGCCCGAGGACCCCAATCTCGTCTCCTTATCTTGAAGGTGTGACCATCCTAAAAGCATGATAATAAGCCGCATACAGAGAACGAGAGGCCATGATACCAAGACAGGGAAAATGATCAGAATGGAAAGAAAGTACCACGCTTAAAAAGAATATTTACATGACCACCAATGGTCGCAGAACAAAAAATAAAACTACAAAGGAGGCAGTACATGCCTCACACTAAGTCTGCCGTCTCTTCTCGATCCCCCTCTACAACACCAGAAGACAATGAAGTAAGATCACTCAGAGCCAGCTCAATCATGTCCATATCATCTAGAACATGGAAATCACTCAAATTACCCTAGAGTAAACTCTCTCAAATAAGAAATAAATTTCAACACTTAGGGATCAAATCCAGAGGGAGCGTGGACACACAATAAACTATAGGAAATCATGATTAAACTACACAGTAATATTGATAAGCAGTAAATAAAAGCAATAAATGATAAATATCGATTGTGCGATATGGGAAAACACTAGACTTAGGTAATTTCAAACAGGTTATCAAAATTATAATTTATAGATGCTAATGGTGTGATAGGTACTGTCCTAGTACTCGGATTCAATAGTAAGATATTCAGCTCTCGCTGCGAGTCTAATCAGATGTTTAAATCCTATAATTCCAACTCTCGTATGTGAATTAAGAGTGTTAATAGATACTACAGTGTGTCGATCAATACTTATTTTCAGAAAACGTTAACATTTAGATCATTTTGTTCACTAAGTTAATTAAACCAGCTGTCGCATGTTCTTAGCAACCTAGCTCAACAGTATTAGTTTCAGGCGTTGAACCCACTCTCGCGGTTGTCGATTATCCTATGTACAAGTTTCTAGTTAGCTACTCAAGAATGCAAGCAGGAGGATCAATTCTGTGAAGGATCCAATTAAATCACCCTAACAGTTCTATGTTTTATAAATTCATCAAAACACTCGAAAACCCTAACTCTAACAAGATAACTACTCAGATATAATAAAACAAAAAATAAAGATAAATTGAATGAATTGCATTAAATAGATAGAATAATGTGGAAACCGAAATTCGCACTGTCGATTTCTGTTAAATTAGGAAAGATAGGAAACCCTAAAGTTCTCAGAGGTCCCGGATATCTGCTAAACCACACGCCAAACAATTATTAACAGGCTATAAGTATAAAATTGATGAATCAAAAAGAGAACAAAGAAGATCTTATTCTGAATTTTCGTATAAGCGTTTACAACAGGTAAGCCTCGGTCACAAGAGCTGTCAGTGAGATCCTAGTTCTAACCACCTAAGACTTGAAAACCTAGTTGAGTCGCAACTCGATAACAAAAACGGAAAATTGCCTAAATTGCTCTAAGTGCTAACCTTACTGTGAATGTAGAGTTCTCTCTCTCTCTTTACGCCTCTCGCCTTCGCATCCCTTATAAACTCCTCCAAGGTCGGTTTGGGCCTTCCTTTTCCGCTTCTGGGTCGAGTTTATCCTTTGGCGGAAATATTCCATTTTTCCCGATCTTCATGATTATCCTTTGAAACCTTAACATTTATCTCTTCTCACGAATATTCGATAAACCTTCATATCAACTTCGGGCCAATTTCCTGTTAAAAATCGTAAGTAGGCTTTTTCCGTGTTTTAGACCCTTTGGGCCGTTTTTCGAAGAAAACATTTTTACGATTTCTTTTCGAAATAGTAACCTTCAGTACGACACCGGTTTTACGAGATAATCCAAATCAATCATATACTCGAGATAACCATGGTGTTAAGTTAACCGTTGTCATCTTTATACAATCGATCCAAACTTATATGCGAGAATAAGCTTTTATCTTTTTTCCCGAAACAAGAGACAGTTCAACCGAGATCCGAAGGGGGGAGCTTCGGAGACGAGAATGCATGGTTTTGGATTGACCCAACTCGGCGAAGACAAAGCTGGACAAGATTGATCCAACTCACCGTTGGGCGAGTTGGAGAAGGATCATCCAACTCGCCCAACGGTGAGTTGGACTTGGTTGATCCAACTTGATGTTGGGTGAGTTGGAAGTGGTTCATCCAACTCGCCAAACGGCGAGTTGTATTGTCCGATCCAACTCGCCGTTGGGCAAGTTGGCCTTGGCTAATCCAACTTCTCCGAAGGGTCCGACGATGCTGGTTTGGTAGTTCCGATGTTTGGGAATTGTTCGTTAGACGGTTTAAATGGTCTCTTGTTGGGTAATAGTCTTAAGAATACGAAGTTTTAGTTTACCGTATTCTTATTTTCTTTTTAGAAAGGATTTTCGAGAACTTTCCGACATTGATTTCGTCGTTACCGATTTTGACCCCAACAAGTAAGATATACTGGAGTTCCTATCAAATCTCTGAAAGAGACTTCTGTTCTTCCTCCAAAACACTAAGAACAATAAAGTTTCTATGAAATTTTTCTCAGTATGTTATGGTTTCTCTCTAAACAATGGCCTAAAAACTGTATATATATTATGTATAAAGTCGCCCAAGGGAAATGTTGTATTTTGTGAAGACTTCTTGGCCAAACTTGATTACGGAAATTGACTGGGCCCGAACTCGCGTCGGTGTCGAGCAATACCAAGGATGGTGTCGACTTGGTATCGATCGACACTCCTTCTGAATCTCGACTTTTTCATCTGTTTTTTTACGAGCTACGAGTTTCCTCATCATTATTCTTCAAGTGGCTTCATAATCTCCACAATGCTCTAAAATATACATAGACCTGAAAAACTCTAAAATAGACTCAGATATAATATAAAAAATCTAAAAAAATTATAATGTGCTAAAAACCGGTGAAATCAACCAGCTTTTCTGCAGGAACAGGAATCTCCTCCACAATGAAACTCTTAAGGAAGTCAACGACCACAGATAAATTGGTTCTCAGCCATTAAAGTTCACTGAACGGCGTCTCTATCTTCTAGATACACCCTCCCCCTTACTCACAGAACTCCCATATCTGGTTGACATCTCCAATTCAACCCGCTTTCTCTCCAACGCTACCAGTTTCTCCCGAGACTTCGATGAGCGAGACGCTTCGGCCTCCAAAGATGCCTTCTGAGCAACCAACCCCTCCTCGTGAGAAGCGTACTTCTTTGCCTCGTCCTGGAAATGATCAACCTTAGCACTTAGATGGAAACACAATACAGTCAAAGCGGGATGTGCATAAGACATCACTCCACGGGATTAGGGTTACAAGGCTACTATCTTGCATAACGATTTCTAAGAATATCAAACTACGATTATATGCCATCCCAACACCAACAAAACCGATATGACCCATGCTTCTACTACAAACAGATTAAATATATATTGGTTTATGCATTTCTAAATATTTCATGAATTTCCGACATTTTTAATATATTGCTTAACACAGTTTTATTTTTACAGTTTTATTATTTCTGGAAGCAATAATAGACATATTTACTACATAGCTTAATCAAATTTTGATTTCTGATTTTTATTGTGCACTTTTATTTCTTTGGATTCAGTCCTTCAGTACTCAATGTGCACTTGCATCTATATCATTGTATCCTCTTAAAACATAACTCACATTACACAGATATACTTTTAAACACATATATTTTTAAATGAGAGAAGAAGAGAGAACATGTGAAAGAGCGAGGATGACGATTATGTTCGAAGAAGGCACGTCACGTAGGTGCTGTTATATGAGACTGCCTCTCCGCATTGAACCGTACGGAGAAGAGGAATAATGGCTTCCGAATCTGAACATGTTATTGATTTAGGCCAAAATATGTATCATTTATATAGACCGGCTGTCTTCTACCAAGACCCAAAAGTCGAGACATTAAAAATATATCTTAAAATAAAATAATAATGGACCGGCTGTCTTCTACCAAGACCCAAAAGACAACATTCAAACCCAACCTAACCCAACCGAATTGAGAGAGGTGAGGCAAGGCCCTAATGCATGGTTGAGTATATTTATGGCTAGAAAAAAACAGTAAATTTAGATTCGATCGATTTGAACTAAAAATTCGTATATATTAAGTAAAGAGCAAATACGAATATACAATATTCGTAAGAAATGAAGTAAACTACAAATTCTAATATTTTTAAGATCATATATCCGAGCCGATACGTTATATATATTTACATATATTTCAATTTTTTGAGATCAAACAATCTTCTATAACTCAAACAAAAAGTGGTTTGGGCATCCAAATCAGAATAGACATATATATATATATATATTATAATGATACAAGTTTTGTATTATTATTTTTTTTTTGGGAAATTACTTGAAATACACTTAATTAGTTAGATACCATTTTTTTTCAAAAATACACTCAAACAAAAATACTCTAACATTTGGATTTAAGGTTTAGTGATTATTGGGGTTTAGTATTTAGGGATATGATTGGGTTTATAAGATTTTATAAATAAATCTTAAAATTTTATAAATGTTTAATGAAGATTAATTTTGTTTTTATATAACAATTTGAAGGTATTTATGAAAATATTTATTATTTAAAGGTAAATTTAAAAAGAAGGATTAAATTTGAGGTAAAATTAGAATTTTCCCTTATTATTTGAGTTATTAATGTTTTAAAAGTAAATAAGTTTTTATTTTTGAAATGAAATTTTATAATATTATATTATTTTAGATTATTTATTTATTTTAGTTTTAATTTTATTTGTGCTGATCGAATTGGATGTCCAGTTTAACATTATAATTTCTGGATATTTGGACACCGAATATCCTGATAGATACAAATCTAATCAAATCGATAATTGATTATTCAGACCAAACATATATATTGGATCGCCCATACCTTTAAAACTCCAGATATTTGATTGTTGCCCACCTCTAACTATTTCCTCTCATCAATATATTACAGTGTATACAAATGAATTTATACATAAGTTCTCTCCTTATATATTTGTTAATGTCAGATATTTGAAGTATTTACATTTAATCAAATTATTGATGTCTTTATGTTATTCAATCTATCTACTGATTCTTTTTTTTCGTTTTAAATGTTAATTAATTTGACTCTTATTTCTAATTACTTTAAATTTTATTTTGATATTTTAATATATCATCTTATAATTCTACTTTTATGTGGATATGCTAATCAAAAAAAAATAACACGTTTACAATTATGTCACGCCGATGACTAACTTCACCAAAAAAAAAACTCGCTAATATTAAAGTTAAATTCAAACAAAACACTCCTCAAACTTACAATTGTGTAAATCCCGCATAAGAAAATGATTTCGTTATCATATCATACTAAGTTCGATGAATGTAGAGAAACACGATACATGTGAAAAGCGCATTATTTTCATTAATTGTAAAATAAATATACTTAGTTCTTATATATCCAGTACAAGAATGACTAGTCACTAAGTCAATTAACTATCAACCCAACCACCTAACAACTTATCAGCAAATAAATCCTTTCTAAAATATAATACAAGATTTTTAATTCGGTTAGAAGGATAACTGTGGCTGAAAAGAAAATATATTGAAAAGGTTATAAAAATGGAGTGTATTCCACAATGAATCAAAAGATGAAGAGATTTTGGATGCAATTTTTGTAGCAACTTTAACCTCACATGACTTTGACAATTTACTCGCCATGCGATCATAATGTCACACACTCACTTCAAATCTTTTCAATTCATTCCCACTTTTCAATTTCTTAAGAAAAAAGGAGGGAAAATTGAAAAAGAAACAAAAAGAAAATAAAGTGAAGTTGAGTGACAGAATGAGTGAGTGCCTAAAAAGCAAAGGGAATTTTGTTCATTCCAACTTTATTTTCCACTGCTAGCTACCAAAAAGAGAATCTTCCATCCAATTTATTTTAGGTAGACAAGTACTTTTTTCTCTCAACTATGTAAATAAATTATATAATTGTAGCAGTGGTGGATGATAGTTTTTATTGTGTAAACTATTTTTTTCTTGTCACCTAAATTTTTTTTTTACGTTTTGTATAGCTTTCCTTCTATTAATAACCAAACTTAAACTAAAACAAAAAAAAACCTCGTGAAAAAAAAAACTGAATAAATAAAAAGAAAAATTGTCGTTAATGAAAATGTATCTAGTGTGCAACAAACAGACGAGAGAACGATTATGGTGTTAAGAAGCTACCGACGAACGTACATTTTGAGTTTTCCCTTTACTTTTTTCTTTCTTTCATTGACAATAAATATATTTTCCCATTCCAGTTCTAAGGATAGTTGTATCGAACCATATAAGATCTGAGAATTGTCACCTATTTGAAAAGATTGCGTACATTATGGAGGTTGAAAATATTATTTTTGGAAATAGTTCGTGATGATTTGTATAGGAGTCTAGATAGTAATTTTGAATCTGATACAAGATCCGTAGTCCTGGAAAGTCCAAAATAGGCTTGGGCGTCTTAGTTTTTGGGTCAGGTTCGGATCGGTTCTTTTTAGGTCCACTTCATTCGGGTCCAATACATTTAAACTCAATAGATATTTGTAAATTTTTTATTTAGGTTTGGGTCGGCTTTTTTCGGGTCTGGATCAGTTTAAGTCTATAACTAAAATACCTATAAAATATCCATAATTTTTGAGTTTGTATCCGGTTTGCATCGGATTCAGATTTGAAAATTACAAAAATACCCAAACCCCATCAAATTGAGCCGAAATATGTTATATACCTAAAATTTTATATAATAACTTAAATAAACTATTAATAATTAAAAAAAAAACATTTTAAACTTTAAGATTTTACATTTAATAATTAAAATAAAACATTTTAAATTCGGATAGAAAATTTTTGGACCCAATAAATATTTGTAAATTTTCAGTTCGGTTCCGGAGCGGGTATTTTCGGATCGGTTTCGGTTCGAGTTTTCCTGTCTGGATAAATGCCCAGGCCTAGTCCAAAAAGATACGAGGAATCACCAAGTTAGACCAAGAGAATTTAAATTGTGAACAACAGTGTGTCAATGTCTAACGAATTATTTATAAGCTTATGTTTAGTTGAGTCTCCGTACTAGTACTAACATATAGGTTTTTTTTTTTGGAAACAATACTACTAGCATAATACTATCGTTAAGCTTGCATAAATATAAAAAATATTATTTTATTTTAAGATATATTTTTAATGTTTGACTTTGTATTACATATTTAAAATATAAGACATTAATTATTTAGACCATCTCCAAAAAAACTCTCTATTTTAGAGTTTGCAAAACTTTATATTTGAATTTTCAATGTGTTCTTCTCCTAAAGCAAAACTTTAAATCTAACTTCAAAATTATTTATAATTTACGCTATGGTCCTTGTATTTGTCATAATTAATAACTAGCTCATATGTAAGAACATAACAGTAATATTAATTAATAAAATCTTACACTAAATTATAAAATTATAAATAGAAATACATAATTAAATATTAAACTATAAGTATAATACCACATTATTCCATGAAATTATTTCTGTAATGTTCCATTTTCGGTTACAAAAAAAAAATTTTGGACAATATTTTAGAGGTTCCGGTGCAAGTTTACTAGACTATTAGTGTTGTTGTAATATTTAAATTTGTTTAATAATTATGTCTTCATGTATTTTGTTTTTCAAAAAGCTTTTTTATTAACTTTCTTTTGTAATATTCTTGTAGTCTAGTTCTAGTTTTAAAATATTATAAATCTTATTCTAAAATTTTGATTTAATTTTATGTGTAAAATTTAAGTTTATAAAAATAAATTTGAAAAATTTATGATATACAAAAGTTTTAAAGATTAAAATGATAAATGAGAAAATACTTAAGAATCATAAATGTGATGTATAATTAATTATAATGATAAAAATGCAAATAAAAATATGAAACTTCAAATTTAGAGTTTTGAATAGTTAAACTTCAAATATGAAGTTTAAGTCCTTAAAACTCTAAATTTGAAGTTTCATCTTTTTATTTGCATTTTTGTCCTTATAATTAATTATACATCACATTTATGATTCTAAAGTATTTTCTCATTCATAGTTTTAATCTTTAAAACTTTTGTATATTTTAAATATTTCCAATTTATTTTATAAATTAAAATTTTACACACAAATTTTTTTTTTGAAAAATCATAATACGATTTAAAATATTTTAAAAGTAGAATTGACCAACAAGAATATTACAAAACAAATTTAATAAAAAAATTTTAAGAAAATATATACATAAAGACATATTTATTACATAAATTTAAATATTACAACAACACTAATAGTCTTGTAAATTTTCTCCGGAACTTCTAAAAATTGTCCAAACAAATTTTGTATAACGGAAAGAGCATTAATAATGCAATATTATGTAAGAATGTGGTATTTTTCTTGTAGTTTAATAGTTAATTATGTATTTCTATCTATAATTTTATATTTTAGTGTAAGATTTTATTAGTTAATATTACTATATTATTTTATATATGTGCTACTTATCTACAAAAGTTTTATGGATTTATATTAATTATGACAAATATAAAGAGCAAAGTGTAAATTACAAATAATTTTGAAGTTAAATCTGAAGTTTTGCTTTTAGAGAAGAACACCTTGAAAGTTCAAATATAGAGTTTGCAAAACTCTGTAATAAAGAGTCTTTTTGGAGATGTTCTTAGTTAATTAACTCTATTTTAATTTAACTAATATATAATCAAATTTAAATTTTATAATATTATAATCATATTTATTTAAAATATAAATTTTGGTAAATTTTATTTAATTGATTTTGATTAAAATGCCTTAACCTGACAAATTTACAATTTTATATCAACAAATCAACCGTCAAGGACTAAGTTAATATAGTTTACCATGATTAAACCTAAAAACACTTAGTAGTTTAGAACCTCAATATCTTATTGCACTAAATATAAATTTATGAAAATAGTATTTAATTTTTGTATTTTATGAAATACTTCTTAAACATTTGTAAAGAAAAAAAGAAGATATTTATAAAATTTACTATCTCTAAAAAATAAATATTTGTACAAATTTTATAAAATACTTCTTAAACATTTTCTAAAGAAAAAAAAAATTTTGTAAAAATTTAACATATTTCTGATTATCTGATGAATAAAATTTTGACACTGATAATCTATCGAGAAGTTACCACCTTCATGGAAAGATTTCAAACACATGTGAAACATAAAAACAAAGAATTGTCTTGTACAACTTGGAAATCATTTGCGCATAGAGAAATTTCCAATGGCGCAAGAGGGAGAAAAAGGTGGGAGTTTTATGAAAAAGGCGCAAGTGGTTGGTACTTCTTCCATCATTATGATGGAAAAAGGTGGGAGTTTTAAGAAGAATAATCAGAGAATATGTTTCGAGTATCATCGAGAAGTTACCACCTTCATGGAAAGATTTCAAACACATGTTGATTCATAAAAACAAAGAGTTGTCTTGTACAACTTGGAAATCATTTGCGCATAGAGAAATCTCCAATGGCTCAAGAGGAAAAAAATGTGGGAGTTTTATGAAGAGTAATCCAATGGCGCAAGAGGGAGAAAAAGGTGGGAGTTTTATGAAAAAGACGCAAGTGGTTCGTACTTCTTCCATCGTTATGATGGAAAAAGGTGGGAGTTTTAAAAAGAATAATCAGAGAATATGTTTTGAGTATCATCGAGAAGTTACCACCTTCATGGAAAGTTTACAAACACATATTGAAACATAAAAACAAAGAGTTGTCTTGTACAACTTGGAAATCATTTGCGTATAGAGAAATATCCAATGGCGCAAGAGGGAGAAAAACATTCTTCTTTAGTAACAAACTTATGATAGATCTAACAAAAGGTTTAAGAGCATTTGTTATAATTGTCAAAAACCGAGTCACTTAAGACATGATTTTTGGGTAGGGAAGGATAAGAATAAAATAGAAAAAAAAACATTTGTGACAAGTGTCTAAGGTCCATCCACTAATCAAGGTCCGCATTTAAATCATATCACAATGTAAACTATGTATCAAAGATTTCTGAAGTATTTTATGTGTAGAAGGATGAAGTGGCATGGTAGATTGTTAATTTTTTCTCATGTCTTTTTCACAATATTATCTTGTTTTTGTAGGTATCTCCATTCATGGTTTTCATCTTTCACTCTAAAAATGTAAGTCTTAGATCTATATACTTTAAATGTGTATTTTTTATGTTTATATTCAAATAAAGTTATGGATTCAAACTTTGTACATTTACATTGCTACTATTTTATCTTATATGATCTATTTTTAATTTTTTTTTACAGATTTAAAACTATTTTCACATTTCTAAATGCACAGATTTTTTTCAAATGTGAAAATTAGCTGATAGAGTAGACTGAAGTCTACTAAACCACAAATTTTAAGCAGAATTCATTGGAATTCTACAAAAATATGACTAAATTTTTTGTCCTATTTTATTAAAAAAATCATTTTTATCCTATTTTGCATGTATTTTCTTCCATGATTTTTATCTCTTTCTCCCAAACTGTAAGATTACATTTATAGATTTGAAATAAGTGTTTTGTATTTATATTTAAATAAAGTTACATATTCAAACTCTATGTTTTTAATTTATTACTATTTTGTCTTAGAAATTATATATATATTTTTTAAGTTTATTAGTTTTAAAGTGATTTTCATGTTTATTGAAAGTATTTACTTTCAGATTTAAATATTTTATGATAGAATAGACTTCAAATGAAGTCTACTAGCCCTAACTTTTAAGCAAACTTCATTAGAAGTTTGATTTTAATTTTTTATCTGATATTTTTCTCATAATTTTATCTTATTTTGAAGGTATTCTCTTCCAAAGTTTTCAAGTTATCTTCCCAAAAATGTAAGCTTTACATCTGTTCATTTTAAATCTGTATTTTTGTGTTTATATTGAACTAAATTTATAGATTCAAACTCCATGTTTTTGCTTTCCTATTATTTTAGGTTTAAAAAAAATATTTTAAAATACTTTTCATAACAAACTATTTTCAAATTTTCTAAATGTACAATTTTAGATCTTAAAATTGTCCGTTAGTGTACACTTCTAATTAAGTCTACTTAAAAATTAAGGCTAATATGATTTAAATTTTTTATCTTATGTTTTTCTCATAATTTTATCTTATTTTGCAAGTAATATTTTCCAAGACTTCATTTGAGGCATCAAGATTATTAATAGTCAAACACACTCTAGATTTTTTTTTTATAAATAGCTTTGTAATAATTTATCATTATAAGATATTCATTTGTAAATAATTATTTGATGCATAATCTATAAAAATTGTATTCATTTTTAGTTGTATTTGACTTGTATGATATGACTAATTTTGTTAACTATCTATTTTTCACAAGATACTCTACTCAACCAAATAATTAAAATCACCATAAGCTTAAACAATAATTAACACACATGTGAGAAGAAGAAAATCTATACAACATGCCTAAAAAGTTTCAAGAGTAAAACTAATCACAAAAACTTTGCGATATGTCTCAAGTGTATACTTTAAACAATAAAAATGGAAAAGCAAGTAAGTCTTCACTTATTAGTAAACAACCTAATCAATTTTTCTACGTAGACTCCATTTTCAGTCTACAAAATAGTAGATTTTCTTTTCAGTTTATGTATGTAGACTATCATATAGGTTTACT
Source organism: Brassica oleracea var. oleracea (assembly GCF_000695525.1). Lineage (NCBI taxonomy): Eukaryota > Viridiplantae > Streptophyta > Magnoliopsida > Brassicales > Brassicaceae > Brassica > Brassica oleracea. The sequence goes on from NC_027755.1 coordinate 4,648,257, forward strand.
ATATGGGTTAGGTTTTGGAATTGCAAAATTCACAGGTTATTTTGTGTATTTTAAAATTTTATGATTTTATACGTGTAGATTTCCTTTACAGCCTACAGTTTAAAAATAGTTTTTGCAATTGACCTGAATTCACCCAAGATGTGAGTTTCAAAAGTTGACTTCATATGCAGTCTACATGCATTTTCTAATTTTTTCAAAGAGATTAGTTTTGCAATTGACCAAGTTTAACTTCCTACGAGTAGATTGAAATGGACGTTTACAAAAGTGTACACTTCATTTGAAGTCTACTATAAAATCTGATGGGTTAGTTTTGTGTTTGACCAAAATAAAATAGTAGACTTCATATGCAGGCTACTTTTTTTCTAAGATTAGTAGACTCCATATGAAGTCTACACTTTGATTTATTTTGGGTCAGTCTTTTAACATTTTAGTTAAGCACAAAACTAACCTATTTGACGAGGTAAAAGTTTTGGTTAAATACAAAACTGACATTTCGTGGACTTCCCGGGCAATCTACATTATGCAGACTTCTGATGAAGTGTACTATGTAAAGTTAAAAGTTTGGTCAAATGCAAAGCTAGTCTCTTTTACGTAGATTTCTTCGTAAGTCTTACCAATTTTTTTTTCAAAGGCAAAGTCGTAGACTTCTAGGGAAGTATCTGTTACAAAAAATATAACTTTGGTCAATTGGAAAACTAACATGTGCGTTGACAAGTAAACCGCATCGTACATCTACACATATGCGTACACATACAAAATAGTCTACTATCATGACACATATCTGAAAATTACGAAAACTATGTAAATAGTTACTTTTTCGGTGTAAAGCTCCTTTCTAGCCTTTTTCACTGTCCAAACTCCAAATATTAGCAAAAGGAAGCACCTTTGACGATTCTTTACTGAAGAAGCTCGAAAGTATGGAGTTTGTGTTTATGAAAATGAAAATTATGAGAATTTTTAAGATAAAAATGGTGAGGAAATGAAGATTTGTTGGTGTAGAATGAGAAAAAAAGTAGATAGAAATTGAATTCTTCAGATTTAAGAGATCAAAAATGGTAGTTCATGGTAGTTTAAAAATTTGATGATAATGATATTGTTGTAAATAACGAGAAATATTTAGGGTGTATTTGTTTTTTTATATACATTTTCGAAATAAATAAGCAGTAAATATAATGGCAATTTTGTAATTTTTTCAAAAACTTTAAAGAGGATATAGGAAATTCATGGGTGAGTATTGACAAAAAAGGGTTTTAGGTTTGATTTAAAATTTTAAGTTGGTTTTCAATATCTCCCTTAATTTTTTGTTATAGCAAAATACAAATAATCATAAATTTATATGAGTATAAATTTTAATATATATATATATATATATATTAAAAATATACATTTTTAATCTCTTTTTAATTTATAAATTTTAATTTAATTTATATATATATATTAAAAATATATAGTTAAATTATCTCTCATATATATATATATACATATATATTAATTTCAAAATTTTAGAAATGTGTGTCATATTTGAATTGATAAAAATTAAATATTTACAATTTTAATTTTAATAAATCATTAAAATATAATTTACATGTTTCCTTTATTATTTATTAATTAATTTTTTATTTATTCGATAAATATTTTAGAATATATTTCATTTTGTATAGAGCGCAAATTATTACAGAAAATTAATATTTAAAAAACATCTAGCCCCTGTGCATGGCGCAAATCTTTAACTAGTATAAAGTATTGTAGTCACAGTGGTAAAAATTAAGTGACCATTTAAATCTATTATATAAACTATTGTAATCTTTTTCCCATATTCTTCTCAACTTTTTTTCGTTGTTCTTTTATATTTTCATCATTTTTAATTAAGTTAATTTCATATGCTTACAATAATAAATAAACATTATTGATCATTCATAATGTTATATTATCTGGTAGTATTATATATTTATAGCCTATTTTTATTTTTTGTCATCATTTATAGCCTATTCTTTTTGGCAGAAAAATATTGTCTGGCACGTAGTAAACAACCACTAATTAACTTGGGTAAAATCCGTACCTTAGAAGTCACGAATACCCGTTACTTGCCTTATACCCGTTACTTGACCCGTATTCGCCTCGTTTTTTCAAGTATTCGTCATTGTCAAGTCAAGTATCAAGTCATTGAGTTTTGTTACTTGCAAGTACAAGTCAAGTAATAAGTATCACAAAAAAGTTACGATTCGCCTTGATATTACTCGCTACTTGTTTTACGACTGAAAAAATAATAACGAAACCATAAAGACCAAAGCCGTAAACATATATTTATTTGTTGTAAGAAATAAACAATACTTTCATATCGAAATATATGTAATAAGTTCCTTCTTTTTTTTTATATTAGGTGAAAATATTTTATTTAAAATAACTCTCGTATTTTTAACAAGTCGAGTAAATAAAACAAACTTTCATAACCTTCTCTCATAGATTATTATCTATCAAGTAATTCTTAGAAACTTGGAAATATATCCAAATAATTAATAAGTACTCGTAAGTAGTAAGTAATCGAACAAATCAAGTAACTTGCAAGTAACATATTTTTCGACAAGTACTCGAAATAACAAGTACTCGTTTCCGACAAGTCAAGTACAAGTCAAAAAATTCATTACTCGTTCAAAACAAGTCAAGTATCAAGTATACGTAAAAAAACAAGTACTCGCCTTGCGCCCACCCCTGAGCAAAAGTAACAGAGAATAATTTCTGAGTATCGTATCTTTTCCAAAAAAAAAAAACAATTTCTGAGCATTGGGATTGGAAGACACATTTGCCCCCTTATTTCATTCTTCTTCTTCTTCTTTTTTTCATTTTTCTTTAATTTTTTGTGCAATATTTCATTGTTCTTATTATTCTTCTTTTCTCTAAATAAAGTAGTTGAGACTTGAGAGCCACCGAAAAGCACTCGACATCATATCATTAAAGCTAACTTTTCTGTGTGTTTTCTAAAATAATTTCTTGAGATGAAGAAAGTTGGAAAAAATGATGTCCCTACTGGGCTGCAGATAGTAGAATTAATGAAAGATTTTGTCAAGGTTTTAGTTTGGAATTTTCTATTAAATCACATGCATTTTGATCCACAAAAAAATCCAAACCTAATTTTGTAAAAGCAAACCTATTGGCTAATGGGTCAATGTCAATCTCAATGAATATATAAGTTTTTTTGATACCCATGTATTTATAACAAACTATTATTTTTAGTACCTCAACATTCCGCCTAAATTATAGGAGCTCAAGACGTCTATTTTGTCATCTCTATGTATACAACATATTCATCTAATCTTATATATTAAAACACAAGTAATCCGAATATATATATATATATATATATAAAAAGATACAAATACATGTGAAAGTTTAAAACAATCTATTCAATAAAAAAATATACCGTAAACTTATTATGTTTTAAAAATTGATAGACACATATATTATAATATATACCAATTTAGAATTGAAAACAAAATATTTATATAAAAATAAATGAAAACAAAAATCTACGCGGTATAAAATGTAAAGGATGATTTGTATTGATCATACAATGTACATATTTATACAAAGAGCGTATGTGTAAGAATGGAAACAGAATCAAGAGTAATCACAATGAATTGATACACACGTGATATGCAAGTAATGCATAATAGACTCCTTTCCTTAATATTTCCCCTCAAGATGGAGGTGCTTTTGCAACACCAATCTTGTCGGACTGTGTCTTGAACGGTGATCGTGATAGTGGCTTGGTCAGGGCATCAGCTAGTTGATCTTTAGTGGAAACATGGACAACCCGAAGTGAGCCAGAAGTAATCTGATTCCTGATGAAGTGATAATCCAATGCCAAATGCTTCATTCTTGAGTGAAAGATAGGATTTGCGCATAAGTAAGTAGCTCCCACATTGTCACAATAGATCACTGGTGGGGCTGGAATCTTGATACCAAGTTCAACAAGGAGCGAATAAATTGATATTATCTCAGCGGAAGTGTTAGCAACAGAGCGGTACTCTGCTTCGGTTGAGGAGCGTGCAACTCCCTTCTGCTTCTTTGAAGACCAAGAAATTGGATTTTTGCCAAGATAGATGATATAGGCATTCGTTGAAACAAAATCATCAGAATCACCAGCCCAATCTGCGTCTGAGAAAGCATGTAGAGAGGTGGGATTGTTGCGACTGAAGAACAGACCATGAGATGCGGTGCCTGCAAGGTAACGTAGCACACGCTTAGCGGCTTGCCAGTGCTCGGAAGTCGGCTGATGCATATACTGAGAGAGTCGGTTAACTGCATATGATATCTCAGGTCGTGTGAAAGCGAGATATTGAAGACTACCAACTGTTGACCGATATTCTGATGGATCGGCTAGACGAGTTCCTGATCAAGCAGTGAGCTTAGGTGTGGTAGCCATTGGTGTCGTCACAGGCTTTGCATCCGACATTTTACACTTGTGAAGAAAATCCAAGATATAACGTCGTTGTGTGAGATGCATGCCCGATGAAGATCTGCAAGCCTCGATGCCAAGAAAATAATTCAAATCTTTTGGATCCTTGACTGAGAACCGAGTTGCAAATAACTGCAATGTCTGATCCAAAAGAGCCTGATCATTCCCAGTGACAATAATCTCATCAACATACACCAAAATATAGATAAGACTATTCTGACGTCGGAGAATGAATAAGGACGTATCAGCAAGAAAGTTGGTAAAACCAGACTTGAGAAGATGATTGCTGAGTTCTCGGTACCAGGCGTGAGGCGCTTGCTTCAGGCCATACAACGCTTTGTGTAAGCGGCAGACATGATGAGGATGATCTGCATCGACAAAACCAGGAGGTTGCGTGGTGTACACTTCTTCAGTAAGAGTTCCTTGTAGAAAAGAGTTGTTCACACCTAGTTGTTTGATTGGCCAGGATCGGCTGACAGCAATGTCAAGCACAAGGCGTATGGTGGTTGACTTAATCACAGGACTGAAGGTTTCAGTATAGTCAACACCAGGAACCTGCGTGTAACCACGAGCAACCAGTCGCACCTTATACCTGCGCACAGACCCATCAGGATTATATTTTATAGTAAAGATCCAACGACAGCTCACAGTATTCTGATTCAACGTGGGTGGAACCAATGAATAAGTCCCATTCTGTATAACAGAGTTGAACTCGTCTGTTACTGCCTTTCGCCAACGTGGATCAGCTAGAGCCTGAGCAATTGTCGTTGGAATGAAGTGAGTCTGACGCTGAAGTTGAGCATTGTTAGCGTATTTGATGTTGGGTTTTGATATCCCCTTTTTAGCACGAGTGGTCATCGCATGTTGATTGGGAGCAGTTTCAGGAACAATTTGTTCCGGTGGTGGTTGAGAAGTCTGAGAAGAGCTGTTTGTAGCAGTGTTGTCGTTGTTGACTGATGCACTGGGAGAGCTCGGAGAAGAGGCAGACGGTGAGGACTGTTGTTGATGAGGTGTGTTTGTAGGCGTTGAAGAATTGTGAGTTGAAGTAGCCACCGGGGTTCCTGTCCTTGGGGACAATGGTTACACCGTCTCCTGAATGGTTGCACCGTCTCCTGTGAGATCGTAGGCAAAATAGTAGTAGGAGAAGAAATTACCTGATCATTTGTAGGCGAAAGACCAGTGCTCAGGGGTGCCGATTGTGTTGAAGATGATGGCGATGTGAGAGGAGAGGTGACTACTGTGACTGGTGTAATCCAGGTAGTTGATGATGCTGCAGCAGTAGGTATTGGAGCAGACAAGGATGGGAATGGAAAGGTATGTTCATCAAAATGCACATGGCGTGAAACAAAGAGACGATTTGTGGAGGGATCAAAGCAGAGATAGGCACTTTGGGTTAATGAGTAACCAAGAAACACACAAGGTGTGGAGCGAGTTTGAAGTTTGTGAGTCCGATATGGACGAAGCCATGGTAAACATTGGCAGCCAAATATTTTAAGCTTAGTATAGTTGGGTTGGTTTCTGAACAGAAGAAAGTATGGCGAGTTAAGGGAGAGAACAGGTGTTGGCATTCTGTTTATGAGATAAACTGCAGTAGAGAAAGCATAGGACCAGAAGGTGTTTAGGATTTTAGCATGATGAAGAAGAGAGAGACCTGTTTCAACAATATGTCTGTGTTTTCTTTCAGGCAGACCATTGTGTTCATGAGTATGAGGAGGTGAGGTAAGGTGAGTGATTCAAGAAGCTGAGAGGAAGTCTCTTAAGGCAATGAATTCACCACCATTGTCTGAAAACAGAGTTCCTAGTTTTGTTTGGAACTTATTCTCAGTAAGAGCTTTGAAACGAATAAAGGTTTCTTTGACATGAGATTTGAGTTGAAGAGGATAAAACCATGTATAGCGGGTAAAATGATCAATAAGAATAAGGTAGTGTTTGTATTTGTCGACTGAGACAACCGGTGAGGTCCATAAGTCTGTAAACACATATTCAAGTGGTCGTGTGGAAGTGATTGAAGTTTGAGAAAAAGAAAGCTTATGACTTTTATTAGAAAGGCAATCAACACAAGAGTATGAATTTGAAACAGAATCTGAAAGCGGTAATGAAAAGGAAGATAAGATAGTTTTAAGGATAGAGGGAGAAGGATGGCCAAGTCTTGAATGCCAATCAGAAAAAGTGGTTTTGACTGTGGGTGTGGCGAAATAGGAGGCTGCTGCAGCATTCATGATCGGCCATTCATACAACTCCTTATTGGTACTACCTTGGAGTAACCGGACCCCCGAGCTCAGATCTTTCACCTGAAAATAAGAGGGAAATAATTCTACTGAGACTTTGTTGTTGTTGCACAAACGATACACAGATACAAGGTTCTTATGTATAGTAGGAACATAAAGAACATTAGAAAGAGTAAGAGGGCGTGAGTAGGAGGACAGAGATGTTGAACCCGTATGTGAAATAGGAAGCCCACTGCCATCACCGATGAGAACTTCTTCACCGCCTGAAGGGCAAGGTTGTTCAAGTCAGAGGTAATGTGGTGAGTTGCTCCGGAGTCCATGACCCACGGGTGAGAGCCAGATGCAAGAGTGAGGTTTGCATGTGGGTTCCATGCTGCTGGAGGAAACGTAGGAGTAGGCAAGAGACCTTGCTGGTTGTTTTGTTGAAACTTCTGCAGCTGATTGCATTGTTTCGCTGAGTGTCCTTGGATCCCACAGATTTGGCACCTCCCTTGATAGCCCTTTGAAATTCGTTTCTGATTGTTATTGTTGTTGTTGTAGTTCGGCTGCGGTGCAGAGGAGCGCTTGTGGTGCTTTTGTTGGTAGCGTGAGGCATTGGTGTAGTTCGCAGAGATGGGAAGTGAGACTGCAGGTGCAGCTGTCACAAGCTTAGTTTCATGATTTATGAGCTTCTCATGAAGTTCAGTGAGAGAGGGAGGTGAATCACGGCCTTCAGTTTGCTCAATAACTGATTTGTAATCCTCTGGTAGCCCCTGAAGCACGTAATCAAGCTTTTCTTCATGGTCAAGAATCTTTCCAAGCAGCGCCAATTGATCAAATCTGGATGTGAGACCTTGCACATATTCATCAATGGTATTGGTGTCTTTGGTCCAGTTCTTTAACTTCTGTAGCAGTTGCTTGATATGACCACGGGTGGGCTTGGCATATGTAGAGGCTAGCGTGAGCCAGACACTCGCAGATGTGGCCGCAAGAGAGACAAGCGGCTGGATTGTGGGAGAAAGGGCTCCAAGGAGAGCACTGAAGATGAGCTTGTCCTGTCTTTTCCAAAGGGTGAATGCAGGATTTGGTGAGGTGACGTCATCGACGGTGATCGTCGGTTCTGGTTGTGGTGTAGACTCATCAAGATGCGAGGCTAACTCATATCCATCCAGAAGCGCATGAACCTGACGGCTCCAGACAAGGTAGTTGGTCGCCGTGAGTTTGACAATGTTTGTCATGTTGATGTTGAGAAGAGCAGAGGAGTTAAGCGGAATCATGTCTATAGCAGAGGTAACACCAGGATTAGCCGAGCTATTGTTTGATGTGGACATGATAAGGGAGGAGTCAGAGAAGATCGAGAGAGGTACGAAGAAGAAGAAAAAGAAAATAAGGGTTTGATAGCTAGGTTAAATTAAACCTGCTCTGATACCATATAGAATGTAAAGGATGATTTGTATTAATCATACAATGTACATATTTATACAGAGAGCGTATGTGTAAGAATGGAAACAGAATCAAGAGTAATCACAATGAATTGATACACACGTGATATGCAAGTAATGCATAATAGACTTCTTTCCTTAATACGCGGTTGCGCGAATTGAGATCTAGTATATATTAAAAGAAAAGTTACACTTTTGACTCATGTGTGATTTTTTAAAAAATGGACTTATTGTATCTATTATTAGAAAGTCTTGTTGCATTTAATCTCTAATCTTATCATTATTATAGATCTAAATAACCCACTTTCTAGATTATAGGAACTAAATAATATGTCTACTACATTATAGGAACTAAATAACTATCAGTTTTTTCCAAGCAATAAAACGTGATCTGGAAACAACCAATTCAATAAAAAAATATACGATAAAATTATTATGTTTTAAAAAGTAATAGACACATTTCATATATATTATACTAATATATACCAATGTAGAATTGAAAACAAAATGTTTATATAAAAATCAATGAAAATAAACACACGCAAGTGCGAGATCTAGTTTTTGTTAAATGGGAAGACAACCTGCGGTTATATAAAAAGCCGATAAAAACTGTACTGCAATTTAGTGTGCTTATTCCAAAGCATGTGGTCTTTTCGTAATTTAAAGAAATGTCATGAATCAGTATATCAACTAGTTTCAAAACAGGTGGTCTTTTGATATTTGAGATATCAGGTTAATAACGGACGTGCCAGCTATTTCTGGTTCGATTTGTGATTTTTGTAAGGTCCAATCCAGACACTGGTCAAGATAGTCCTCGCACGACCTAAGCCGATAGGCGACTCAAATCTATCAATCATATTTTAAATTTTTATTATTTAGTTGTAATATTCAAATATGGTTTGAAAAAGATAATTTCATAATCTAATCACCAAAGAAATCTTGAGAGATAGAGAGATCTAACCAGAGAAGGATTAAGGCCGAGTGGTTGATCCGATTAGGCGAGTGCTCGGGTGGTCGGGCGAGACGATTGGTCAGAATTTGGGAAAGGACAGAAAAAGTGCCTTTGTATTTGTGATTCTCTTCTGCTCATTCTTCTGATTCTTCTTATTTCTCTCTAATTGGCTAAGGTGAGTGTGATGACGTAGGGTTAGGACCGAAGGTCTATGACTGGTCGGTTCATGGTCATTGCCTTTGGGTTAGATTATGATTGTTTGGTTGGATGATTGAGTGTTTCTTATCGATAAATAAGGCATTGAGGCCGAGTGTATTACATTTGTTTGGTGATGTAGACTACTCAAACCGGGTATATTAGCCTATAGACCCTAAGTATGGTTGTATGCTTGGCCGAGGCCAATGGGTCGATCGGTTTACATAAGGTACTAGGTGATTGGTTAACGCAGCCGACATATGGGAGGAATTCTCCAAGGCCTTCCCTTGGGAATGAACCATACCTAGCGGACCGAGACCATGAGGCCGAGTGTTGAATGGATCGATTGGGTCAAGAAGCCATCATCACTTAAAAGACTTTCGGATCATGTGCATGTTAGGATTAGATTTCAGGACTAACCGTGTAGACAGAATGATTCATCTCACTAAGAAATTTTTTAGTTGCTTATGCCTCATTGAATGTGGCATGTTTTAAGGATTGTTCGGGTTGACGCAAGACATGCAACTAATGGGTGTGAGTGGTGTTTGAGTCATTTAGGTCTCGTGTTGTATAGAATCCCTTATGATTTATACACAATGCGGCCATATGGCTTTCTTTGCTTATGCGTGTTAGTTAGGGAATAATGGTCAGAACCTTACATGAATATTATACTTGAACAGGATAAGAACTTAAAAATATAAACTGGTCCAACTCGGGTCGCCTATTGCCTTTGTGAGTCAGGTTCGGACTAGCGTCTTGGTCAGGTCTTACAAAGGCCAGAAATATGGACCCACTAGCCATGGGCCTTGGGATATGACCCAACATCAACACACTCACCTTAGAAAATCATGAAGAACGTATGAGAAGAGAAATTGCAGTGCTTCAAGTAACCCTTTCAGTGTCCTTTTAAGAAACTGACCAACTGCCTCGTCGGACCGTCCGACCACTGTCCTTGTCGAGTGGACCACGTCAGTTTCGGTAGGTCCTTCTTCTCTAGAGTAACATAGGAACATTTTTGTTAGTCTTCTCATATCCTCAACCGTAGAATAGTGTGGTATGGTTTAAGGAGTAAGTACACATGAATTTTTTTACAGCCTGGATTGCGATCATGCGCTTATTTCCATTGAAACAAAATGTATGGGCTTGGATTCAGTCCAGACAGTATAACGGTAGTTGGATAACAGGTGATCTACTACACCTTGATATTAGTCGGAAAACATTCCAAACTCATGTCAGATAGTGTGATACCCTTACTATATAAAACTAAGTTTGTTCCTACTTTATAAGACTGGATGAATCAGTCGATAGGATATATAAAAAATAAGAAGTGGGATGAAGATCCTTTAAAGATGTGTGTTGGGACTCTCTTCTGAGGAAATCCACCACCAGTTGTTTTTTGAATGTCCTTTCCTCGTGAAGTATTTGGTATTTCTTTGCATCTCAAATCTGGCCACAGCCTCCATAGGATATCCAATCCGTGGCAGCTTGAATCAATCTCCCTTGGCATTAGCAATCTTCTAAAGCTTTGTGCTTAATCAATCTAATCTTTTAGGCAACAATCAACTTTGTATGGAAGAAGCGTAACACAAATATATTCAAAGGCTCCTACTCTCCATTAGGCGTCATTCGCAAGTCGGCTGACCATCTTGTTCATTATAGTTCGCTCTCCGGCTCGCAACTTCTTGTTCATTATAGTTCGCTCTCCGGCTCGCAACTTCAATCAGCTTTCCTTTCTCGAGTTTTACTTTTCATGTATAAAGCCTTCTTGATTATTGTCTTCGTATTGAGTTGTTTATGTTTTTGTTCATTATTAATAAGTTCCTAAACAACATTGCAAAACTATAAAAATGGTTAAAAATTTAATGTGATTACCAAAAAAAATTTAAATCCATATATATATATGAAAGTGGTTGAACTTCGGTATAATTATTCATTTTTTCTGAAGAAAAGCTTATAATAACATTATTTGTTATAATCACTATTCGGTTTTTGTTATCATTATTTTGCATAACTTATGTTGTTTGACTTGTTTGTCTTACACATGAATCTCACTCATCCGGTTTGAGAAGCTAATTCATTTGTTCAGCACCATCTATCAACAGCACTATAGTAATACAACTAGTCTACTAGAAAGTTGAGAGAGAGAGAGAGAGAGAGAGAGAGAGAGAGAGAGAGAGATTTGGTACTCGGTTTAATAATATACTGCTACTTCTCAATCCACGCATGAAAGAATACACATGAATTACTTTATTGTGGTTGGTACAGATTATACATGGTTCAAAGTAACATGCAGACTTGAACACATTACACACGTACGCATGTATTCTGTGTATATAGTAGGCACATCACACACGTACGTCTATCAATATTTACGCCATGAAATTTCACTTTCTAAAAACAAATCATAGATTTCACTGTCTTTACTTAGTCTGAAATTTGGCCTTTATCTAATGCATTTGCTTAATATTTAATTTTACAATAAAGATAAAGAGATTTAAAATGATAAAAGTCAACCATAACCCATCATTTGGTCTTTGGTTTCCCGACGTCCCACTTTTGTAAAAAATCATCTGTTCTTTTCCATTCCTTTTCCTAGCCAACTGGATATCACCAATTATAGTTATTATAATTTATTCACTACATATTAATATTTCCACATATCTTCTATATATACATCAGCAAGTCTTGTAACGAGACAACATTTTCGAAATAAAGATATTAGAGCAATGAAGGTTCATGAGTTTTCCAATGGGTTTTCGTCCTGGGAACAACATGATTCGCCATCATCCCTTAGCCTAAGCTGCAAACGCCTCCGTCCTCTCGCTCCTAAGCTCTCCGGCAGCCCTTGCTCTCCTTCTTCTTCCTCCGGCGTCACTTCCGCTACTTTCGACCTCAAGAGCTTCATTAAACCCGATCAAACCGGTCCAAGAAAATTTGAATACTCTATTGAACACCAACGAGACCTTCCTCAAGTCAGTTATCTTATTTTACAGTCAGCATATTATTCTATATCCAAAATAATATTATCACAATATTAAGAGTTTTTCAAAATAACCATATACGTAAAACATTGCCTAACTGTAATGACTTAATGGGTTCATGCCATCTTCTATTATATTAAAATTTTCTTCCAACTAACAAATATGGTATGTTAGGTGGGGACGCACCAGGGAGGGACAAGGTGGAACCCAACTCAAGAACAGATAGGGATACTTGAGATGTTATACAAAGGTGGAATGCGCACTCCTAACGCGCAACAGATCGAGAACATCACTTCTCAACTCGGTAAATACGGAAAAATTGAAGGAAAGAATGTATTTTACTGGTTTCAGAACCACAAAGCCCGCGAGAGGCAGAAGCAGAAGAGGAACAACTTCATCAGCTTAAGTTGCCTAAGCAGCTTCAAGACCACTAATATCAATAACGCAAGTGTAACAACGAAGACAACAACATCGTCAAATGACGTGATCAGGGTGTGTACTGGTTAAGGATTAGTTTATATAGTTTTCTTATGCGTTTTTAGTTAACTATAATTATTAAGTTATGTGTATTGTTTGTGTAGAGAGACTCAATGGTTGAGAAGGGGGAGTTAGTGGAAGAAGCTGAGTACAAGAGGACATGTAGGAGCTGGGGATTTGAGAACTTGGAGATAGATAGCAGACGAAACATAAATAGTAGTAAAAATGCTACAATGGCAACTACTTTCAACAAAATCATTGAAAATGTAACGCTCGAGCTTTTCCCATTGCACCCTGAAGGTAGGTGAAGAAGATGAGGAAGAGAATGTGGAATTCTTATGTAGATCTGGTTTAGGTTCAGACTAAGTATTTGGTATCTAGAAATTCAATATTAATATAATTAAATATTAGAAAATAACAGAATCTACTTAAGAATTCCCTTGTACTCTGCGAATCTGATGTACACTATGTACATTTTTATTGCTATGTATTCTTAATTATGAATTTTTAGTTTAGCTCTTCCCTTGAGTTTTTTTTTTTTTTTGAAAAAGAGCTAATCTCTTGATTTAAGTGTCTGTTCTTAACAAATTCAGTCGTTTTATTTTTATTTTTTTATAACAAATTTAGCCGTGATTATGATTGAATTAGTACTTCTATACAATAATATTTTGTACTGTTATAACGACTCAAGAAAACATATTATCTTTTAATTACAAAATATTAAATTTCTTATAACAACAGATGAACACAATAACATATATGCAAAACTATATGCTAAGTAATAATTAAGTTTAAGGTTTCGTTTTGATAATTTTATATACATTTTATCAGATGATACTAGCGTAACAGTAATCTTGTTTAAAATTTTGTGTTCCCGATGATATGTTAGAATGTGTACATCAATAAACATCAATGTAATGTAAGTGGTGGTGTGTATGTGGTTAGTTGTTTGTCTGATGCTTTATTGACTCTCGCAAATGTTTTTTGGTGTTTTGGTTGAAACAAGAGTAGGTGTTCGAAAAGAAAAAAGGATTGAAACAAGAGTGAGAAAGAGAGAATTTTCTTTATAGGTTAAAAGTTAAAATGGCATTATATGAGAAACACTCACTGAAGTCCATGCACTCGCTTTCCCGCTACATTGCATGCTAGCTAGCTGTACCTATATAAATATTAATATATATATAGCTCTGTATATTTTCCAACTTAAATCATTGTACGTGACAATGATTTTCTCTTTTCTTTCTTTTTTTTTATTCAATTTTCTTTGTGTTTTATTTAGGAAAACTGATTCCTGACCGCACGAAGTATTAACCATCACATGACTAACCATGTAAACTAAACAAATGTATACTTAGCTACACAAAATATATATTATGCATGACAATATCCCTCAATTTTATGATGTTATCTAATTAACATCACGAGTTTAATTTCATTTATCCAAAAAATGATGTGTATATCATAGACCATTTAAATCTCTCGTTTCATCAATTAAAATGTGACGTACCTAACACTAATTTACTTAAATTAGATTTTGATCCGTGTTTTAAAAGCCTAAGTATATAATTTACAAAATCAATATGTTTTATAAATTTTCATAAGTAGTGTTTTAACATTTTTATTTTTGTATATTTGAAAATAATATAATAATATTATTTTTATTGATATTAAATATAAAAGTTAAATAAGATATTATTTAATTTATTTTTTAATTCTTTTAATCTGTTTTGGTATGAACTTTTAATAAAATTTATGTAATTCGTTTGATTATATACTTATTTCATAAAACAATTAATATAAAACTTCTTTGATGTCAATTTATTGACTTTAACATTTTATTTGTTTAATGAATGTAATTTTTGTTTATGAAAAAATATATAAAATAATTCATTTTTTTTTGTGTGTTACAAAAAAAAAGAATTATTTTATATATTTTTTCATAAACAAAAATTACATTCATTTAGTCTTAGTAAAACTTTCATATTAGATTCTTATTCTTTGATTATTTTTATTCCTAAAAGTATATAATTTATAACTATATATGCAAGATTATGTTTGGTTTAAGTTGACATCACATAAGTTTTAAGCAAATAAAATGTTAGAGTTAATAAATTGACCGCAAATAAGTTTTATAATTAAAAAATTATCAAAGAAGTATATATCACACAAGTAATCAAACGAATTATAAATTTTTAATAAAAGTTCATAACTAAACAGATTAAATAATTAAAAAAAAAGATTAATTTAAATAAAAATAATACAATTATATAGTTTTAAAATTAACTAAAATAAAATGTTAAAACATTAAAATAAAAATGTTAAAACACTACTTATTAAAAGTTCATAACAAAACATATTAATAAAAATAAAAATACAATTATATGGTTTTAAAATAAACTAAAATAAAAATGTTAAAACACTACTTATCAAAAAATGTTAAAACATATTATTTTGTAAATTAGATTTTGTTAAAAATATTCTTACACTTGGGTCAAAATCTGATTTTAGTTAAATTATAGTCGGGTCATTATATTTTAATTGTTGAAACAAGATATTTAAACGATCTCTAACATCCATATCAATTTTTTGGTTGAATAACCAAGCGAGGACGGCTCAGTGGTCTTAAGGAAGCTTTGGCCCCAATACGGACCCGGGTTCGAATCCCGCTGGCCACCGTCGATTAAAATGGGGTGAAAAAGACGGCCCTCCAAGATGCCTTCTGCGAAAGTGTACTTAGGCGCTAGTCGGGTTCCCTCCAGAGTGTCCGGATTACCTGGATTATCAAAAAATATATATATATATATATATATATATATATATATATTTTTTGGATGAACGAAATTAAACTCGTGATGTTAAATACATAATATCATAAAGTTGAGGGATGTTGTCTTGCATAACATATACTTCGTGTGGCTAGGCATACAATAGTTTAGTTTGCATGGTTAGCCACGTGATGGTCAAATATTTCATGTAGTCAGCAGTCATTTTTCATTTTTTTTTACTTTGTCATTTAAAAATGTTTATTGCCGTAGAATTAATCATGCAGACTACATTATACGTAAATTTTAACATAAAAGAGATTAGCCCTTTGTCCAAAAATAAATATATCTTATATAGTCCACAATCTTTCCGGATAAGCCGTTAGTGAAAACTAGATTAGTTAAATTTGCTTTCTACCATGCATCTCCAATATTATAGTTAAAACCTAATCTACTGTTCCCAAAAAAAAAATAGTTCTATCAAATAACATAACGTGAATATATTATACATGGATTTATTTTTTGTCATCAACATACAGACTCAACTAACACTCTGCGAACCAACTTGGGAACTCTGTATCCATGTGAACGACGCATGATGTTTGAATCCGAGCAGTGTGTGCTAGGCTGTCAGCCCTTGTGTTCTTTATTCTTGGTACATGAATAATCGCGGAGTGATTAAAGCTCTCTCTCTCAGGATCCGAATATCTTCTAAATAACTTGCGTATGCTGGCCATTCTACAGGTTCAGAAACCATATTCACCAATTGGGAACAGTCCGTTGCAAACATCACATGAAATTGTCGTAGAGTCCTCATACTTTCCATAGCCCAGATGAAAGCCTCCAGCTCGGCATGTACTGGAGAAAGGTTAGCCCTTGTATTTATCGCTCCCATCGAACCATCAAAACTTTCTAGAGTGCTATACCATCCTTGTCCTGAAAAAATATCATGGGCTTTCTATGATCCATCTGTAAAACACCATCGTCCCGGGATCAAAGGCAATGCTTTTAAAACCGCCTCCTCCTGTTGTGTAATTTGTTGTGAGAGTGATGCCTAAGCCTCTAACCATGTTGTAGCTTCTGTTTCTGCAAGCTTAACATTATCTCTAGGATCCACATTTATGTTACTGAAAACCATGTTATTTCTAGCTTTTCAAATGTATCATATAATCCATGCAAATTGATGAGAATCCATAGCTGGTACAACTCTCCAAAATAAGTGATCCATATTCTCGAAAATAGATTGACGTGGAAAAACTTGCGGGTTCGAAGGAATGCTCGAGAGAGCCCATACTTGGACAGCCGGAGGACATTCAAAGAATACATGAATCACTGATTCAAAGAATACATGAATCACTGATTCTTCCTCTGCTCCACAACGTGCACATTGTAAATCTCCTTGTAACCCTCGTGACCGTAAATTCTTCTTTATCGATATGAACCCTGAAACAATTTGCCACAAAAAATGCTTGAATTTTGGTGAGCACCGTATTTTCCAACTCTGAGCTTTCAAAAGGATTACAGTCGGCCCAAACATGATGTGAACTATTCATGTGTCCGGGTAAGCTCTTTCCACCTGATAACCTGATTTGATTGAATATTTACCATTAATCGTGAAATGCCATCCATCTTTATCTGAAACGGGGTGTCAGCTTAGAGGTATACTCTCTATAATCTTTGCATCATCTGGGTCTATCAGTGCTCTAATAGCCTGGGAATTCCATGTTCTTGCATTTGTATTGATGAGTGAATCCACTGTAAGGTCCGGTTGAAAAATTTGGTGATTACTATTTGCTTGTATCGGGCGAGTGGATGAAAGCCATGGATCATTCCACACTGAAATGGAAGATCCTATTCCCAACCTTTTGATTAATCCTTTGTTAACCAGAGATTTAGCAGAGACTATACTCCGCCATCCATAAGATGGTGAGTATGATCTCATCGATTCTAGGGGTGATGCATTCCTGAAATACCGATCTTTAAAAACACGAGAAAATATAGTATTTGGTTTCTCGATCAAACACCATAATTGTTTTCCCAACATCGCAGTATTAAAATCCATAAGACCTTTAAACCCTTAACCTCCCTCCTCCTTTTGGAGACAAACCTTATCCTATGATTACCAATGCATACCTCGAGCACTTCCCCCTGGACCTCACCAGAACTGTGCCACAGCACTCGTCAACCTCTTTGTGACTTGATTGTCTTTGGGATTTGGTAACAAGACATTACATGATTCGGTAATGATGTGACCGCTGACTTAATTATCACCTCCTTCCCTCCTTTTGAAAAAAAATTGAAGGTCAAACCATTGACTCTATTATTCAATCGATCTTGAGCAAAGATGAAAATTTGTGTCTTTGAACCACCCATACTTTCCGGCAAGCCCAAGTAAGACCCCATACCTTCAATATTTTAGATCCCTAATATGTCCCTCGATTCTTGATGAGACGATTCTTCAATCTTGTGGCCAAATTGTATTGAGGATTTTTGAAAGTTTATCAGTTGGCCAGAGACTGCTTCATAATCCTTCAGGATCTGCAAGATAGTCTGACACTCTTTGATTTGTGCCTTACAGAAGAAAAGACTATCGTCCGCAAACAGAAGGTGGGATATTGACGGACATGCGTGTGCCACTTTCATCCCCGTTAGTCTCTATTATCTTTCGGCTTTCTTGATGTTCGCATATTCTGACAAAGGAGTATATTTTACACAAATACACAATATTTATATTATCCCTCCGCTTTTTAATAGATGACATTTTAGAATTAAACACACAAATTGTAGCAAAAACCTTTAATTTTTATATTTTCAATAAAAATATCATTTATTATTTCACCTAACTACAATTTGATATATGACCTTTTTTATTCTCTAATTTATTTTTATTCGTTGAAATACGATTAGTGATGTTTATGTTTAGAAAATGTTTTTTTTAATATGTGTGTACAAATCTAAAAAGACATTTAAAAAAAATGGAGGAATTATAATACTATTGGTCATATAATACAAGTTGTTAAGAAATTTATATTAAAAATTGAAAATGTTATTTAATTTGAAATAAAAAAATTAAAACGTCATCTATTTAAGGAAAAATAAGTTCTGTATTGTATTTCTAGTGTAAACGAACACCTTTCTTTTTGTCAAAAAAAAAAAAAAAACACCTTTCAGTCACACAGATTTGACATTAAAATTATGGAATATTAAAGTCACTCTTTTCTCATAATCATATTCTCAAATGATTATTTGCCACGCATTTTTAATTGGTGCCCGTGGGGTGTGGTGTTCCATTTCTTATAATCTTGGAGGGAACCGAGATTGAAATTTAAAAATAAAGAACTTTACCCATTTGGTACTGGGGCCATAGATAATTTACAATAATTCACTGTTTCTCGGATATCACGTGTACATAATAATTCGAAGACAATTTCAAACAGTAATAATATTCAAAGCCAAAATCTGTTGTATCGGCAAACCACTCAGCTGCCTGCGTGTCTTGGATGGCAAATAACGAGCTTCGTGGGCTCTACAACTGCAAGCCATACTTTTATATAACATGATAGTAGTCATGTGAAGAATAAATAGTAAATATGTAAAAGTCTTGTTCAGTATTACGTTAAGTTTGATTTTTTTTATTTAACTTAACATCAATTTTTCATCAGGCAAATGTGAATACGTGATTACAACTTTAAAAAGTTTTAAACCCAGCATACAACGATGAGATCTAGTAACGCCTAGGAATACTGAGTCGGATCCTACACTACCCAGTCTATTCATCGATGTATTTTTCATCACAATGGAACGAATTCCTCCCACGAGATAAACCCAACATACAACGATGAGATCTAGTAACGCCTAGGGATACTGAGTCGGATCCTACACTACCCAGTCGATTCATCGATGTATTTTTCATCACACTGAAACGATTTCCTCCAACTAGATAAACCGTCTCTTGACCCCTACTTAGACCACACGATACGAAAACAACGGTACATACAACCGGACAATGAACCAAAACCAGATTCTAACTAAAGTACAAGCAGTGAGACGAAACAGAAAAAAAGTAAGGGTCTCGGTGAGAAAAACTCTCCCAGACACAACTACCAAGGCGAAGGGCTCCCAAGTGACCAGCGGATATTAGGTTGAAAGTGACTTCTCACTTTCTTGCCTCAGAAGGAAAGATTCTCACTGGTTACTACACAGCTCTCAACCGGAAGCCCTATTCCTTTTCCTGAAGTGGCATCCTCCAAGAGTTTTCAACCAAAGTTCACCGCAACAATCCTCAAGTGGAAGTTCCATTCAGCCTTGAATTCTCAGTTCACGAGTCGCACCACTCTTGAGCTTGCCCAGATTCTCTTACACCTCCACAAGTGATAGTTTCTCCAAGAAATTTCATCCCTTTTTCCGCATCCTCATCCGAGTTCTCAAGCCTCACATCATAGTATACGGGTGCTAGGAGTCGACTGAAAACTCCTCCAGCAACGAGTACTAGCCGCACAAAAATGGCGCCGAGGTATTCAGAGTTTGAAAAAGGGAAACACCTAGGGAAAGAAGGACACAACAACAACGTTAAGAGAATAAGAGCACCTAGCTTAGACACCTCAAGACTGATAAAAGACAACGCCCTCACTTTGATTGGAAGACTTACCAACCCTAAGGAACAGAAGATCAAGGCTCTCCTCCCAGCCCTCCCCCGCAAATGGAACCTTCAAGGTCGAGTAGTCGGTTCAGACCTAGGGAACAATTGTTTCCAGTTCAGGTTTGAGAGAGAAGAGGATATTCGAAGAGTGCTAGATAATAGACCATACCACTTCGCTTACTGGATGGTCATTTTACATCATTGGGAGCCTGTGATCTCCAACTCCTTCCCCTCAATGATTCCTTTCTGGATCAAGATAAAAGGTCTACCACTCCACTACTGCCATGATGATATGGTGTGCAGAGTAGGACAGGAAATCGGCACTCTGGAGAATCATGAACTGACAAAAACAACTGCAAGGGTCAGAGTCTCAGTAGATGGACTCAAACCCCTGATAAAAGAAGCCATAGTTGAGTTCGACTCTGGAGAAGAGATATCTGTCACCTTAGAGTACGAGAGGCTCGAATCTCATTGCTCTTGCTGTTTCTCACTCCTCCACCCGAGGAAGTACTGTCCAAGTAATAGAGAGGAAAACCTAACCTGGAACAAAATTTCAACATCAAATATAGAGATGGTTAGGTACTCTTCAGATCCTGGGTACCCAAAACTCGATGAGAAGAAGAGAACGGAACCAGCCATAGGAGAAGCAAACACGATCCAGCATGCTTTCAAAGCTAGAGTGGACAGACATGGAAATCCTTTTGGAGAAAGAGTTAGTACTAAGCAAACTCGAATCCCCCCACCATTTGCTACTATGAGGACGACAGATCCAAGCACTCAATCTTGGTTTCAAAAAACTACAAAGGAAGGCCCTCTGCAGAACCCCCCACAATACACAAAAGGAAGATACACTCAAGCTGGAGATGAGAAAGGAGGAAGAGACCTCTTCTCCCAGAGAAGTCAGGGGCAATGGAGACCTAAACAAGTACTAGAAGCTGATGCAGAAGGAAACCGAGACCCAGTGAACCAGAACCAAGACAAAGGGGATGAGGATTCACAGCTGGGAACTCCTCTACGAATCCTTGATAACCAGACAACCGCAAAACATGCAGTCATTGAGGATCTACACGAGGTTACTAGGCAATACCTCAACTGTGCTGACCCTGTTGAAGCAGCAACACGTAGACAAAGAGTTCTCTACACAGATGCCAATGGGCTGATGGAGGAGACAGCTGCAAGAATTTTAGCGTCTTCACAAGCTCAATGTTGTGGTGCAGAGCTCGTGAAGACGCTAAAATTCTTGCAGCTGTCTCCTCCATCAGCCCATTGGCATCTGTGTAGAGAACTCTTTGTCTACGTGCTGCTGCTTCAACAGGGTCAGCACAGTTGAGGTATTGCCTAGTAACCTCGTGTAGATCCTCCATGACTGCCTGTTTTGCGGTTGTCTGGTTATCAAGGATTCGTAGAGGAGTTCCCAGCTGTGAATCCTCATCCCCTTTGTCTTGGTTCTGGTTCACTGGGTCTCGGTTTCCTTCTGCATCAGCTTCTAGTACTTGTTTAGGTCTCCATTGCCCCTGACTTCTCTGGGAGAAGAGGTCTCTTCCTCCTTTCTCATCTCCAGCTTGAGTGTATCTTCCTTTTGTGTATTGTGGGGGGGTTCTGCAGAGGGCCTTCCTTTGTAGTTTTTTGAAACCAAGATTGAGTGCTTGGATCTGTCGTCCTCATAGTAGCAAATGGTGGGGGGATTCGAGTTTGCTTAGTACTAACTCTTTCTCCAAAAGGATTTCCATGTCTGTCCACTCTAGCTTTGAAAGCATGCTGGATCGTGTTTGCTTCTCCTATGGCTGGTTCCGTTCTCTTCTTCTCATCGAGTTTTAAGACTGAAGGAGACTCATAAGAAGAATACTCCTGACATCATGTTTCTCTGTGAAACAAAAAACCCCACGGAGATGGTTAAGAAGGAACTAGAATGGTTCAACTCCGACAAATTCATGGCGGTTCCACCAGGAACTCCTGGCAGCGGAGGACTGTATCTGACATGGAAACAAGACTTAGACCTCAGAATCAATTCGGCTAAAAAGAACTTCATTGATACATCTATCTACTACAAAGGGAAAAAATTTCAGGCCACGTTCGTCTACGGTGAACCGGACCACACAAAACGTCTAGAAGTTTGGGATGAGATATCAAACCTTCGAACGAACTCAGAAGATCCTTGGTTCTTAACTGGAGATTTCAATGAGATTGTGGACAATACAGAGAAGTGTGGAGGACCTGTCAGGGCTGAAGGAACTTTTGTTAACTCCAGATCTTTTCTCTCTAGTAATGGTCTATTATATCTAAAGTATGCAGGACCATTCCTATCTTGGAGAGGACAAAGACACTCACATCTAGTTCGGTGCCGTTTGGATAGGGCTATAAGCAATAGCGCGTGGGCAGAGCTATTTCCAGCTTGCAGAAGTCAGTATCTTAAATTTGAACGTTCTGACCACCGCCCCCTTCTGTCTTTCTTGAACACTGCTGCAAAACGAGGGAACAAGCTATTCAGATTTGATAGAAGACTCAAGAAAAATCTGGAAATCAAACAACTCATCCATGAAGTATGGAATGCTCAGGATAACCTCGCAGTGGAGTTTAGACTAGCTAAGTGCAGAAAGGCTATTTGCAACTGGAGCAAAACTCACCACGAAAACTGCAGCAAGGCCCTAGAGACCCTAAAGCAACGCCTCGAGGAAGCTATGACAGACCAATCAGCTGATGAAGAGCTAATTAGAGAAATCAATAAGAAGCTTCTCCTCCTGTACAAAGCGAAAGAAGAATTTTGGAAGCAGAGAAGCAGAATTCTTTGGTTAACTCTAGGGGATTAAAACACTGGTTATTTTCGTGCTACCACTAAAGGAAGGAAAGCAAAAAACAGGATGTCTGTGATAGAGAATGATGGAGTACCTTTCTTTGAAGAAGAACATATCTCGGAGGTGATATGCAAATACTACTCCTCTCTATTCACAAGCTTGCCGTATGATGGAACAAGGACAGTGGACAAAGCACTTAAACCATGTGTGACGAGGGAACAAAATGAGAAGCTAACAACTATCCCAACAGCTAAGGAAATCAGAGAAGCTACCTTTGCCATCCACCCTGATAAGGCACCTGGTCCTGACGGCTTCTCCGCCTGCTTCTTCCAGGCAAACTGGGAAACGGTGGGTCCAGCCGTAGTCGAAGAAATCCAAAGCTTCTTCACCACCGGTAACCTCGCACGACAAATCAACAATACGGTGGTTAGACTGATCCCCAAAACAACTACAGCAAAAAGAGTTGATGACTACATGCCAATAGCTTTATGCAACATGTACTATAAGATCATATCTAAGCTATTATCTCTACGTCTCAAGCCGGTACTAGCAGGAATCATCTCCGAAAATCAATCAGCATTCATACCGGGGAGAGCAATAGCTGATAATGTTCTCATAACCCATGAAGTCTTACATTTTCTCAAGAACTCAAAGGCAGAAAAAAATGCACAATGGCTGTTAAAACAGACATGTCAAAGGCCTATGATAGAGTGGAGTGGAGCTTTGTATCTTTAGTTCTCAAGAGGCTAGGTTTTCATGACATCTGGATAAATTGGATCATGCAATGCATCACAACGGTTCACTACTCCTATCTAGTCAATGATTCAGTTTACGGGAATGTAAAACCTTACCGTGGGATCCGTCAGGGAGACCCTCTCTCACCATATATTTTCATTCTCTGTGGAGAAGTCTTGACGGGTCTGTCTCGAAAGGCGGAGAGAGATGGCACTCTTCAAGGAATCAGAGTTGCTAGAGCATGTCCAATAGTGAATCACCTATTGTTTGCGGACGACACCATGTTTTTCTTCCAAGCAAACCGGAAAAGCTGTGAAAAATTGGTCCAGATCCTCTCGGAGTATGGTAAAGCTTCAGGACAGAAGATAAATAAAGCTAAATCCTATGTGACCTTCTCTTCAAAAACTCCACTGGAGGTCAGAGCTACTGCAAAG
The DNA here is from genome assembly GCF_000695525.1 of Brassica oleracea var. oleracea. NCBI lineage: Eukaryota > Viridiplantae > Streptophyta > Magnoliopsida > Brassicales > Brassicaceae > Brassica > Brassica oleracea. The sequence continues at coordinate 4,672,329 of NC_027755.1, forward strand.
ACAATTTTGGGAATCAGTAAAGAGGGTGGACTAGGTAAATACCTTGGACTCCCTGAACATTTTGGGAAAAGGAAAAGAGATTTGTTTACCTCAATCGTGGACCGCATACGCCAAAGATCCCTCAGCTGGTCAACTCGATTCCTAAGCCGAGCAGGAAAGCTGACGTTGCTTAAAGCTGTCCTGCTGCAATCCCTACATATACCATGAGCTGCTTCCAAATCCCTGTAAGCCTTTGTAAACGCATACAATCAGTTTTGACGAGGTTTTGGTGGGATGGAACTGAAGGACAAAAAAAAAGATGTTTTGGGTTTCTTGGGATAGAATGACAGCTCCTAAAGCTTTGGGAGGTTTGGGTCTTAGGGATATACAACTCTTTAATCAGGCTCTCTTGGCTAAGCTAGCGTGGCGAATCATCACAGTACCGGATTGTCTACTAGCTAGAATACTTAAAGGAAAATACTGCCAACGGACGAGCTTCCTAGACGCAAATCTACCGAGTACTTGTTCACATGGTTGGAGGAGTATTCTCTTTGGGAGGGACCTTCTAAAGGAGAACTTAGGCAAGGCCATAGGGAATGGGCAGACAACTAGAGTATGGAAAGACTCATGGATTTCTCTAGAAGAAGATGTCAGACCTCTAGGACCCCAAAGAGAAGAAGACATGGACCCCATGGTCTCGGACCTACTAACTACAGACATGAAATGGAACGGAGCTAGGCTAAAGGAAATCTTACCTATGATGTCTTAGAAGATCCTCTGTATTCAGCCACGTAGAAGTGGAGTGGAAGATAGGTTCATTTGGCAACCGCTCCCTTCGGGAGTCTATTCGACAAGGTCCGGCTACTTCTCAGCTGCTAAGAAAGCCCGAATTCCATCAGTGAGCACATGTGATGATTTCAAGTGGTTAAATGATGTGTGGAGAAGCTCGTGCTCACCAAAACTGCGACTCTTTCTCTGGTCGATTATCAACAATGCACTTCCCATTGGGGAAAACCTACAGAACCGAGGAATGATATCAGCAACTAACTGTCCTAGATGCAACGAAAAAGAGACAAAAATGCACATCTTCTTCACCTGTCCTAGTTCCAATCTCACACGCAGTTCACATAGCTGCAGGAATGGACTTCACAGAAGCTCTTACAAGATTTAGGAGAACAATTTGTCTACCCCCGACAGGAGTTGTGGGAGCAATCGTGCCGTGGATAGCATGGTCGCTCTGGCTCTCCAGAAACACTCTGATATTTGAAGATAAGAAGATAACCCCCGAGGAAACGACAACAAAAGGAATTCGATTAGCCCTAGAGTGGAACCAAGCTCAAAGGAAAGAGATTAAAAATAGTTCCTTACCTGAAGAATCACGAGATCGAGTCCACACAACCTCAGACAACTCTCCAATGAACGGATCGACAACATGTAAGACAGACGCAGCTTGGGACAAGAACCGTAAAAGGGCAGGTTTAGCTTGGAACTTCTCAGGCCCGACAATACCTAGTCCAGTAGAAGGCTCGCTGGTGCAGGACTTTATCGCCTCTCCTCTGGTCGCAGAAGCTTTGGCCCTGCTGACAGCTCTCGGATCGGCAAAGGATCTCGGCATCACAAAACTTGAAGTCTTTTCAGACTGTGCAACGCTCATCGGAGCAACTAATGGCAGGATCCAGAGCAAAGAGTTGATCGGAATCGTGAGTGATATACGATCAATCTCGTCTGGATTCACCTCTCTATCTTTCTCCTACTTTCCTAGATCAAAGAACTCTCTTTCAGATTGTCTTGCAAAAACTGTGCTTCGTGCTTCTATATCAAACCCTTTAGTGGGCTAACGGTTTTGGGTCATGGCCCAATTTATGAATGCATTTTAGTGACAAAAAAAAAAACTAAAGTACAAGCAATTAGTCTCTACAAGATTTGAGTTCGACCCGTGTACCAACAGCTTCATTGCCAAACAGTGCATTCTGGACTTGACCCATATCCGTTGTCAATCCTTGCCTCAATCCATACCCATAAACCGGACAGAATCATCCGGACTAAAAGTCAGACCCTGACGTCGCTAAGCATGAACAGTACACCAAGTCACAGCTACAGAAGATGCGGAACTCATACCACTGGGACAAATCTCAATCCATTCATCGGTGCTGGGAAGTATAGCTCCGCCATGCTTCAGCGGACAAAACCATATCTCCGGGTGACTACTCCGTCAAAATGAATCTTGGAGCGTGTTGTCCCCGAGAACCAGAGAGAAATTCTTCATCCACCGCATGTCATGTCTCTTCTCCATCCGTCTCACCGTCTCACCAGAAGGTAGATCCGAGACATCGAAGACGTCTGACCGACCCACGCGCAGAAGCCTTGAAGCTCTCACCAGAGAAATGAAAAGAGAAAACCAGATCTGGCAATTTCTTAAGTCCTAAAAGCCGGCTATCTTCTCTTCAGACACACCGTGAGTCTTGCCGTCTCTCCAAAGGATGCCGGTAACCGCCACCGTCGAGCAAATCGCAGCTTCACGAAAACTCGAAACGGCTCAAAGAAGGTTGCATATCAACTTGGGTTGAAAGAAGAGGAAAATAGCAAAAAAGGAAAAGAGGATGAAGGGGTTTACTTCTGTCGACTTCTTCTTTTGGTCGCGAGAGAAATGTTAAATTAAAGTTTCTTTATCCCTTTTAAGGTTTTGTATTCGGTAGGTTTGAATTAGACAGTAGAACCTAAAGAATTAAAAAAAAAATCTGAAATTAATTAAAGATTAATTAGAGTTTAGTTTGAAGCTTTTATATATTTATATAAATGTTATAGTTGTTAAATATTATCAACAAAACACGTTCGCTCAAGTGGTAAAGATTGTCTGACTGGTTCAAACGCAGCGGTTGCGGTTGCGGTTGCGGAAGTTTACGGATGCGGGTGGTTGCGGTTTCTAGCGGTTTTAAGAGATTTGTACGACTGGTTCTGCGGTTAGAAATTAGTGCGTTTGCGGGATACTTATGACTGGTTAACTACCAAATACAGTAGCGGGTAAATAATAAATTAACAATATTTACATTTTGTTTAATTATAAAATATCAAAAATCAGAATATTTTAATAAATATGAAAATTATATTTAGAAAGTTATAGTTTAAAAATTTTTAAAATTATTGAAAATATTTTTATTTTAAAATTTTATAATAATAATTAAAATATAATAGATATATTTTAGTATTTTTATAATTCTAATTTTAAACTTTTATTGAATATTTTTATTTTTGTATTTATATGTTTTAAGAAAAAAAGGAAAAAAAATTATCCTCCCGCAACCGTCCGCAACCGCCAGCAACCGCAAACGCTAGCTGGAACCAGCTTTTGATTTTAAGAGGTTCAGAGCGGTTTGAAACGATTTATAGCGGTTTGTAGCGATTTGTAGCGGTTTGTATGATTGTTTCGAAATGCTGTCAACCGCTACCAACCGCAAAAGCTGTGTTTGCGGGTGGTAGCGGGAAAACCAGTCGGCCTGAGTTATGACTTTCATAATCCAAGTTCAAACCCTTTTTGGTATTATTTTTTTATTATTTTCACTTTCTTTTTTGATGAATGACAAAATTGTTATTTCAGTGTCATCTTCTTCTTTTAATTTACGAATTTTCTAGTTCTAAAACCAGTGGCCTCCACTTTGTTTCACTCTTTCATAAAAATTCTTACACAATTATATCAAATCTTTTACAGATCTAAAGAAAAACATGTTTTAACATAAAATCAAACAAAACCGGTATTTTTCTTTGAAGTTTCAGTTTGTTGACAAATTAAGGTAAAATCCCAACGGTATCTCAATCACAGGTAACCAGACCAAATAGCCTAGTATTTTGAAGATGGTGCAAAAGTATATCCTCTGTCATGGTTTCCAATTCTTTGATGATTTAAATTTAGTTGGGTAAACAACTATGAAGGTTAAGGCAAAAATCAAAAGTTAGATATTTTAGAAACTCACACCCTTTTAAGAAAAGGGAAATCATTTCATTCATGAATGGTTAAGTTATATATACATATAAAACATCAATCAAATAAGTTGATGAAGGTAATAGATGTGTGATTGCATCTGGACATTAAACGTTAATTTTGTATGCCATGGTTACATCACAGTTTAGGGAGACATGCAAAATATCTCAGCGTTTTTTTTTGTTAAATACTATGGGAGAGGTGTTAAATTATGTATTTGATAATGACTACAAATGATCATGATTAATTTGTGGCCATCACAACCAACTCCGACTTACATTCTCAATTCGAAGCACTGCAGAAATAAGTTACGGAGATGAACTCAGATAGGGTAAACAGCCACATCTCGACTGGTGGCTCAAGAATCATCTAAGAAGGGCAAACACCGGAAAGAAAAATGGAAGGATATTCCAAGCAGCATGAGAAAAGTGCGCAGAAATTAACACATCTTGAAGTGGAGTATTAGCGAAGCTGGGCCTCAGGTCTTAGAGCAGTTCAAGCCCACACAGAAGCTAAAACACCAACGGAAACTTGTGCTCAAAACAGACAAACAAGCGACAAAAAGGACAATGGTACGACCTCATCAATCAAGACAAGAAACATGTTTTCTATGCTTGAAGATAAGGAGTGAGCTGGAGAAGAATATCCACAATATATTCTTTTAGGTTACAGTGTGTGTCCTCTAGTACATAAGACACCAATTGTAGATCTGAAAACCTTATGAATGAAATAATGAATCTTTAGAAACCTTTGTTCATCAACTCTCAAGTTTAGTTTCTTGGCGGTACAAACCCCTTCTGATGCGTTTACTCCTGCTATCCTTTCTATCACTCAGGTCGTCACTCTCAAACTGAGTGATACCAACTACCTTTCTTGGAAGCTTCAATTTGAGTAGTTTCTTAACAGTCAGCTACTGCTTGGTTACGTCACCGGAGCTCTTCGCCATATCAGTTCGAAATGGAGACACGGTCACATAAGCCCCAAATCCAAATTTTCTCAAATGGGTTCACACAGATCAACTCATCAAGGCCTGGTTGATTGGTTCCTTGTCTGAAGAGGCTTTGAAGAGTATCTACGGGTTACACACTTCTCAGGAGATCTGGTACGCTCTGGCGAAGAAGTATAACCGAGTTTCAGCTACCAGACGTCTCGACATACAGCGAAGGATTCAAACCACCACAAAAAGGTTCAAAACCCTTGTCTCAGTATCTGTCTGAAATCAAGTCTTTGTGCGAACAGCTTGACTCCATAGGAACTCCAATCTATGACCAAGAGAAGATATATGGTGTACTTAATGGCTTGGGTAGAGAATATGAGTTGATTGTTACTGTCATTGAGGATTCCATGGACAATCTTCACGGCCTAATCTTCGATGATGTCATGTTTAAACTGACTGGCTTTGATGATAAGCTTCAGAAGTACGAGACAGCACCTGAGGCAACTTCTCATCAAGCCTACTACACTCACAGAGGTGGATACTCAGGTCGTGGAAGAGGACAGTACAGAGGAGGCTACAGAGGTCGTGGATCCTATACAACTGCTGGCAGAGGCTTCCCACAGCAGTTTGTTCAACCAGCGAGTAGAAGCTCTTACTCTGAGAATGACCAGCGACCAACCTGTCAAATCTGTGGAAAGTATGGTCATCCAGCTTTCAAGTGCTTCAAGCGTTTTGATCAGTCCTACAATGTTGAAGAGATGAAGCATGCTCTTGCCACAATGCGGTTGTCTGAAGCTGCAGGGTCATCTGGTCCGAACTGGTACACTGATACGGGTGCAACACATCATGTGACAAATGATCCTCAGCATCTACTGTCTTCTCTTCCATATGAAGGATCATACTCGGTGATTGTGGGTAATGGAGACTTTCTGCCCATAAACACATTGGTTCTGTACCTCTTCCCACAACATCAGGTAACATTTTGTTAAATGATGTGCTAATATGTCCTGATATTACAAAATCTCTGTTATCAGTTTCAAACTCACGAATGATTACCCTTGTGAGTTCACTTTTGACAATAAGAATGTGTTTGTTAAGGACAAGGCAGCCCAACAGGTGCTAAGTCAGGGAAGCAAGAATAAAGGTCTTTACAGATTAGAGAATCCTCAGTTCCATGTCTTCTACTAAACACGACAGAGAGCTGTGTCTGACGTGGTTTGGGATAGGCGGTTGGGGCATGCTCATCATCAAGTCCTTCAACATCTATCATCAATAAAGGCAATCACCATCAATAAGAGTATCCAGTCCATGTGTGAAGCCTGTCGTCTAGGAAAGTCTTCTAAGCTTCCGTTTTTAGAGTCTGTTTTTACTGCTTCTAGACCTCTTGAGAGGATACATTGTGATGTATGGGGTCCAGCTCCTGTAATGTCAGTCCAAGGGTTCAGATATTATGTTATATTTATTGATAAATTCTCAAGATTTTGTTGGATCTATCTTCTAAAGCAAAAGTCTGATGTGTTTTCAAAATTCAAACTATTCCAACAACAGTCTGAAAATGTGCTTCATAATCGCATAGACATTTTCCAAAGCAATGGTGGTGGTGAATTTGTAAACAAAGAGTTCTCAGCTTACCTCTCTCAGTGTGGAATCAAACACTACATCTCCTGCCCTCATACTACAGAGAGAAAGCACCGACATCTCACTGAGTTGGGCCTTTCGATGATGTTTCAAGGGCATCTCCCTCCTCAGCCTTGGGTTGACTCTTTTCTCACTGCTAACTTCCTCATAAATCTTCTTCCCACCTCTGTTCATGAGAAGATGGCCAGTCCCTATGAGCAACTTTATCAGAAGACACCTGAGTACACTTCACTGCGAGTTTTAGGGTGTGCGTGCTACCCATATCTAAGACCCTATGTGCACAATAAGTTCGACCCCAAGTCACTTATGTGTGTCTTCCTTGGATACTCTGAACAATACAAGGGATACATGTGCTTATATCCCCCAACTGGCAGAGTTTATCTCAGTCGTCATGTTCTATTTGATGAAACAAGGTTCCCTTTCACTGACATGTACAAGAACCATCTTCCTCAAGCAACATCACCGCTCATGCAGTCCTGGTACAAACAATCTGAGACTCCTGCAGAGGCGAGTAGAATACCTCATACGCAAAGACAAGAAGAAGAAGAGACCAGAACACCACAGGTTCCAGTGCTTCCGGTGGACAATACAGAAGCAGAAAATCACCAAAACAATGACCATTCTGAGAATGAGACAACTACAGATCACTCAGAAGACAGTTCTACAACAAAAGATGAGGCAGACGCTGTTGAGTTCGGCAATGAGCAAGTACCAGCTCAACCTCAACAAGTGGAACAAGTCGTAGAAAGCTCTCAACCGATGATAACGCGCAGAAGAGATGGTATTTTCAAACCAAACCAAAGATATGTGTTGTTCAGTGTGAAAGGTGTTCCCACTGAACCAACTACTATTGCCGAAGCTCTGGCTCACGAAGGATGGAATGCATCAATGGTTGAAGAGATAGAAACTTGTGATGAGATTGAGACATGGTAGTTAGTCCCACCTCCAGAGGATGTTCACTTGGTTGGATGCAGATGGGTGTTTAAGGTGAAGTTAAACGCTGATGGAACAGTTCAAAAAATGAGATCAAGACTTGTAGCCAAAGGAAATCAATAAGAAGAGGGTATAGATTTCTTGGAGACTTATAGTCCAGTGGTTCGTACAGCCACAGTGAGAATGGTTCTTCATCTTGTGGTAGTCTCACATTGGGAAGTGAAGCAATTGGATGTTAAGAACGCCTTTCTTCATGGCGATCTTCATGAAACTGTTTATATGAGACAGCCGCCTGGGTTCGAAGATAAGGATCATCCTGAATATGTCTGCAAGTTACATAAAGCCCTCTATGGCCTTACACAGTCACCCCGGGCATGGTTTGACAAACTAAGCTCATATCTTATCGAGTTTGGATTCAAATGCAGTACAAGAGATCCATCATTGTTCATCTACAGAGATAACAAACACGTCATGCTGCTGTTACTCTATGTCGATGACATGGCTCTTATAGGTAATGATCAACAGTTCATATCAGAGTTTGTGGCTAAGCTAAGTGAGAAGTTTCGTCTCGAGGACATGGGACCGTTAAGCCATTTTCTTGGGATTCAAGCTATCAACTCAACAAATGGTTTGTTTCTGAATCAGGAAAAATACGCAAAGGATCTACTTCAGGCTGCGGGGATGTTAGATTGTTCTCCGATGCCAACGCCACTACCGTTGCAGCTGAACAGAGTTCCTGATCAAGATACTCCGTTCTCTGAGCCCACCTACTTTAGAAGCCTCGCTGGCAAGCTCCAATACTTGACTCTAACGCGTCCTGACATACAATTTGCTATTAATTTTGTATGTCAGAAAATGCATACACCAACAGTCTCGGATTTTCAACTCCTCAAGCGGATTCTACGATATCTGAAAGGCACCATCAACATGGGTCTCACACTTCACTCTGATACAGACTCCATGTTGAGAGCTTATTGTGACAGTGACTGGGCCGGCTGTAGGGATACAAGGAGATCAACGGGAGGATTTTGCACCTTTCTTGGAGTTAACATCATTTCCTGGTCTGCTCAGAAACAAGACTCTGTTGCAAGGTCGTCCACTGAAGCAGAGTACCGAACCTTGTCGGATACGGCATAACTATCTTGGATTGAAGCTCTGCTGGGTGAAATGGGTCTTCATCATTTTAAACCAGCGGAAGTGTACTGTGACAATCTCTCTGCGGTACACTTGACTGCTAATCCTGTTCTACATAAGCGCACTAAAAACTTTGAGACTCACTACCACTATGCACGTGAAAGGATTGCTAAGGGGTCGTTGGTCGTTCAACATGTGCCAGCAATCCAGCAGTTAGCTGATGTGTTTACGAAGTCTCTTCCGTTTCAGAGCTTCAGAGATTTGAGATACAAACTCGGTGTGGACGTCCCTCCCACCTCGAGTTTGCGAGGGGATATTAGCAAAGCTGGGCCTCAGGACTTAGAGAAGTTCAAGCCCACACAGAAGCTAAACACACCAACGGTAACTTGTGCTCAGAACAGACAAACAAGCGACAAAAAGGACAATGGTCCGACCTCAGCAATCAAGACTAGAAACAGGTTTCTGTGCTTGAGATAAGGAGCGAGCTGGAGAAGAATATCCCCAGTATATTCTTTTAGGTTACAGTGTGTGTCCTCTAGTATATAAGACACCAATTGTAGATCTGAAAGCCTTATGAATGAAAGAATGAATCTTTAGAAACCTTTGTTCATCAACTCTCAAGTTTAGTTTCTTTATTGCTTATATGGAGAACCGTGTTCTTCAAGGGGAAAACTCTGCCTTGAAGACATCAAGAAAATCACGACACAGGTTCTAAACCGATTCAATACCTCTGCAAACCCGTTATACCCCTGCTGGAGCAGGAAACACGGCCTAGAAAACTCTCGCAGAAAACAGATAGCAAATTGTTAATGTGACATCCAATGATGTCAATCGTGCTAACTTGTTAGTGGACGATGAGAACACATACAAGAATATCGTTACAAAAATGCAGGAGGCGGCAGTGGCCAAAAGGTTGGCAAAAACCTCATATCCGGAAGAACTCTTCTCCTATGCAGATACTCCATTCACTACTGAAATTTTGCTCATCAAAATGCCAAGGAAATTCTCTTTTCCGAACATACAAATGTACGATGGAACAAGCAATTTGAATAGCCTCGTGGCCCATTATAGGTAGAAGATGCTCAACATGTCGACACATTCCTTTGCAGCCTTGACTGAACAGTTTGTCGAGCAGTTAACGAACAACAGGAACATAGAAAAATTGATGACGATCTATATCATATCTTGCAGCATAGGGCCAAGCCCTTGCGTAACTAAATAGCATACTTCCGCCATAAGATTGTATCCATCCCTAATGTAACGCCTTTATCGTCTTGTCTGCCTTCAAAAGAGGCATGTTTCCCGACAGCGATCTTTACAAGGAAGTAACGAAGTACCAATATAGAACCATAGAGGACATCTTGTTCTGGGTATGGGAATAATTAAAGTGGGACGAGGATTAAGCATTTTGAATCGAACTCTCTCACAAACCAGAATCTAGAGTCATGATAATTGAGAAAGGCAACAAAGATGACAAACCCAATCACAAGCCATACAAAGAAACAATAGATAGGAGTATCAGGAGATATCATCATCGACCGATAGAGAATGTCAGTAATAACATGGCTGAACATCTCTAAACTCTCCTTATTAAAACCAGAATTGTTCAACGTCATTAGGCAGACAGGCCCCCATGTTTAGTGGCCTTAGAAGATGAGAGGATCACACACATAGAAAAATACAAATAAATTTTGTGAGTTTCATAATGTCAACAGTCTTTAAAGAGAAGAGTACCTTTCATGAAAGATAGAGATCATTGGGTTACTAAAAACTGGTTACCTCATAGAATTTGTATCCGATAGAGAGAAAAACTTGTGAGCGAAAATGTTGGGATCAAAATCGGTAACGATGAAATCAATGTCGGAAAATTCCCGAGAAATCTTTTCTAAAGAAAATAAGAATACCCAAAAATAAAACTTTGTATTTTTAAATGGTCATCACTCGACAAGCTCCTCTCAAAGGATCATTCAATCCCTGGAACGGACTATTACCGAGCATCGAAGCAACGAAACCAGGGATCGGTCGACCCGTCGCCAGGTAAAATGGGCAAGCCACACCCAACTCGCCCAACGGTGAGTCGGACCAATCGATCCGACTCGCCGTTGGGCGACTTGGATGAACCAAATCTGACTCGCCGTTGGGCGAGTTGGACGATCCGTCTCCAACTCGCCCGACGGCGAGTTGGATCAGCCTTATCCAATTCGCCATTCAGCGAGTTGGATCAGACCTGCACCATGAATTCTCATCTCTAGAGCTCCCTCCTTCGGGTCTCGATCAAACTGTCTCTTGTTTCGTCTTGATCGGAGTTACCGTTGAAACTTTACGATAAAACGACAAAGACTTATTTTCTCGTATAAGTTCGGATCAAATCGTCTAAAACGATAACGATTAACTTAACACCATGGTTATCTTGGCTATACAATTGATTTCTGCTATTTCGTAAAACTGACGTCGTACTGAAGGCAATTCTTCGGAAAGAAATCGTAAAAACGTTTTAGTCCAAAATAGCGCAAAGGGTCTAAAACGCGACAAAAGCACACTTACGTTTTTTTTTACGAGAATCGACCCAAAGTCACTATGATGGTTTATAGAATATTCTTGAGAAGGGATAAATGTCAAGTTTGAAGACAAATGTCAAGTTCGAAGATAAATGTCAAGTTTCAAATGATAATCATGAAGATCCAGAAAAATGGAATATTTCCGCGAGAGGATAAACTCGAATCAGGGGCAGAAAAGGAAAGACAGCCGACCTTAAAGGAATATATAAGGGGAGACAAGGAGGGGAGCGCAGGGGACGATTCTTTTAAACTTAGAACTCTCTGCACTAAGAAACCTTAGGCTTTATTCTCGACAAGTTCGGTTTCTATGACTTGCACTTATACTAGACGAACTCGCCCAGGTAGTTCGATCTCTTGTTCAAACCCTTTCAATTGAACTATGTTCGTCTTGATCCTCGAAAAGAGTACGTAGGCAGCCTTTCATAAGGTTCAGTCCGAAATAAATCAAAGCCTTTTTTATATCTTTTTCGTTTGCTGTTATCGAGCTGCGACTCAAGTAGGTTTAAGGTTTTTGCTTGCTAGAACTAGAGAATTCGCCGACAGCTCTTGCAGCCGAAGCTTTCATAATCTCTTATAATAATCGCAACGCTCTTATACAGATTCGAAATAATGATCTACTTTCTATGTTAATTCGTTTTGATATCTTTTCATATTTTCTGCATTTGTTTGGTCACTTGTTGTTGGCTTTCGCAGAGAATCCATACCTCAGGAAATTTAGGGGTTTCCTAACTTTCCTTATTTTACAGAGATTGATAGTGCGAATTTCGGTTCCCACAGAAAACGAGAAAAATAGTTAATTGGCTCAAATTACTTTTGTTTCGCCACCACGCCACGATATGATGATCATTGTCGTATCAGGAGGCTTCGAATTCAGAAGAATTACACATGCAGCCGCCAAAAGAACACCAGGGGTGCCAAGAATGGTCAAGAAATCCAAAGACCAAACATAAAGCCCCAACAAACACAAGCGAGGAGCATGAGTGTGGGAACCGAAATTCGCACAGTCGATTTCCGTTTAAATTAGGAAAGTTAGGAAAACCTTAATTTCCCAGAGGTCCCGGATATCTGTTAAACCACACGCCAAGCAATCAGAACACGCAAGTAAAGATGAAAAAAAATAAGAAATCGTAAAAGAGAGCAAAAGGAGTTTTATTCCGAATTTGCGTATGAGCGTTACAACAAGGTAGAAGCCTCGGCTATGAGAGCTGTCGGCGAGATTCCTAGTTCTAACAACCTAAGACTGAAAAACCTAGTTGAGTCGCAGCTCGAAATAACAAAAAACGGAAAGTTGCCTAATTGCTCTAAGTGCTAAGTTTTCTCTGAAAAAGTCTCTCCCATGCTTCTCGCCTAGGGCTCCTTATATACTGGCTCCTAGGTCGGTTTGTGCTTTTCCCCTCCTGCCCTTAAGCCGTCATAGCGTAAAAATGGAGATATTCCATTTTTTCCAATCTTCGTAATTATCTTCAAAATTTCGTATTTATCCGCGGAAACTTGACATTTATCTTTCCTTGCGAACCAAGCGTAAACCGCCATGCGGCTTACGGGCTGTCGGTTAAGAAATCGTAAGTTGGGCCTTGAGTCAAGTCTTAGGTCCCTTTGGGACGTCTTCTGACTCGAAGCGTTTATTACGGCTTCTTTCGATAAAGAACGAACTTTCCGTGGTTTTTACCGAGTGGAACGGACACTCGGTCTCTACGTAGCGACCGAGCTTCGGCTCGAGCTCGGTCGTTACGTAGCGACCGGACAGCGTGCATGTGCGGTAGTAGCGTAATGACCGAGCTTGGTTCGTCCGTGTTCCGATCGTCTTACTCGGACCTATCCGTAACTGGTCTAGGTATGTTTCCGATGGCTTATGTTCGATCTAAATAGAATTCGAACGAAGCTTTATCACAGAAACATACGTTGCGACGTTCTCTTGACCGATCATGATTTGTTGCGAAAAGACATACTTGTATTTTACGGACTTTCAGACATTGATTCCGTCGTGACCGATTTTGACCCCAACAGTTAGCCCC
>NC_027755.1:4685534-4685867 GCF_000695525.1 Brassica oleracea var. oleracea
TAGCGAGTGGCTTGGCAAGTTAGGCAAGTTAGGTGAGTTAGGCGGAATTTATGGTCGAAAAGGTCTGTGGTAAGTGGTCTTCTCGCTCTTCTAAAAATAGAACGCGATAAGATTGGGGCTGCGACTTATGACGGCTGCCTACGTACCCTAGTTAAGGTTTGTATGACTAGTTTTCCAGCGAGACATTTACGGTCTGGTTTTTATGTAGAGGTTATCAGGCGTGTTGCTGCCGATGGCATTTTATATGGGTGTAGAAGGAAAACTACGAGTTGTCATCTCGTAATCTAACTCTGTGTGAACTGCTATATCCGTGATCTGTTTCGAGAGTTTTCC
>NC_027755.1:4685912-4686138 GCF_000695525.1 Brassica oleracea var. oleracea
TTTGGGATCTCGTATCAAGGTTTTTGATACTATGCCTAGAGATGTTAGAGACCAGTGCGCTGGGTTTAGGGCAAGACCTAGGTTTACTCCTGGTTTTAGAGGGTGCTATGACTAATTCGACTTACGTATCCCGTTTCACTTTCATCCTGATTGCATACCGATTTAAAGTCCACGATAGGTTCTCGGCTTATACGACTTGTATGGTTGGAACCGAGCATCTCTCCAA
>NC_027755.1:4688351-4688755 GCF_000695525.1 Brassica oleracea var. oleracea
GAAAAGCGTTTCGATCGGGATTCAAAAGAGAACAAAAAGGATGAGCTTTTTGTGGCCTGACAGGTCGCTATGTAGCGAGATGGAGGCCTTACAGGTCGCTACGTAGCGAGTGGAAGCAAGCTAAGAAGAGTCCTACTTGTTTTCGTCGTAAAATCTCAACGGAAACTCCGATTGAGACGAAACGAAAAGCGTTACGATGAGGATTCAAAAGAGAACGCAAAGGAGGACCCTTTTTAAGCCTGACCGGTCGCTACATAGCGAGTGGAGAGTTGGCTTGGGCTCGGTCGCTACGTAGCGACCGAGCTGTGTGCGTGCTCGGTCGCTACGTAGCAACCGAGCTGTGTGCTTGCTCGGTCGCTAAGTAGCGACTGAGCTGTGTAATCAATTTGTTGCGCTTCCTTTTT
>NC_027755.1:4688777-4689161 GCF_000695525.1 Brassica oleracea var. oleracea
GCGACCGAGCTGTGTGCGTGCTCGGTCGCTACGTAGCAACCGAGCTTGGCTGGAGCTCGGGCGCTACATCGCGACCGAGCTGTGTGCGTGCTCGGTCGCTACGAACTCGGTCGCGACGTAGCGACCGAGCTTGGCTTGAGCTTGGTCGCTACGTAGCAACCGAGCTGTGTGCTTGCTCGGTCGCTAAGTAGCGACTGAGCTGTGTAATCAATTTGTTGCGCTTCCTTTTTTCGCGATTAACCTAGGGGTTTTCTGCGGTTTTTGGGAGAACAAGTTTTACCCTTCCGAAATGTTTTCGGAAAACGTGTTTTGGTAAAACCCTTACGCATTGAGATTTCTTTTGTTCGGTAATGAGCCAAACTTACGGGGTTTGATAAGATTTAT
>NC_027755.1:4690108-4696748 GCF_000695525.1 Brassica oleracea var. oleracea
AGAACGAACTTTTTGCGGTTTTTACCGTAAAGTTTGATCGATGACTTAGAATGGCGGGAAACATGAAATGGGTTCGCTACGGTCTTCGGGAGATAGCATCGAAGGGTAGACGAGAATGCATGGACTAATTGTCGTATCGACGTTTCGGAAGAGCTCGGTTGCTACGTAGCAACCGAGCGGAACGAACGATCGGTCGCTACGTAGCGACCGAGCTTACAGCGTGCATGTACGGTAGTAGCGTAATGACCGAGTTTGGTTCGTCCGTGTTCCGATCGTCATACTCGGACCTATCCGTAACTGGTCTGTGTATGTTTCCGATGGCTTATGTTCGATCTAAATAGAATTCGAACGAAGCTTTATCTCGGAAACATACGTTGCGACGTTCTCTTGACCGAGCATGATTTGTTGCGAAAAGACATACTTGTATTTTACGGACTTTCAGACATTGATTCCGTCGTGACCGATTTTGACCCCAACAATGAGAAAACATGGCTTCATAGCATGACACCCTGGTCGTATCTCTTGCGGTTGAGAACTGTTTGGTAAAGAGAAGATTGGTGAACAACGGAAGCTCCACCAGTATAATTTTTGTGAATGCCTACAACGTCCTAGGACTGAAAAAGATGCCATGATCCATGAAAGCTACACCACTTGTAGGCTTTAGAGGGAACAAATTATAAAGCGGGAAGGTCAAACAGATTATAGGCGAAGTAACCCTTCTTATTTATGCATAAAGAATAGACATGTCAATTAAATTCATGGTAATAGATTATGTCTCATTAGACTTCCATGGATCCATGCCACCATCCACCTTGCATTAGGTCGCCAAAATTTCTACCCCCTGAGTCATTAAAAAAATAAAAGGGGATCAAGAGAACTCTCGCTCCTCTTACTAGACCACTAGCTATGAAATAAAAAACAGCGTTCTTATAGAAATTACAATAAGCGTCTAAGGTGATATCACTCAAATTATTCTAAGGAGTGATTTGTACTGTCTCAAATAAGAAGTCGAGTTGTAACACTTATGGATCGAATCCACAGAGAGCTAAGGCACACAATAGACTATAGAAATCAAGGTTAAGCTAGGTAATCAATATTTAAACAGTAAACAAAGCAGTAAGCAGAGTGAACAATGCAGTTGTTCGATTGATTGATTGAGGTTTGTAAACAATAAAGTGAAAGCGCTAGACCTCAGGATTTATCAATCAAGAGATTCAAAACTACAATCAAGGATGCAAAGGGTTTTATAGATTCAACTCTAGAACTTGAATTCATTAGCAAGTAATTCAGCTTCCGCATGCAATTACTAATCAGATGTCTAAATACAATATTCCAGCTGTCGCATGCAAACAAAAAATGAGTATCGATCGATACAACCGGTTAAGCATCGATCGATACAACTGGTTAAGCGTCGATCGATACTACTTCAGACAAGCATTATCGCACAGATCAATAATGTTCAATTAGATCTATACCAACTTTCGTACGCGCCTAGATATCTAATCCACTCATGGTTCGGATTCCGTTAATCAATTACACTTTCGTGCCTATCAATTATCTTATGATTCTAGGTTCAAACAATCAGTCACACTGTCTTGCTTTTCTAACTATTCCAGATCCTAGAATTACAAGCTACCCTGGTGTAGAAATCAATAAACAACCCTAGTAATTCTAACAGATTCAGATTGACATTAAGCTCATGATGTCCCTAAATCTAACAGGGTGATTACTCGGACATGCAAGCACTAACACAAATCATGGTCTGAATAATATAATAGATAAAAAGAAATGGTTACCAACAGAGTTCCAATCAATCTCTGAAGAATAATTGATCTTCTCTCCAAACCTAAAACTAGAATAATTAAGTAAAGAAAGTGTAACTGTCAACAATGGCTTAGAAAATACATAAATAGGGTTTTAGGTCGTCCACAGGTATTCTGGTAATTTGTGGTTGCTTATGGGCTTAACTCAGTCTTGAAATATACTCGGCCCATGTTCTGGAATCACCGTCGATCGACACCAAAGGTGCACCGTCGATCGATGTTCCTGCATCTCCTCGACAACTCTCTCTCGCGTGACAGACTGACCACTCTTCAGTAAAACGGGCATAACTTCTGATCCAACCGTTGGATTGACCTCAAACTAGTATTGGAAATCTAACTCAAAGATCTATCTTGTGTCAAAAGATCAGCTCAGTCTCACCGTGGGAAGATCTAGATCCATATCTAAACATTTGACATGTCTGTGCAGTTCTGCACTTAAAAGGCTCCAAAAGATCCCAAATTCACCATTTTCCTCTAAAACGTACTTAAACCTGAAAACATACTAAAAAGACCCCAAATCGTAGTAAATATCAAACACTTACATACCATGGTTAAAAGTGGGTAAAATCCATGGTATATCATATATACTTGGCCCATGTTCTGCAATCACCGTCGATCGACACCAAGGGTGCACCGTCGATCGACGTTCCTGCATCTCCTCGACAGCTCTCTCTCGCGAGACAAACTGACCACTCTTTAGTAAAACGAGCATAACTTCCGATCTAACAGTTCTATTGTCCTCAAACCGACCGCATTGGAAATCTAACTCAAAGCTCTATCTTGTTTCAAAAGATCAGCTCAATCTCACCGTAAGAATATCTCCATCCATATCTAAACATCTGACACATCTGTGCAATTCTGCACTCAAAAGGTTCCAAAAGATCCCAAAATCACCAATTTCCTCCAAAATGTATCTAAACCTGAAAACACACTAAAAAGACTCCAAATCGTAGTAAATATCCTAAAACACTTATATACCATGCCTAAAAGTGGGTAACATCCATGGTATATCAACTCCCCCAGACTTACTCTTTTGCTTGTCCTCAAGCAAAACAGTGAGCAGTCTCTCTGAAAGAGGTTTAAAAACAGTAGGGACTCACAAATTTTAGGAACTCACTATCATCACCTCTACAATGTTGCAAGCCACATCAAATAAATTCTAACTTCATAGGTATCCTATATATTGTATCCTAGCTTAGCAACCAAATCCATCTAACCAGCAACTTAGCTAATAGTGTCTGACTCGCCCCTCTACTGATCTCATTTAATACATCTATAAAAGGTGTAGGCTTTACCTTGGGAGTATCGATCAAAAGACACATGGACTCTTACTCAAACAAGTTTCTGAACACACATGTAGTCTTATCTGATCCATTTCTTCCCTCTTTCTCTCTTCTCTAAATCTTAATTCCAATGAACAATGATGCTGATACAGCTCATCTTTATTCATCTTCTTTTTTGATTTTCTCTTTTATCTTTCTCTTTTTCTTTATTTGTCAAAGTGTAGGCGAATAGTGGGGTCATCGGTAATGTACCTACCCCTCGCTTCCAACGTGTGATCATCCCATTAGAGTAGAATAATGGGGTCGCAGGAGACACTCCGGCCCCTCTAAACTGCATGAAATCATTTCAATCTTTAATACTATAGATGCCGGAGAGAGAGAGAGAGAGGGGAATCAGAAACACACAGAATTTTACCTTCCAGACTTGCAAGAGGAATCCGATCTAATGTATACCAAGCCCCAAGACAAGCAGATTAAGCTCAATTAGGTTAAAGATCAGCTTTGGTTCCTTCAAACAATCTCAGCAAGTGTGGATAATAGGCATGTGATCCACTTTGGTATCTCTAATACACTCTTCAGTCAATAAATCTAAGAGTGGTGCTAGAGAGTGGTTAGATAATAAGTGAAATTGCAAAATTCATTATCCCCTTCTTGACTCAATAACGTTTTGAAAACATTTTATAAAACTCATAGATAAACTAAATATCAATAAACCTCCGCCAGACTTAAATTACACTGTCCCTAGTGTATATCTAGTCAAAGTTTGGTGAGAACATAAATCATAAGTACATAATGTAACAAGGAAAACGATATACCTGATCGATGATGTCAGTATCGATCGACACAATAAAGTGGCAATCGACCGTTTCTGGTGTCATACTGTCGATCGATATCGACCAAGTCTCATCGCTCGATTCTTAGAGCAATCTTCTCCTCGGATCTCTTATTAGTTTTTTTTTATACTCAATGTAAAACATAACATTAGTAGAACCTCCTCCAGACTTAAACAATACTGTCCCCAATGTTATACAGTCTAAGATTGGTGGAAAAATAAACCATAAGTACTAAATTTAACAAGATTTCGCGAGTATACCTGCCATTGATGTGAGTATCGATCAACACAGTTAAGTGGCGATCGAAACTTGTGATGCTCTGTCAATCGATACGCTGGCCAGCCGTCTATCGATGCTGGTTCTCAACTCATGAACCTTGGATCCTCTTTTTTTTTTAGTAGTCTGAAATAAATAAAAACGAAAATCAGTTATAGATGTAAATAAAACCAAATTTTAAACAAACCTAACAGTGGGTTTCCTCCCACTCAGCGCTTATTTTTAGTCATTAGCTTGACTTTTGGATATCTGATTTAGTCTGGATGAGAATGTGAACTTGCTCCAAAACAAGTCGCAGTGTCTCTATTTCTCATCTTTGTGATGCAGTTGATAAAAGCTTTTGCAGAAGCTTCCACTTTGTCTCTCAGCTCTGGATCACATAGCACTCTGACCTTGGTAAAGGGTTCTGGACCTCCTCTGCAGCGCACTCTATACTCAAGACTTTCCTCTTGACATTGCGAAGGGACTAGTGACAGGAAATCTGCATCTACATTCTTTTTTCTTTTTCTTCTTCCTCTTCCTAGTCTTTCCCCCAGACTTAGGCTTTTCAGTCTCGGACTGTTCTGAAATTCGGAGGGTGTCGATCGATATGAATGGCTGAATGTCGATCGATTCTCCAGGTAGAATGACGACCGATTCTGCATGCTGAATGTCGACCGATGGTGAAACTGGTTTTGCAGGCTCGTGATTTGAATTGGATGTAGGTGCTGGACCTTCAAACATTTCTATGCATGAAATAAACTCCTCACTCTTCTTCTTTTCCACATGATCATAGAAGACTCTTTCATCAACATTAGTCAAGTACATCTTATTCCTCTTTAGATCACAAACTGCCCCCACTGTAGCCATAAAGGGTCTTCCAAAAACTAGAGAGGATGTCTTGCCTAATTTGATCTCCACGACATGAAAATCCACAGGGATAGTGCAATCCCCTATCTCGACCTTAACGTTCTTGATCAAGCCTGCTGAGTTTGCTTTGGATTTATCCATGAAAGTGAAACTATCTTGAGAAGGTTCCATCTTTAGTCCTAATAGCTCAACAGTGTCTATAACCATGATACTAAATACATATCCAGTATCGCAGATGGCATTTGGCAAGTCGTGGTCATGTATACATCATGGAATCAGGAACTTTCCAAGCTCTTTTTCCTTCTTCAGGGTCCTCTTAGGTTTACAGCTGACCTTGTTGAAAAGCAGCTCAATGTCCTTATCTGTCTCTCTGCTCTCTCTGAAGAAATTACCAAGTCCTTATCTGTCTCTTTGCTCTCGGCTGACCTTAGGAACCCTCTTCACCCTCTTGTGAAATCCATCAAGTTCCAGTTTTTTAACTTCTCTCTTAAGGTGTTTGGGAATATATGGTTTCCTACACTTTTTTGTCACAAATCTGTGACATATTAGAGACGTTAATATGACTAAATTGTTATGTCGTAAATTAGTAAGTGTTTCGTAACAGTATTGTGACGATCTAAATCGTAATAATTTCTTGTCACAATTAGTAACATAAATATGACGAAATAGATGTTAGTAACAACTGTGACATAATTGTAACTATGTTTATGGTTGCTATCGGGACAAATTTTTTGACAGAATGGTGAGTCTTCAATTTTAAAAAGAAAAAACTAAATGTTTGTGTCAATTTGATATGGACCAATGACAGAACAATGTAACATACGTAATGACACAATTGTTTACTGAAATTTTTACCCTAGGAGACACATTCTAAGTTGTCAATTACACTAAGAAACACATTAGACATACAAGACACATTACCCTAACAAAATTACCAACATAACCTCTAACTAAAGGACATCTCATTTCGTTACACTATCTATCTAGACAAATAAGATAAATTAAAAATCAAAATATAACATCACTTTATCTCTTTGGCGTCGGTTCCTCTTTCAAACAAAATCCCTAATCTGAGAAAACTATGAAACGACGAAACCCTACCCCCTTTC
This sequence comes from Brassica oleracea var. oleracea, assembly GCF_000695525.1. Classification (NCBI taxonomy): domain Eukaryota; kingdom Viridiplantae; phylum Streptophyta; class Magnoliopsida; order Brassicales; family Brassicaceae; genus Brassica; species Brassica oleracea. Next base: position 4,696,282 of record NC_027755.1, read on the forward strand.
TCCCGTGCGACAAATTTGTAATCTGAGAAAGATACTTTTGATGCCGCTCTAAATCTTCTTGATTCGTCTCTCTCGACATCGTATTACCGTGTTCCACCTCTCGATTTTAGTTTCTGGATCGTTTCTTGGCCCCGACCGCCGCCGCGTAGTCTTCAACGCTCTTGCCGATTAGTTCTCGATCTCGATCTCTGTTCTTCTCCGCCTCCTTTGATTCACAGACAAACTCCACATGGAAAGTTAGACCCCGCTTCTTAGAACAACTAGTTGACTCTGTTTTCTCGGCCAAACCCTATGAAAGTGACGGTGGCTCTCTTGGTCAATGTGTGCGTGGATATTGTTGATGTGGTCGGAAGAATTGTGGATGAGGATCTCATAGTTAGTGGTTGTGTTGATGTTGTTGATGTGACCGGAAGAGTTGTGGATGGAGCTCTCGGTGGTGGATACGAAAGTGGTAATAGAGGGAGAGG
>NC_027755.1:4697028-4700307 GCF_000695525.1 Brassica oleracea var. oleracea
TTAAGATCCCACCTTTGTCTTCCATGTTCTTGGTATTTACGAGATTTGTATAAGATAAAAATTTCTGCATTTTGTAAACGTTTATATTTATTTTTGTATTAAACAATTAGATTTTGTTCAGATACATTTTTGTTTAGAAACCAAAAGAAAAATCTATCAGTGAAAAGGTTAAAACCGTGTGGTTCACATGACATCACACTACTCTCACAAACAAAAACTATACGTTAAAGAACAACATTTATTAGAGCCAAAACTATACGCCTCTTCTGAACCATTAGATCTTGTTTCACCAAAAAAATCAACGGCCCAAACAAGAGACCCTAAAACTCATATACCTACTTTTACTTTTCCACCTTCTACATTTATTCCAACCAGAGTGTTATCTGGTTTGGTTCCTTAAAGGGGACATTCTCTTTCCAAACTCGCGCGGAGGGCCTTAATGTCCAACGTAAAGATAACTATCCCAATATTGTGTGCCGTCTACACAATGTGTCTTTAGGCGTTAACAAAAGAGAGAAAGTGTCCGATAGTGTAAACGTCTCTTGTTCACTATGATTCGTTGTGTATATGTGTGTAAATAACACCAAAAACTATTAATCTAGTCGAAGTTAACACTTATTCTGTGTCAAAACAATAAATGTAATTCCAATGAAAACAGAAATAGTTCTTTAAAAATCAACAAACCTTTTATGAATATGAAAGTGAATCACATACACTATGAAAGTGATATTGGGGCTTCTCTGAAATTATGCCACGTGTATTGATATCTTAAACTGCTTATTGATTTCAAGTGATCAATGATGGATCACAAATATATAATCAATAAAACTCTTGTAACTAATAAGTTGAATCATCTATATATTGTGGTACAATTAGAATGATACCAAACGTAGGGAAACTTCATATACAAATAGTTTTTCTGCTCCAAGATTACATTCTTGCATTTTTTAACGTACATGTATGTTTCACCATCATTTGTAGAATGATGATATAAATTTTGGGATAATTTTTTTTGTTACTCCCTATATTACTAAGCTCAAGTTTACTTACTCGTTCATTGGTTATTACGTGAACAAGTGGATTGTCTGGTTATCATATGATACCGGTACGAATTATTCATTGGATCCAAATATTGAAATCTATGCTATTATTTGCGAAGTAAATTTTCGGAATCGAGCTCCCACGTTAAAAGTTAGAGTGGTTAATATCGTTTATACCCTTAATGAATAAAATGTATAAATAAATTGAAAAAATAAAACGAAATTTTAATTTATCTGATTAGATAATTGATTCAAATTATAATAGTAAGAATTATCAAAAATCTGAAAATATTGAGTTATTTTAAGATTTATTTTAGTATAATGAATATAGTGTACAAAGAACTTTTCAAAAATTTATGAAAATGTTTAAGCCCGCATCGCGGGCAAAACACCTAGTTTCCAAATAAAGTTAAAAAAATATCATGTGATAATATATAAATATTTAGTACAAATAATATTAACAGGCCGGCTCACAACAGGGAAAAAGAGTGCACCACCCCGGGGTTCGCGAACAATAAGGGCCTAAATAGTTTTTATACAACTAATTTTTTTAAACAAATAAAATTAGTTTAATTTATAAATAGCACATTTTTAGTATTTCTTTTTTAAAAAAAAACTGATTTGATAAATAAATCTTTTCACCTACATATTTTACCAACTAAAATTTTGTTATATATATATATACATATATATATATATATATATATTATTTTAATTAGATTTGCTGAAAATTTTCATATATAATAGTTCAAATTAAGAATTTTTTTAAAAAAAAACTAAGATCATTAAAAATTTAAAATCTCCAAAAAATACTTTTGTCTAGGGGCCTTGAAATTGTTTAGGCCGACGCTGAATATTAAGAGTTATTCTTGAGTTCAACCCCTAAGGTAAACTTGTAGGGTAAACTTGTAGGTTTACCAACCAATAGTATTTTGCTATTTCATATTTAATATTTTTAAAAATAAGCAATATATTACCAAGTTATATTATGTTTTAAAAATAAAACGGTAAAAATAAATTAAAATAGTGGTAGTTGCATAAAAAAATTAATATTTTTAACATTGCCATCAAAACATTAAACCTAAACCCTTTGGCAAACCCTAAACCTTTGGATAAATCTTAAACCCTAAATCGAAAATACTAAATATTAAATCTTAAAAACATTAAACCTTTTATCTTAACCCCTAAACCCTTGGATAAATCTTAAACCTTAGGGTTTATGGTGTATCCAAGGGTTTAGAGTTTAGTATTTAGTATTAAGATTTAATGTTTTGTTGATGGCATTAAAATATTTAACAATTTTTTTTTTTAGCAACTGCTTCTATTTTTTTTTATCCAAGGGTTTAGGGGTTAGGATTAAGGGTTTAGTGTTTTAAAGGTTTAGTGTTCAGTGTTTTTTGATTTAGGGTTATGATTTATCCAAGGGTTTACCTAAAGGTTTATGGTTTAGGATTTAAAGTTTAGTATTTTGATGACGGCGTTAAAAAATTAAATTTTATTTTATAACTATTACTATTTTTTATTTATTTTTACCTTTTTATTTTTAAAACATAATATAATTTGACTTTACCTTTTTTTTTATAAAAAAAATATTAAGTATGAAATTACAAATTACTATTGATTGATGAACATAGGTTACCCAATAATAACTCAAATATTAATACTTGCAAAAATGGGACTTTATTAAGGTGGTACATATACATGATACAAATCTAGATTTTATTATTTATATTCGCTTAAATATTGAATTAATGTTGACCTACATGGCAAGATGTTTGAAAAGTAATAAGGAATATTCATATTTTAATTAGGGAAACAATTTTTATTTTAGGAGAAAATATCATATTAAGAGATTGACTACAGAGGAAAACAAATCAAAACAAACCAATTTATTATGAACAAATTAATTAGAGAATCAAAACGAGCATAAAATCCCGGTAAAAAGGCATTATATTCGAGTTGTTACCAACTTAACGGAATGACTTTCTCTCACAGTTTATCCCTAGAAACCTAACACTCTACTCACAAAAAGATTGAAGCCGTCTCTCATTTGGTTTTTAACTCTTTTTCATAGCCTTCAATTTCGGAGTTTGCTGTACGTGTGCCCAATACTATGATTTAGGTATTTATTTTCAGTCAATTATTTAAACTCTTTTATGGTTCTGCATCTCAAATGATTTCTTTATATTTGATTGGTTTTTATCCTGCTCATATGCTAATTTTGATTTTCTCATATACT
>NC_027755.1:4700369-4706830 GCF_000695525.1 Brassica oleracea var. oleracea
ATTCTACCGGTACGACGATTTCTATTGACAAGGAAACTATGGAAAATAACACGACAAGCATTGATGAATCTTGTACATTTGTTCTTTTTTGTTGGGGGATTTTCTTCTTCTTTTAATTTGATGTACTGTGTTCTTAGGTATATCTACATATGTGTTTGTGTGTGTTTCTTTGTTGATAACAATTATATAATTGTCAAAATCTTAATAAAAGTAATAAAAATAAAAATAAATAGCTATGAACATCTAAAGTTGTGACCATTAGTTACTACAAAATATGGACAGTTTATAGACGGCAAATTAGTATCTATTTAAGACGAATTCTTACCTGAGTCCTAGTAACAACGAATTCACGTAAGTGTAAGGAATTGGCGACGACTTTGTAATCAATAATTGTGATGATTTGTGACAAGAGTTTTGTTGCAATGAGCTACACAATTGAGACATTTTAGTTGTCACAATAGACCACACAATTAAGACTTTAAATTAGTTATGAATAATGACGGTTCGAGACAATATATAAAGTTAGAATTGGTGACGGTCAAAGGACTATATTGTCGTCAATATTAGTGATATTTTGCGACAATAGATCAGTCACTACAAGTGACATAGTTGCCACATTAAAACTGTCACAAATTAAGACAGTTTGAGACAATTTGATACGTGAGAAATTGTAACAGCTTTGTTACCAATATACGACGTAACTATGTGGGACGAGTTTGTTACACAAAATTTAGTCGCAAGAAATTGTGACATTTTTGTTACTCCAGAACATTTGTGACACACGTATTGCAACCATTAAAACTTGGTAACAAAAACGTAACAATGATTATATTGTTACAATTTCTTTTCTACTGTGACGAAATATTCTGTCACAATACCCAAATTTTCTTGTAGTGCTAGATTTCGCTCTATTCTTAGTTGGAATTCTTTCTTTCGTTGCCTGCCATTCCATGGCAGGTATGTGTCTTTCCATTTGGTGTCGATCGACATATGTCGTCGATCGATACTTTCAACGAAAGAGGTTTCAGCTAGGATCAATTGTTCTTGCTCTGGTGCATCTACAGGTTGCTAACTGGTCTTCTCTGGTGTCTTTAAACAAACTGATGTCTGAGATTGGTTTCGAGTTGCATTCAAGTGGTCTGCATCAATGCTTGATAAACGCACTCGATATGTCAAAGGCGGGCATCGATCGCCGCTCTGCTGCTGTTGTCGTTCGGTGTTTCCCTGTTGTTGTCGATCGATTCCGGCGTGTTGTTGTCGATCGATTCGGGCGTGATGTTGTCCATCGATCTCGTCCGTTTTAACACAGCATGGGATGGGAGGATGTGGGTGTCGTGCAGCGAAGTCTGAGTGGCTCTGAGTTCGAACAGATTTGCACGATCCCAAAAGTGGTGTCGATCGATGCTCGGCTGGGTCTGAGAAGAAACGTGCTGGGTCGACACGATCCCAAAAGTGGCTCTGAATTCGAACAGATTTGCATGATCCCAAAAGTCCTGTGATCCACGTTTCTCTTTGTGGATCGCGCGTTCCAAATGTGCAGGGTCTGAGAAGAAAAGTAATTCCTCCTTGGTGCTTCTGGTACTAATGGATATGTACCTGAAAAACAAGAAAAAACTTTTTGTGAGTAACTTAAAACAGTAAATAAAATCTAGACTAAACCTATTATCAAGTCTAATGGCAATCAAAGCTCCCCGGCAATAGCGCCAAATTTGATATCACTGAAATTACCCTAAAGAGTAATTTGTACTATCTCAAATAAGAGGTCGAGTTGTAGCACTTAGGGATCGAATCCACTGAGAGGTAGGACACACAATAGACTATAGAAATCAAGGTTAAGTTAGGCAATAAATATTTAAACAGTAAACAAAGGAGTAAAAAGGGTGAACAAGACAGTTGTTCGATTGATTGATTGATTGAGGTTTGTAAACAATAAAGTGAAAGCACTAGACCTAGGGATCAATCAATCTAGAAACTCAAAACTACAATCAACGATGCAAAGGGTTTTATAGATTCAACTCTAGAACTTGAATTCATTAGCAATTAATCCATCTTCCGCATGCAATTACTAATCAGATGTCTAAATACAATGTTCCAGCCTTTGCATGCAAACAAAGAATGAGTATCGATCGATACAACCGGTAAGCGTCGATCGATACAACCAGTTAAGAGTCGATCGATACTACTTCAGACAAGCATTATCGCACAGATCAATAATGTTCAATTAGATCTAGACCAACTTTCGTATGCGCCTAGATATCTAATCCATTCAGGGTTCGGATTTCGTTAATCAATTACACTTTTGGGCCTCTCAATTATCCTATGATTCTAGGTTCAAACAATCAGTCACACTGTCGTGCTTTTCTAACTGTTCCAGATCCTAGTATTACAAGCTACCCTGGTGTAGAAATCAGTAAACAACCCTAGCAATCCTAACAGATTCAGTTTGACATTAAGCTCATCATGTCCCTAAATCTAACAGGGTGATTACTCAGACATGCAAGCAATAACACAAATCATGGTCTGAATAATATAATAGATAAAAAGCAATGGTAAAACCAATAGAGTTCCAATCAATCTATGAAGAAGAATTGATCTTCTCTCCAAACCTAAAACAATAATAATGAAGTAAAGAAAGCGTAACCGTCATTAATGGCTTAGAAAATACATAAATAGGGTTTTAGGTCGTCCAAGGGTATTCTGGTAATTTGTGGTTGCTTATGGGCTTAACTCAGTCTTGAAATATACTCGGCCCATGTTCTGGAATCACCGTCGATCGACACCAAGGGTGCACCGTCGATCGACGTTCCTGCATCTCCTCGACAACTCTCTCTCGCGTGACAGACTGACCACTCTTCAGTAAAACGGGCATAACTTCTGATCCAACCGTTGGATTGACCTCAAACTAGTATTGGAAATCTAACTCAAAGATCTATCTTGTGTCAAAAGATCAGCTCAGTCTCACCGTGGGAAGATCTAGATCCATATCTAAACATTTGACATGTCTGTGCAGTTCTGCACTTAAAAGGCTCCAAAAGATCCCAAATTCACCATTTTCCTCTAAAACGTACTTAAACCTGAAAACATACTAAAAAGACCCCAAATCGTAGTAAATATATCCTCAAACACTTACATACCATGATTAAAAGTGGGTAAAATCCATGGTATATCATAAGGCTTCTCACATTTAGGAGCCAGAGGTTGAGTAACGCGATGACGTTCTCCAACAGAAATTTCAAGCCAAGATCGAAACTGCCATCCGCTCTAAGACATAGACTAATAAATTTCCTCTGGTCAAACTCTAACGTTTTTCTTGGTCCCATGCAGATATTTCTTGTACTAACCCAAAGATAATCATATATAAGCTGCAAGTTTATCCTCAGAATCATCTAGTAAGGCAGAAAATGCACATGTTATCCATAATTAATAACGAAGTCAGGAACTTACTGGATGTCGGGTTTATATGGGAAGTGCAATACCTAGTGTTGGGGAAAAATACAGGTATTGAATTCCTCCGGACCCCAGGCAGGACACCGGCCTCTGGATCCCCGCTGGAAGGAACCCCGGTTCCCAGGATCCCCGCTGGAAGGAACCCTGGTTTCCAGGATCCCCGCAAGAAGGAACCCCGGTTTTCCGTTATGGATTTTTCCGGGCCCGGTCCCAGGATCGCCCCCTTCTTCCGGGAAACGGAAAACTTCTGATAAGGAGAACCTTCCATATTTCTCAATATGGAAGAGTTTAACCTACTCCAACCGACTAAGGCCCGCCTTAGGAAGACTATATAAAGGGAACCTAAACCCTAAAACAAGGGATCGACACTTTGAGAATTAGAGATTAGAGCTAGGCGGCTAGAACTAGGGTTCTTACTCAAAACTGTTGTAGATCCAGCTCTTTGATCTAATAAAACGTCTCTTTCTGCTTTCTTACTTGCAAGTCAACACAAATACTTACAAAATCTAAGCCTTGTCCATTGTTCTGTGGTACTCACAAAGATCCTACACAAAAATCCCTAACAGTTTGGCGCTAGAAGGAGGGGAGTAATATAAACTACGTGATAATGGCGGTAGACGAGCATGACGAGCTACCCAAAGCTACCCAGAGAGAAGCCGAACTCCAGAGGGAAATCAACGATCTGCAAGGTCAAGTAACCGGGTTGCATCGAACTCGGGAAGAGACCAATCCCGAGCTTTCCTCGGCGTTCCAGATCCTGAAGGAAAAGCTTAACGAACACTCCAAGCAACTGGAGCAGAGCGCCGAGAAGCTCAACTAGCTCGAATCGGAGAATCTTACCCTCAGAGACGAGAACCAAGCCCTTAACGCGGCAAGCAACAAGAAGCGTCGATTCCGGACTCAAGTTCGCCATATGCCGACTCTGGAAACACCTAACTCCGGGGCAGGCGCGAATCTCCCAACTACGGCGCCGGGAGGAGACGCATCTACGCGAGAAAAGGCCAAGGACGCTCAGACCTACGACGGGGAGGACAGCAACTCGGAGCCTGGGCCTGATAAGGAAGCATCAGACGGAGCAGCGAGAATGGAGTCTCCTATGATCGCTCACTGATAGACTATGGATTTAACCTATTTTCATCCATAGTTTATAGGTGTTTTTACTAATAATTATTATATTATAGAGTCTATTTATTATATTTATAAGATCAGGAGTGTTTTGGAGATAAGTGATGATTTTGGAGCATTTTGGAGATATTTGGAGCAAGCACCCGAGATGACCATCGAGCTCGACCATCGGTCGATATTGGAGAGGAATAATCGATCGATACTCTCATCTGTGTATCGATCGACAACTAAGCGCGCAAAAAGCCCGTTTGGTCACAGCCGACTTGAAGCCCAAGTCTTCACCATTTTACAAGATTACCCCTGACGAGTTTTACCCTAATTATATAAGTTTTGCCGCCATGTTAGAGGCAAGGTGTTCTTTTCGAGTTTTATTATTTTCACAGCAAAGGTTTTTAGGATTTTGATAGATTGAAGAGAAGATCCAAAGTTATAATTTGCGATTGGAACTCCATTAATATCTACTTACTATTCTAATGAAGTTTTTATACTTAACTGCTGTTATGAATTGCTTAGCCATGTCTGGGTAGTTCCATTGTTAGATTTTAGGGTTTAAATAGGTTAGAAGGGATTAGCCCCAACTATAGATTGTTGAGTTGTGATAATCATCTTTAGGATTGTTCATTAATGCATGTGTCTAGATTAGCTACCTAGAACCTGCCCTTGGATTGATTGATAAAAGCGAGAGCTTTATTCTCATCCTCAAAACATTCTAATAGAACTATGTTTCTTGCTATGAGCAAGGCGAGAGATGATCTAGTGATCTTAATAAGCTATTATTCAACCCACGCATAAAGCTTGACTAGAGCGCGTCGATCGATATCACACTTGAATAATCGATCGACGGAACACAAAGGTGTATCGATCGATATTCCTATAGGATTATCGATCGACACTTTCTATTGATCAAAATACGATAATTGAGATCAATAGATTTAGTTAATAGACAAGTCCAAACATTGCGAACGCTGATGGATTTGTTGACTAAGTAGTTGAGCTTTACATTATCATGCATGTAACTCATTAGGCATCTGTAAGATTACAATCCCAAGTTTCCTGAATAAAAACCCTAAGTCTAACTATTTCCTTTTTAAGCACCAAAACTTCAAACCAGCTATTGAACAAATACTTGTATGAGACAACAAATGAGACCTGCATGACCAGGAGGGTCATCTGCGTAATGCACCAGGTCATAGGATAGATGCTCAGGGGGCTGCAATACCTGAGCCTGATGCTAATGCTACATGTACTACTTTACCTGTGGATGAGGCTGCGCAACCTAGAACTTTGGTTGACTACAACCGTCCAGATCAATACTACACCAACAGATCAGCCATTCGTCATCCCACTATTGAGAGTGATTTTGAGTTGAAAGCGCAGTAATACACGCTTGTGGGACAGTTACCCTACCATGGATTATCCCATGAGCATCTTACGGACCATCTGGAGAGGTTCGAGGATCTGATTTCTGCTATTAGAGTCGAAGGATTCTCTGAGGACTACCTGTTATGCAAGCTCTTCAGGTACTCACTTGCTGGAGAAGCTCTACATTGGCTCAAGTAGTTACCACCAGGATCTCTTAAATCCTGGAGCGACATCAAGAATGCATTCTTATGCAATTTCTTTGATGAAGCGCGTGCTGAAGACTTGAGGAGCAAGATTGTTACATTCACTCAGGAGCCTGCAGAATCATTCAGGGGTTCTCGGATCAGATTCAAATCTTATCAGAGAGACTGTCCACACCATGGATTCAATGAAGTACAACTGCTCAATACTTTCTACAGCGGCATCGCGGTGCAGTACCAGATGGCTCTTGATGCTTCCAGCAATGGAAACTTCAAGGTTATTGAAAACCTAGCATCCAACAACAACACCAAGAACACTGATTTTGA
>NC_027755.1:4706924-4717053 GCF_000695525.1 Brassica oleracea var. oleracea
CCACAGTACCAGAAACCCTACAACAACAGCTACAGCAACAACATGAATTATGGAAGTTTCTACTACCAAAAGCCACCGCCGCCTACTCAAGAGAGCAAGATTGAAGAGATGCTCGATAGGGATCTTGAGGCACAACAGCGAATGACAGTGGACTTCAATGGGAAGATAGATTCTGTCTACACCAACCTGAACACAAAGTTTGAGACTTTGAGCACTCATGTGAAGAAGCTGGAGATGAAGGTTGTGCAGACAGGAGATGCTGTTAAGAGGCAGAAATTTTCGACAAGAGGAGTAGGGGATGATGTGATGAAACACCACGTGAATGCCATCATTGAGGATGATTTTTGGCAAGTGGTGAAGGAAGAGAAGCTGCAAGAAGGAGATTTCGAGGCAGAAAGTTTGATGAGTTTTGGCGGATCGCAATGGTGTCGATCGACGCCAGACCTCGAACATCGATCGACTGGAACTCCAAAGCATCGATCGACGACGCCTACGGAGTCACCCGCGTCTTGCAATGCCGTGAAGATTCTAACTCACGAGGAGTTCGCAGCAAAACACCCACATCCACCCAGCCCTGATAAAGTCAGAATCGCTCGACGAGCTGATACCTCCATCGATCGACACGGAGAATCCTCCATCGATCGACACTCAGAGGCTGCCATTGATCGACAACCTCCAGTGCCTATCGATCGACGAACACCTATTACCTACCGAGTACAGATGCCAAAGATAGATGTTGCACGACTTAATGCACTCAGGCCCAAACCCAAACCTTCAGAATACCCACCAGAGCCCGTTAGGACACCTTCAAATGATGGAGAAGATCCTATGGAAGAGGATAGGGTTCCTACTATAAGAACCCTAAGGAGAAGAAAGGAAAAAGTGGCGAAACATCTAAAAAGGGGGGCCAATGATAAGGAAAAGGAATGTTTCCGGAAGAGAGTCTTCAGGATTCCTATATATAAGCCATTCGAGGATGCTTATTATACCCACAGATTATGGATGTTCTTCAGAGAAACCAGAGAGAAAGAAGAAGACATCAGGAGAATGTTCTGTGAAGCTAGAGAAAAGATGAGGATGAGGATTACATTGAAGACGAAGAGTGATCCTGTGCAATTTGCAATACCATGCATGGTGAAGAGTATTGAGTTCCCAAATGCCTTGTGCGACACAGGAGCATCAGTCAGCATCCTACCTAGGGTGATGGCAGACCATCTGGGTCTGCAGGTGGAGCCTTCGCAGGAATTGTTCACTTTTGTGGATTGTTCCCAGAAGAACTCTGGAGGAATTGTGAGAGACCTAGAGGTGAAGATTGGTAATGCCCTAGTTCCAGTTGATTTCCATGTCTTGGACATCAAGTTAAACTGGAACTCTTCTCTACTACTTGGGAGAGCTTTCTTGTCAACAGTGGGAGCAGTGTGCAACTTGCAAACCAACCAGTTGTGTCTAACACTCATCGATCCGAAAGCCCACTACGACCCTATACCAGTCAAGACGCCACAGACGATCTCCAGAAGAATCAATGATCCAGGAATCATTGCAGCTGGCCACTGGGGAGAGGATTACGAGACAGATTACTCGGCGTCGATCGAGACTCACACAGCAACATCGATCGACAGTGGTCATCAGATATCGACCGACAAACGACAGGAAGAATCGGTCGATAGTCATCCAGATGATTGGGAGAACGACTACTACAATCCCGCTATTGCAGCACACACCAGACAACACATGCATACAGAAGAGTATGATGAAGACTATGAGGAGGAATGAGCTACTGAGTACAGAGCCATCCTTGACGAGGAAGATAAACTATTACATCATTCCTCCTGGAAAAGGAATGCACCATCGATCGACGTGACAAGTTGGGCATCGATCGACACTCAACCTCATCAACGATACCGAAAACAAGCATCGACCGATACTACCTACTATAAATTGATCGACACTAAAGTCAACCGTGCATAAGAAAGAGGCTACTCCATTGGCAGTTGGGCAGATGTACACCACCACGAAAGCTTTGCAGTAGAAAAAGCAACCTACGCACCATGAGCAGATAATTTACGAGACAGTTTCACAGACGAGGAGCTGCTCAACATGCAAAAAACCGATGGAACAGATCAGATTCGAGCATAAGCTGATTGGGAAAGAACTCGTTTCAGCCCTCCGATCGACAGAGCAATCTGCCCATCGATCAACACTCACCACCAACAATCGATCGACAACAACAATGCAACATCGATCGCCAAACGTCCAATACCAAACACCACTGTAAGCGAAAGAGATAAATTTGATCACCAGTTTCTAACTCTAGATGAATTTGGTATTTTCAGGGACCCTGATGGCTACGCAAAAGCAATGGACGGCCGCACACTACACGTATCTCGGGAAGATATCGCAGATATCCTTCAGACAGCCAATGAGGCAGACAATCTGTTCATGCATCCCCGCATCAATCCAGAACAGAAGGCCACAAAAGAGTTCTATGACACAGCTGGTGGAATAGACAACAACTTCATACAAAATCTCGCCATCCAACTCAAACATCGATCGACGTTTCCGTCCCAACATCGGTCGACAGATAGCAAGAATTCGGCAGAAGAGCTTATGATCTCTATGGTATCAGGAAATTTTACTGGGAAGAGAAAGATGAGTATGGAGTCTATAAAGATGATCGGAGATACGCCAGAGATCTAGATGGAAACACCATTCGTCTTCACAACACGGATATCAGAAGAGTTCTGGAAAGAGCTTCAAGAGATGAGCCAAGCTACATATGTCTTCATGAACATGCGAACCTGTTCACACAGACAAAGCTGGTACCAGAGATCTACACCAAGGACGAGATCAATGAGATGTTCTATGGAGTCTGTCGAGAACACGAGAAGAACAAAGAAGCTTTCCAGATGAAGCTTGATGGTGTCTACTATCCATTGAATGATAGTATCAGTTGGTTCACTACTTGCATGGAGGAGATGAAGCAAAACATAGCCATAATTCAGCACGCGACCGACGTTGCTCGACCTCCATCGATCGACAGAAGATGACCCCCATCGATCGACAACCCCATGCCATCATCGATCGACGACAGTCCACCACGCCCACATATGAAGAAGTCTCAAAAAGATTTTCACACCAGGGAGGAGATATATCAGTTGGTAGAAGAGATCTATAGAGCTCTGGAAACTACAGAGGAGAGGCTCGATGGGAGATGGGAGGACATCTATTTCCCAATGCATCTTAGCATCCGTGCTTTGACATCCAAGATTGAAGCTCTACAGAAGGAATTGGTGGAGATTCAGAGTTACATTGCCCGTCGACCAGAAGCATCATTATCAATCGACAGACGCACCAACATATCGACCGACATTCACCATCAAACATCGGTCGACGACACTACAAACCGAGGCCGGCTAGTACCAAAGATGACATCAGACATGTCCGACACACATTACTATGGAGAGGAGATCTCAGCTGCTACTTACGCCACACTTAGGAGACATCAGTTCAACCTGGAGAATCTTGAAGAAAGATTGCAGAGGATGGAAAACCCAACAGTAACAATGAAAGAAAAATGGCGTAGAGGGGATGAAGCTATAAGAGAATTCACTGGTACATGGTTCAGCAAGCGCAAAGATGAGATGGATACTTGTTTTCCAACAAGTCCCAGTTCTCAACATTACTAGCCAAATCACCTCCAAAGTCAAGCTAAATGACTATAACAAAGCGCTGAGTGGGAGGCAACCCACTATTAGGTAATATTCATTAAGCTTTTATTAATATACTATTTATGTTGGTTTTTAATTATTGCAGGTCATAAAACAAAAGAAGAATCGAGTAGACGATTGCCATCAATATCGACCGACGCGAAACTGTCGACGCCAATCGACATGGCCTTACCTACATCGACCGACATAAGCATCATTACATCGGTCGACATTCATTCCAGTCTGGTATATCGTTCTTACTTGTTACATTGAGTCCTTATGATTTATTTCTCACCATAACTCCGACTGAGTTTACACAGGGGACAGTGTCGTTTAAGTCTGGGGGGAGGTTTACTGATATTTATTTACTTATTAGTCTTACTAAAATGTTTTCAAAAGTTAAGTTATTATTGAGTCAAGAAGGGGATTATGAACTTTTAGATTTTGCTAGATATATAACCACTCTTCAGCACCATTCTAGACTTACTGATTGCAGATAGTACTAAAGATACTAAAGTGGATCAACCTGTCAACTATCCACTCTTGCTAAGATTGTTTTGAAGGAACCAAAGCTGACCTCCAACACTAAACTTGACACAACTGCTTGTCATGGGGCTTGGTATGCATGGGATCGGATTCTTTAAACAAGTATGGAAGGTAAAGCCTTGTGTATATAGATTTATCACCCTTTCTCTCTCTATTTTCAAAATTATAGATAGAAATTTTTTTTTATTACAATTATTATATATATAAAGATTTATTAGGAAGGAATTCGAACATGATTTGGTGGCTACAACCATTAAGGCTTGCTTCATAAGAATTTCATAGATAAAGGAATATAACAGGACTTGGTGGTTACAACCATTAAGGCTTGCTTCACAAACAATCTTAGGATATAGGTCAAAAAGAAGTTAACAACACTTAGTGGCAACCACTATTAAGGCTTGATTCATGGAAGCATGTCCAATCTTGGTCAATGATCTTGCTAATGTAAGCAGACTTTGACTAGGAGAGAAAATTAGTAGAGAGAGAGGATAGGAACTAATGTTTACCTGCAGGTCCAGATTTTACTAATAATTATTATATTATAGAGTCTATTTATTATATTTATAAGATCAGGAGTGTTTTGGAGATAAGTGATGATTTTGGAGCATTTTGGAGATATTTGGAGCAAGCACCCGAGATGACCTTCGAGCTCGACCATCGGTCGATATTGGAGAGGAATAATCGATCGATACTCACATCTGTGTATCGATCGACAGCTAAGCGCGCAGAAAGCCTGTTTGGTCACAGCCGACTTGAAGTCCAAGTCTTTACCAAGATTACCCCTGACGAGTTTTACACTAATTATATAAACTTTTCCGCCATGTTAGAGGCAAGGTGTGCTTTTCGAGTTTTATTATTTTCACGGCAAAGGTTTTTAGGATTTTGATAGATTGGAGAGAAGCTCCAAAGTTATAATTTGTGATTGGAACTCCATTAATATCTATTTACTATTCTAATGAACTTTTTATACTTAACTGTTTTTGCGAATTGCTTAGCCATGTCTGAGTAGTTCCATTGTTAGATTTTAGGGTTTAAATAGGTTAGGAGGGATTAGCCCCAACTATAGATTGCTGAGTTGTGATAATCATCTTTAGGACTGTTCATTAATGCATGTGTCTAGATTAGCTACCTAGAACCTGCCCTTGGATTGATTGATAAAAGCGAGAGCTTTATTCTCATCCTGAAAACATTCTAATAGAACTATGTTTTTTGCTATGAAAAAGGCGAGAGCTGATCTAGTGAGCTTAGTAAGCTATTATTCAACCCGCGCATAAAGCTTGACTATAGCGCGTCGATCGATATCACACTTGAATAATCGATCGACGGAGCAAAAGGTGTATCGATCGATATCCCTATAGAATTATCGATCGACACTTTCTATTGATCAAAATACGACAGTTGAGATCAATAGATCTAGTTAATAGACAAGTCCAAACATTGCGAACGCTGATGGATTTGTTGACTAAGTAGTTGAGCTTTACATTATCATGCATGCAACTCATTAGGCATCTGTAGGATTATAATCCCAAGTTTCATGAATAAAAACCCTAAGTCTAACTATTTCCTTTTTAAGCAACAAAACCTCAAACCAGCTATTGAACAAATACTTGTTCAATATAAAACTGCAAATTTATATTTAAAAACTCTAAAACCATCTTGCTTAACAAATCATATTAGATTTCCTAGGTTCCCTAAGAGCAACCCCGACTCCTACGCCGATACTCCTTTCACGGATGAGATCACCTTGATTGAGATGCCCATGAAGTTTTCTTTTCCCAGCATAAAGGCGTATGATGGCACCACTGATCCGGACGACAACGTCGCCCAATACAGACAAAGGATGCTCGTCGTAGCACTCCCAAAGGGGTCACGCAAAGCTACCATGTGCAAAGGTTTCGGCTCCACTCTGACCGGACCCGCTCTGCAATGGTATATCAACTTACCCTCCAGGTCCATAGCCTCCTTTGCGGTTCTCAGCGACAAGTTTGTGGAGCAATTCGCAAGCAGCAGGGACCTGGAGAAAACCTCCAACAGCCTCTACGAAATCCTCCAGCACCGAGCGGAACCCCTGCAAGGCTACATAGCCCGCTTCAATCAAGAGAAGGTGGCTATCCCCGAATGCAGTATCCCCACTGCTATCTCTGCTTTCAAGAGAAGTCTGCTCCCCGACGGAGACCTCTACAAGGAGCTGACCAAATATCAGTGCAAAACCATTAAAGACGTCCTATCTCGAGCCTGGGCGCAGGTCAAATGGGAGGAAGACGTCGCCAACCGGGCCAAAGCACAGCAAAAGCCAGATCCCAAAATGATCAGACCAGACCGAACCGAGCGAGACGAGAAACCCTCTAAAAGATCAGCTAGGGACTCCGGAAATCGAAACAGGGTCAGGTACCAGAATCGGCCGATCGAGAAGGCAGAAGGGATGGCAGTGTCCACGTGGCCAGACATCTCTCACCTCTCCGTCTCAAGTCCGGAGCTGATCAATGTTCTGAGGCGGATGGGCCAACTAGTCAAATGGCCTCAGAAGATGAAAGCACCCGACTCTTTTCGGAACCCTGGTTTCTGGTGCGACTTCCATCGAGACCACGGTCACAAAACTGAGGACTGCATCGCATTAAAGATCGAGGTCAACGAACTGCTTAGGAACGGGCACCTCAGGGAGTTCCTTTCCGAGAAGGCCAAGAGCCATCTGAGGACTGCATCGCATTAAAGATCGAGGTCAACGAACTGCTTAGGAACGGGCACCTCAGGGAGTTCCTTTCCGAGAAGGCCAAGAGCCATCTAAGCAAGGAGACGACGGGTAAGCCTAGTGAAGCTGCTCTCGTCTCGCCACCGCGACAGGACTGAGTGATCCATGTCATTTCGGGCGGTTTGGAAATTAGCGGCATAAGCCATGCAGCTGCAGAGAAAAGCACTCAGAACGCCAAGCACGGCCTGGAGGCGGCCAAGCCAAAATGCCTGCTCCTAGGAACATACGAGATAAGCTTCACGGCCAAGCAGCAGGAGAAAGTCCTCACCCCGCATCATGACGCCCTGGTTATCTCGCTCACTGTAGCGAACTGCCTGGTAAAAAGGATACTGGTAGATAATGGAAGCTCTGGCAACATCATCTTCCAGGCCGCATACAAGGACCTAGGGCTGGAGGAAGGCGCTCTAACTCGGAGGGTAACCCCCTTATAGGGTTCAGCGGGGAAGTCAAACAAACCGCCAGGGAGATAACCCTCCCCGTATACACCGAATGAATCAACATGTCAACCAAGTTCCTCGTGGTCGACTGCGACTCGTCTTACAACATGATTCTAGGACGGCCCTGGATTCACGGAATGGGGGCCGTCCCCTCGACTCTTCATCAAATGGTGAAATTTCCTACACCCTGGGGCATAAAGGCGATTAGAGGAGATCAGGAATATTTCCGCTCCTACTATCAGACCACTCTGAAGGGAAAGACCAAGGTCTTATAGCAATTACAGAACAAACCTCTGGCTCGTCACACCGAGGAACCGGAGGTAGAGGAAATGGACGAGGTGCCATTAGCCGAAGGAGATCAGACCCGACATCTCAAGATCGGTTCCAAGCTAACTCCGACTGCTTCGCTTGGTCCCACGCAGATATGCCTGGGATCGATCCGGAGATCATCATGCACAAGCTGCAGGTGGATCCCCTACATCAACCCGTCAGACAAAAGAGACGGAAGTTTGCCCCCGAGAGAGACGCGATCATCAACGATGAAGTCAAAATCCTGCTCGGCGCGGGGTTCAAAAGCTAACGGGAAGGATGGCAGCCTTGAGCAGGTTCATCTCCAGACTCTCCGACAAATCTTACGCCTTTTTTGGAACTCTCAAGAATCCGAAGGATTCCCAGTGGACGGGAGAATGCAAATCCGCTCTCCAAGAGCTAAAATCGTATCTCACCACTCCTCCTCTCCTGTCCAAACCACTACTCGGTGAAGTCCTGTTGTTATATCTGGCGGTCTCCGAACACGCCGTGAGCGCCGTCTTAGTTCGCGAGGAGGAAAACAAGCAGCTTCCAATCTATTACGTAAGCAAGACTCTCCTAGACGTGGAGACCCGCTATAGCCACCTAGAAAAGCTGGGCTTAGCCCTGATAGTCGCCGCTCATAAGCTTCGACCCTATTTCCAGGCTCATCCAATCGTGGTTGTTACCTCCTTCCCTGTAAAATTGGTCCTCCATAAACCTGAAGTCTCGGGACGCCTAGCCAAATGGGCCGTGGAACTAGGGGAGTAGGATGTAATATTTCGACCCGCCACGGCTATAAAGTCACAGGTCCTAGCAGACTTCGTGGCTGAATTTTCCCCTGCCTTGCTCCCAGCTCTGGAGAAGGAGGTACGCCTTCGAGGCGAAAGTAAGGAAGAGGGAGAATGGATCCTACACGTTGATGGATCCAGAAACGTCAGAGGAGCTGGAGTAGGGATAGTGCTTCCCTCGCCAACAGGGAACACAGCCTCAAGGGTAGTGAGATGCAACTTCAAAGCAACCAACAATGAAAGCGAGTATGAGGCCCTAATCACAGGTGTGGGAACCGAAATTCGCAAAGTCGATTTCCGTTTAAATTAGGAAACTAGGAAAACCCTAATTTCCCAGAGGTCCTGAAGATCTGTTAATACCACACGCTAAGCAATCAGAACACGAGATATCAACGACAAAGTACAAAAATCGTGAAAAGAGAGCAAAATAGATCTTATTCCGAATCCGTGTTTGAGCGTTACAACAAGGTATAAGCCTGGGCTCGAGAGCTGTCGGCGAGATTCCTAGTTCTAGCAACCCTAAGACGCCTAAACCTAATTGAGTCGCAGCTCGAAATAACAAAAACAGAAATATACCTAAATCGCTCTAAGTGCTAAGTTTGCTCCGAAAAAAGTCTCTCCCCATGCCTCTCGCCTAGGACTCCTTATATACTGGCTCCTAGGTCGGTTTACGCTTTTCCTCTTCTGGCCATAAGCAGTCATAGCATAAAAATGGAGATATTCCATTTTTTCCGATCTTCGTTATTATCTTCAAAATTTCGTATTTCCTAGCGAACCAAGCGTAAACCGTCATGCGGCCTACGGGCTGTTGGTTAAGAAATTGTAAGTTGGGCCTCGAGTCATGTCTTAGGTCCCTTTGGGCCGTCTTCTGACTCGAAACGTTTATTACGGCTTCTTTTGATAAAGAACAAACTTTCCGCGGTTTTTACCGTAAAGTTTGATCGATAACTTACAATGGCGGGAAACATGAAATGGGTTCGCTACGGTCTTCGGGAGATAGCATCGAAGGGTAGACGAGAATGCATGGACTAACGTCGTATCGACGTTTCGGAAGAGCTCGGTCGCTACGTAGCGACCGAGCTTGGCTTGAGCTCTGTCGCTACGTAGCGACCGAGCGGAACGGACGCTTGTTGCGGTCAAAATCGGTCACGACGGAATCAATGTATGAAAACCCGTAAAAATCGGCATGAACGTTTTTACGAAAAACAAATCTTCGAAAAAGATTTATTTTTACGAAGAATCTTGCGGAGAAAACACATTCATGAAAAATCGGAGAAAAGCCCGAAAATGGTCGCACGGTCGCTACGTAGCGATCGAGCGTCCGTTCCTCTCTGTCGAGCTCGAGCCAAGCTCAGTCGCTACGTCTCGACCGAGCTCAAGCTAAGCTCGGTCGCTACGTAGCGACCGAGCGCCCGTCTCACTCGGTCGCTATGTAGCGATCGAGCGTTCGTTCCGCTCGGTCGCTACGAAGCGACCGAGCTCAAGCCAAGCTCGGTCGGTCGCTATGTAACGACTGAGCTCGAGCCAAGCTCGCTCGCTACGTAGCGACCGAGCGTCCGTTCCGCTCGGTCGCTACGTAGCAACCGAGCTCTTCCGAAACGTCGATACGAC
>NC_027755.1:4717186-4717920 GCF_000695525.1 Brassica oleracea var. oleracea
AGTAATAAACGCTTCGAGTCAAGCACGAAACGCGGCATACGAAAGAATAACAAATCTTCAGCATCGCGAGACGTTGTAGACGCATGAAGATTCGTTCTTCGACGAAATTTCCTTCCTCGATAAAAACACTTTCTTGGAAGACCAGGCAGTCATACGCACTAACATCTTCTCAAAACATATCTTTCGCGAAGACTCGAAACGGTAATTTTAACCTTTAACTTCACAACAAACTCTTAACGTCCTAAACAGACTTAGCCATCTCGTAGAGATGACTCTCGTACAATCCGACACAAGGCTAATAGCGCTATAAAAGAAACCCAAAATTTTTGGTCAGCACTTCCAGGAGGCTTAAAAATTCTCCTTGGAGAGATGCTCGGTTCCAACCATACAAGTCGTATAAGCCGAGAACCTATCGCGGACTTTAAATCGGTATGGAATTAGGATGAAACTGAAACGGGATACGTAAGTCGAATTAGTCATCGCACCCTCTAAAACCAGGAGTAAACCTAGGTCTTGCCCTAAACCCAGCGCACTGTAGGCATAGTATCAAAAACCTTCATACGAGATCCCAAAATTTGTCTCTTTGCCAATATTCGAGCGTCTTCAGAAGTCCCGCAAGTTTACACACTGCGGAAAACTCTCGAAACAGATCACGGATATAGCAGTGCACACAGAGTTAGATTATGAGATGACAACTCGTAGTCTTCCTTCTACACCCATATAAAATGCCATCG
>NC_027755.1:4718353-4718601 GCF_000695525.1 Brassica oleracea var. oleracea
CTCCCGAAGACCGTAGCGAACCCATTTCATGTTTCCCGCCATTCTAAGTCATCGATCAAACTTTATGGTAAAAACTGCGGAAATTTTGTTCTTTATCGAAAGAAGCCGTAATAAACACTTCGAGTCAGAAGCCGGCCCAAAGGGACCTATGACATGACTCGAGGCCCAACTTACGATTTCTTAACCAACAGCCCGTAAGCCGCATGACGGTTTACGCTTGGTTCGCAAGGAAAGATAAATGTCAAGTT
>NC_027755.1:4718638-4723561 GCF_000695525.1 Brassica oleracea var. oleracea
GAATATCTCCATATTTAGGCTATGACGGCTTAAGGGCAGAAGGAGAAAAGCGTAAACCGACCTAGGAGCGAGTATATAAGGAGTCCTAGGCGAGAGGCATGAGGGACAACTTTTTAGACTCAGAACTCTCGGCACTTAGAAACTCTAAGGCATTATTCTCGACATGCACTTAGAAACTCTAAGGCACTTAGAAACTCTAAGGCATTATTCCAGAACTCTCGGCACTTAGAAACTCTAAGGCATTATTCTAAGACTCAAAAGCGTAAACCGACCTAGGAGCGAGTATATAAGGAGTCCTAGTTCGATCTCTTGGTTCACTCTTGAACTACGTTCGGCTTGATCCTCGAAAAGGGTACGTAGGCAGACTTTCATAAGGTTCAGTCCGAAATCAATCAAAAACCTTTTCTGTATTTTCTTCGTCTTTAGTTATCGAGCTGCGAGTCAACTAGGTTTGAGCTTTTAGGCCGCTAGAACTAGGTAACTCGCTGACAGCCTTTGCGGCCAAAGCTTTTATGATCTCTTGTAATGATCGCAACGCTTTCACGCGGACTCGAAATAAGATCTATTGTTTTCTCTAAACTCGTTTATTATCTTTTCATGATTTCCGTATATATTTGGTCACTTGCCGTTGGCTCTCGCAGAGATCCGGGATATCTGGGAAATTACGGTTTTCCTAGTTTCCTAATTTAAACGTAAATCGACAGTGCGAATTTCGGTTCCCACAACGCTCGGTCGCTACGTAGCGACCGAGCTTGGCTCGAGCTCGGTCTCGATCGCTACGTAGCAACCGAGCAAGACGGACGCTCGGTCGCTATGTAGCGACCGAGCTTGGCTCGAGCTCGGTCTTGATCGCTACGTAGCGACCGAGCGGGACAGACGTTCGGTCACTACGTAGCGACCGAGCTTGGCTCGAGCTCGGTCACTACGTAGCGACCGGACAGCGTGCATGTGCGGTAGTTGCGTAATGACCGAGCTTGGTTCGTCCGTGTTCTGATCGTCATACTCAGACCTATCCGTAGCTCGTCTGGGTATGTTTCTGATGGCTTATGTTTGATCTAAATAGAATTCGAACGAAGCTTTATCTCGGGAACATACGTTGCGACGTTTTCTTGACCGAGCATGATTTGTTGCGGAAAGACATGCTTGTATTCTGCGGGGATTTGGACGTTAACTTCGTCGAAACCGTTTTCGACCCCAACAGTTAGCCCCCCAGCTCGTTAGAATCGTGGATTTCTAGTGAGATTCTAACGTGCGGTATGGCGAGTTCGGACAAGATTGGTGTATTTGGGCGAAGTTCGTGTCCGAAAATCCGCAAGTAAATAGTAATTTCTCATGCCTATAAGAAGGGAGGTAACTTCTTGACAACCTTTACACTTACTCATTCTCATAGAGAGGTCTCTTGAAAAATTTCTTTTTTTTTCTCTCTACCCTTTTCTTCTTGATTCTAAAAAGGAAAATACGAAATGTCAAGTAAGAAAAGGAGTTCGAAGAAAGGGTCCTTGCCCGCGAACGTTCTTGAAGAACTCCTTGTGCCAAAGATAGAATTCGTTCCTCATTTGGTAGACCCGGCCGAGAACGAGGCATGGTGGGTCGCGTGTTATGGTTCGATTACACCTCCAAAAGAGAAGTCGTTCCCGGTAATGAACCGTCGCCTGGTCGAGGAAGGTGCACCAAGTACGAGTACTAGCGAATTCCTCGAGATCATGCGGTCGTTCTATCAGATTTCGGATGCGGTGGAGTTTTGGGTTCCTTGTCAAGGAGAGCGCGCTAGCAGTCCCCCGGAGGGTTACTTTACTTGTTACGAAGCATTCGTAGTGCGCTGTCGCTTGTGGTTCCCAATTTCCGAAATTATCGTCCGTGTGTTGGATCGTTTCGAGGTGGCGATAACCAACTAAATCCCCTTGGAATTCAGCACCTCATTGGAGTCCTGATCCTGAGCTACGAGCATGGTCTCTCCCTTACCGTCTATCACTTTGAAGTGCTTCTTAGGTTACAGATTGTCATGGATACGGACAAGTATAGGCTGGTCCCTCGGAACTTCATGTCAGTGGTTTAAAGGTTTTACTTCCAACTTCAACTCGTGGAAGAAATTTTTCTTCTTCGTTCGTATAGACGCTGCGTCTGTTGAAAAGAGTTGTATCCCATTGTTTCGGAGGTTGCCGAACGATCGTCCCTTCATCAATCCTCTTGCTCTGTTCCCTGAGGATATTAACGCGGTGAGGGATCTTCTCAGGAACGGTCTTTTTTTTCTGGACTTCCTTTACGCCGAAGAGAGTTCGAAAGGTGTTGAGGTTTGTGCATCCTAGTCCTACTTTGGGCAGGGAAACAGGGAGTGACTCCGAGCCCGATGACCAAGGTCCCGATGCTGCCCCCACGGTTGCGACGGGGCTGAATTCTTCAAACGGGAAAGATATTGACCTTGGTGACATAGAATTTTTGGTGGACGATTTCATGCTTCCAGGATGGGATTCAGACCTTGCTTTCGGCGATGGAAGCGGTACGAGCGAGGTCCCTATTCCGGACTTCGATGATTTCTTTGCTGGTCTTCCCTCGGGCTTCGATGCTCCTCCCGCTACGAACGAGTTGGGGAGGCCGAAAGTCATCGCGGAAGGATCTCGTATCATCAACGGGGTATAGGCTTTAAGAATTTTGACAATCGTTTCAAATATGTATTTTTTTTTTTGCTTATAACGTGTTAATCGGTTTTGCAGGGCTTGAACTTGCTTGGATCGGCCATTGAGGCGAGCCATAGAGAAGCCATGATCTATCGCTTTAAAGCGAAGAAAGCGGAAAAGGATCTTGCTCGCATGCGAGACGAGATGTTGGCGCGAGATGCGCAACTCGCTCGTGATCATGCGAGGGCTGTTCGTAAGGCGGAACGGAAGGGCAAGAGGGAGATTGTCTAGGTGATTAAGACTCGCGCCTCTCAATTCCAGGTCGAGTACAGGAACCTCAAGTATGCTTTCACCTCGCTAAGCGATTTCCGTGAGTGTCGCGGTTCAGTCGGGAGCCTTTGGAAGACGCGGGCGGACGATTACGTTTTTGAGAAGGAGATGGAGTTAATGAAGGGTGGCATGAAGGATCATGCTCGCGCTGAGGCGCTCATTCCTCCGATTGACGGGAGGATTCAGGGATTTTGGGATCCCATCCCGGTTTCTCCTGATACCATAGAGACCACAACCGAGTTTTCCGGTGATTGCGGGGAGGTGGATCGTCACGCGGATGCGTTTGGAGCTTCGTTGTCCGGGGACTTTTACTTTGAACCTTGAGAGGTGGAGTGAAAATCTGGAGGGAGGAGGTTGTTTATTTATTCTGCGTTTGTTGCCGAGTATGGCTTTTATTTGTCTTTTTCTGCCGAGTGTAGCTTTGATTTCCCACCGCTTTATGCGGTCTTTATATATGATGGGCGTTTTATTTCGAATTGATTCGAGTAAATTTGAAGTAAATTTGAAGTAAATTTGAGTTGTCGTATCATATTTAATTCTGTTGGGACGTTCAATCTGTCGGTTCGTTCGTGACTTTTCGTAAAATTTTCTTATTCTTATAACTTTTGGGAACGTTGAGATGTGAACGGAGAGACATGGTTTAGGATCTCGTATCGTTTAGATATCATGTCTTGAGATGTCTGAGACCAATGCGATGGGTTTAGGGCAAGACCTGGGTTTACTCTCGGTTTTAAGGTTTGTGCGGTGACTAGCCGGCTATCGATTTTCCTGTTGCGATTTCTACCTGATTCGTACCGATTTAAAGTCCAGGATAGGTTCTCGGCGTATATGAATTGTATGGTATGAATCGAGCATCTTTCCAGAGACAATTTTTAAGCCAACTGGAAGTGCTAGACTAAAATTTCGGATTTTTTTTTGTAGTGCGCTTTCGTCCTTGTGTTGGACGTTCAAAGATCAAAAGAGTGATCAAGTTGCGTTTGTTTAAGATGGCTGACGCGTTCTTCGGAGCCAATCGACGAACGGGGTGTAAGGTTTTTGTGGTCGTGGTCGGACAATTTGTTCGCATCGTCTCGAATTTTATCTTGACGACGTCTCGCGGTTGTTTCAAAGACTATACGAAATATTTTCGGTGCTGAAGAAAGTTTTAAAAAGCTCGAGTACAATAATGCATGTTTTAAAACATGGGAGTATACGAGTATACGTACCCACTCCCCCCCCCCTTTTAGAGAGGGGGATAGCTGAACTCGTCTTTCGACGAGCTGCCTACGTACCTCTTTCGAGGATCAAGTCATCTCGTAGTTCTGTTTTATGTCGCGAGCAATTTTACTCGGCGGTTGTCGCCGTGCTAACCGCCTTGATCGTGATGACCATGGCCGGGTCAGCGTTCTCTTCCGGATGTTCCGGTTGAGTTGTAGCGTCGGCTTCGGACTCGTGTTGAGTTTTGACGTCCGAAGCGTTTGCGTCAGCAGACGATGTTAAATCGTCTTTCCTTGAAGCGTTTTAGGCCGAAGATTGATCTATCTTCGTACGCTTGCGATTTGCCGTTGCAGAAGTCGTCACTTGCCTTAACTTGTGCTCCGCGAGGAAGCATAGTCGCGACTATTTCTGACATCTCTAGATAGCTGCGACTCCGTTTGGGGTCGGGAATTTGACACCTAGGTGGTATGTCGATGAAACGGCTTGCATGGCGTTGATCCATGGGGTTCCCATGATCACGTTGTAGATGGCAGGATGATCGACCACCGTGAATTCGACGATTTTTGTGATCTCCTTGGCCATGACTGGCAGCTGGATTGAGGGGCATCGATACTTCTCCTGAAAAACCTGTGAGCGGTTTCGGCGTTGGAGTTACTTCTCCGAGTTCGATGCTCATCCGATTGAGATTGTCGCGGAAGATAACGTTGACTGTGCTTCCCGTGTCAATGAGTACTCTTCCGACTTCCAGATCTCGTATGACGAGATCTATGACGAGCGGATC
>NC_027755.1:4723649-4724117 GCF_000695525.1 Brassica oleracea var. oleracea
TTAGGCCAGTTTGTGCACGACTCCGCCTTCCGCTGGTAAGCCTTGATGGCCGAAATCGTATCGTTGCAGAATTGAGATCCTCCAATGATCATGTTGACTCTGCGACGATTGTTATCATTCCCCTTGTCGTCCGGCCTTCTGCCGCGTTTATCCCCAGATTGGTTTCTTTGAGGAGAATTCTCCGCGGCCTTGCTCCCAAGACTTTGCAGTTAGTCGTGGAGTGTCCTCGGGACTGGTGGAACTCGCAGAAGGTGTTTTCGTCATATCCTTGATTGCGAGTCCACGTATTACCCGTGGTTCGTCCCTGGTCCGAACTGATCGCGTAATTGTGCGATCCTTGGAGAGCTTCCCCCTCGTGATGGACATACATGTCGTTACGAGAGTTCTTCTTCTTCGTTTTTGGATCTATATCTTTCGAGGAAGGTCTTGCCCACTTATGTTTTTGCGATAAGACTTTCGTTTCTTCCT
>NC_027755.1:4724696-4725505 GCF_000695525.1 Brassica oleracea var. oleracea
TCGTACCATCATACTTCGGTACTTTGATTTTTCCCGGATCGGATATCCTCATATCTGAGATGCGAGGGGTGAAGAGGGTCTTCCGAGCCCCTTCCAGCAGTCTGTCGATCTCGGGTACAGCGCCGGTAGCGTGATAGATTTGGTATTTCACGGCTCTTACTTCTGCCGCAGTCTTGGTGATATAGTCGCGAAGATCGCGGATATCCGACGTCTCGCCAGCAGATTTCCGAGCCTGTTGGCGTTTACTGCGAGTGAGCTCGGTTTGCTTTTCAGCCAGCTCTTCTTGTTCGTTCCAATTGAGAACTTCCTCCTCTTCAGTCATCGGTTTGTCGAACGGAGAGCTTTCCCGAGCAGATCGGCTTCTGGTCCTTCTTGGATGTCTGTCCACGTCCTCATCGGTATCGTTGGAGACATCGCTAGGATCCAGGTCGACGTGCTCGACTTCGTTATCTTCCGAATCTTTCGCTGGAGGCGGAGGACTTTCAGGGTTCCCCCTTTCGACGGGAGATTTTTTGCTAGGGTTTTGACCCGAAGGTTGTTCCTGCGCGGCTCCAGGCCTTTCGAGTGGGGTAGCAAAGTCGAGTCTTTTCCCTCGGACTTTAGTGATTCCACGGGGATGGATTGCTCTGGTCCTTGTCGTTAAGGTTTCAACCTGTTTGGTCAAGGTGCTCACGAGCCTGTCCTGTTCTTCCGACCTTTTTTCGTAGGTGGCGAACATCTTCTTAAATTCCTCGAGCGCCGCGGCGTTAGCTGGTGCGTTGGCCGCGGATACGTCCGCTGCGGGAGTGTGGAGATCAGTGCCACTGCTT
>NC_027755.1:4725780-4726621 GCF_000695525.1 Brassica oleracea var. oleracea
AACTTTCCGCGGTTTTTACCGTAAAGTTTGATCGATGACTTAGAATGGCGGGAAACATGAAATGGGTTCGCTACGGTCTTCGGGGGATAACATCGAAGGGTAGACGAGAATGCATGGACTAACGTCGTATCGATGTTTCGGAAGAGCTCGGTCGCTACGTAGCGACCGACGGAACGGACGCTCGGTTGCTACGTAGAGACCGAGCTTGGTTCGAGCTCGGTCGCTACGTAGCGACCGAGCGGGACGGACGCTCGGTCGCTACATAGCGACCGGACAGCGTGCATGTGCGGTAGTTGCGTATTGACCGAGTTTGGTTCGTCCATGTTCTGATCGTCATACGCGGACCTATCCGTAGCTGGTCTGGGTATGTTTCCGATGGCTTATGTTTGATGTAAATAGAATTAAAACGAAGCTTTATCTCGGGAACATACGTTGCGATTTTTTCTTGACCGAGCATGATTTGTTGCGGAAAGACATGCTTGTATTCTGCGGGAATTTGGACGTTAACTTCGTCGTAACAGTTTTCGACCCCAACAACTTGCGTAGCCCTCGCCCATCAAATGGGGGCAGAGAATATCCAGGTCTTCGGCGACTCCCAGCTGATAATGAATCAGGTACAAGGGGAGTACCAAGCAAAAGACGACATCATGATCCAGTATCTGGCGGTCGCTCAGTGACTCAAATTCCCGGGGAACAGAATTCAAAAGCCGATGCCCTGGCTAATCTAGGGTCCGCCCTTGAAACGAGTAGCCAGATGAATATCCCCCTGCTCGTGCTTCAATGGCCATCTACCATGGAGGAACCCCCGTCAGAGGAGGTCTCCGCCGTCGAAGAAGGCGAA
>NC_027755.1:4726721-4729414 GCF_000695525.1 Brassica oleracea var. oleracea
CTCCCAGGAGAAGCTGTACCGGAGATCTTTCTCTGGTCCGTATCTGAGGTGCGTCACACCCCAAGAGGGCGCTAGGATCCTTGTAGAACTACATGAAGGAGATTGTGGATCCCACTCTAGCGGTCGAAGCCTGGTGCTCAGAGTCAGAAGGGCCGGTTACTATTGGCCCACAATGGCCGCCGACGCCAACAAACAAGCCAAGCACTGCGACCAATGCCAAAGGCACGCTCCAGTCTCCAAGCTTCCCTCGGAGAACCTCAATTCCATAAGCTCACCATGTCCCTTCAGAAAATGGGGCATGGATATAGTAGGGAAATTTCCTATGGCGCCGGGGCAGAAGGTCTTCCTTTTGATAGTCACTAACTACTTCTCCAAGTGGGTCGACGTAGAAGCGCTCAGCCGCATAACAGATCTCCAGATCCGCAAGTTCTTTTGATAGTCACTAACTACTTCTCCAAGTGGGTCGACGTAGAAGCGCTCAGCCGCATAACAGATCTCCAGATCCGCAAGTTCCTGTGGACCTACGTAATCACTCGCTTCGGGGTCCCCCACGAGATCGTCACCGACAATGGACCCCAGTTCACGAGCCACAACCTCAAGGAGTTCTGCAAGGACTGGGGCATAAAACTAACTTTCCCCAAACCCCGACACCCTCAGTCTAACGGACAAGCTGAGTCTACGAACAAAACAATGGTCAACACGCTTAAAAAGCGACTGGAGGGCTCTCATGGGAAGTGGGCGGAAGAGCTACACGGAGCTCTCTATGCCTTCCGGACCACTCCTAAAACAGCAATAGGGGAAACCCCCTACTCGCTGGTCTACGGCTCTAAGGCCATTGTACCTACAGAGATGCACGTAAGAACAACGGTCTCCGGATCTACCTCTCAGGAGGAGAATAACGAGCTGATGGCACTAAGTCTCGACCTAATCGACGAAAAAAAAAGAGGTCACTCGACTGAGAAACTGGTCCTACTAGCAAGACGTCTCCAGGACGTACAACAAGAAAGTCAGAACCAGAACCTTCCAGCAAGGGGACTGGGATCTACGACGAGCAGAAAAAAACAACGGGGAAACTCACCCCAGGGTGGGAAGGACCCTATAAGGTCATCGAGGTGCAGAGAACATGCGCCTACAGGCTGCAAGATAGCAAAGGTAAAATACAACCCAACTGCTGGAACGCCCTGCACCTCAAAGCCTATCATTTTTAATACGGTCTCCGGATCATGATTTCTATACTACTATATACTAATTAAGCATTATGATTTCCTACTCCTATGTATGCTAAACGTCTTCGGACAAAGCTTATAATAAAATAGTTCCGACTATAAAAGCAGAGGGGAAATTATTATACTTAAAGGGGCATACGAGCTGGATCAAGTCTCCAGAGACCTCCGATCCTGGCCAACCCTCACAAAAAGTGGCATGACCACAGTGTCACGCCCACAAAAAATCAAAACGGGTATGAGACATAAAGCAGGAATGGGTATGCGCAAGCCTGAGTATGCTGTCAAAACTAACTAAAACCCCTGTGCAGCCTAAGGCGCATCGGGGTCCCCAGAGTACCAATGTAAAAAGTACATGTATTAAAACGCTACGAGCTACACGATACATGGAACACATGGTATATACTCATTTCAAAAGTACTGTGAAATACAGGGAGAAATTTAAATCCTGCTTCTCCAGACGTGGAAAGCAGCGTAAGCCTGGCACTTGGGTCATAACACCCACACAAGCACCCTCTAAGCCTGTCAGTGACATCCTGCAGAAGTAGAATACAGCATATGAACTCGATAGTGGCCAGCTTCCGAGCGGCATAATGCGAAATCCAAACAGGTACCGGTAGTAGTCTTGCCTAGGAAGGCGGAGTACGGTCCCTGCGAAAAACAAAACATTCTGGGTTCCCAAGGAACTCTGGGTCCTTATGTGAGCCCCCGATCTAAAAAGGAAACCTAAGGTTCCCCAAAACGATTTCGTGTCCTACGCATAAAATCTGAGGAAGAACCTCCAGGTTCCCTCGTAGCCTCCGGGTTCCAATCAAATAATCTCAGGATTTAAAGAAGCACCTCCGGGTTCCTATGTGGCCTCAGGGTTCCAAAGATAAAAGAAGGTAGAACCTCTGTGCAGCCTAGGGCGCATCGGGGTCATTACAACTTCAAAGAACCTCCGGGTTCCAACCAAGCGATCTCCGGATCCAAACCTCTGGGTTCCAACATGGCCTCAAAGGCCTAATACGATTCTAGGAAAAAGGATAGAACCCATGTGCAGCCTAGGGCGCATCAGGGTCGTTACATCCCTAAGGGACCTCCGAGTTCCCACACGACCTCAGGGTCCAAATACACCAGGGTCCCGATACGATCTCCGGATCTAAGGGAAAAACTATCTATTCTCATATAACCTCCGGGTCCAACCACAGAAACCTCCGGGTTCCAACCAGGATCACCGGATCTAATTAGAGAATCTCCAGATTCCTACATCGCCTCCGGGCCCCAGTGTCGGTCTCAGGACCTAGAGAAAAGACCTCCGGGTCCCAAATAAAAGACATCGTGGTCCGACAGGAACCTCTGGGTCCCAAACACGATCTAAGGATCCTAAGAGAGCCTTTGTGCATCCATCTCTGGTGATCCCCGGGTCCTCATGCAACCTTCAGGTTACGAGATCATTCTCCAGACTCCAAACAGTCCACATTCTAGCCC
>NC_027755.1:4729514-4733824 GCF_000695525.1 Brassica oleracea var. oleracea
TACGAAAAAAGAGGGATCATAGACTACAAAGTCCCACCTCGATCGAGGAACAGGCGAAAAATATTTTTCGAAAGAAAAAGCATGCAGGAGCGAAGTAACAGCAGGGAATAAATAAAAGGGTAAAAGATGAAGCATCATTATTCATAAAGTCAAGGAGCGGGCTATAAAGAGCGCCTTTATTCAAAAGAAAGCGACAAAAACCAAAGTCTCAAAAGATAAATCAGAAAGAAGGTCCCTCCAAGAATCGAGACCCTATAACAGATCTCGGGGTTGCAGCCTGGGAGAGATCCTCTGATCGATGGTCAAACACTCCAGATAAAAACAGGTGACGCCGATATTCTTCTTCCGGATTCCAATGGTCTACGCGCTTCTCCAGCCATTCCTTCTTAAGCTCCAACCTAGCCGAAGCTCTCACTTGTTGAATTAGTAGGTCCCAGCAAGCCATCATGTCTTGTACCTGGCCACGGAGAAGGAGTGCCTCGCTAGTCAATCTCCGATAAGCATCTGCCAGAAGGTCCCGATTAGGCATAATCTCGGTGCTTGTTGACGAGATAGAAGATAGACCCCCAGCCGATAAAGCGGCACTCGCTAGTTTTGGTGGAAGAGTATAAGAAAGACGCCGCTTCCGTGCTTTAACCTTCTGATACTCGTCAAAGACAACCGATGCCGGAGACCTTGTCACGTTTCCTAAAACAGAAATATATATATCATGAGAAGCAAACAAAGACAGAGTCTTATCAGATGGAAAGGGAAGGCTTACCCCAAACGCGACTATGACGCAGGGTCTCCCTGCTCACCAGAAAGGTCACCTAGCGGAATCGCCGAGGAATTCCCATTATAAGCTTCGCCACTGCTTCTCCAGCGAAGGAAACCGGGCGAGACACATCTGAGAAATCAAGAGCTGAAACGTCAGGATCAAGCTCTCGAAAGGACGGTAAAATTCAAAACTTAGAAGAAAAACTTACCCACGGTGCGCCAAGACGTATGGTAACCCACTGGGTCCTGAATCTTCACGAACACGTACCGGCTGTTCCAACCATCCCCGAAGGGGTGATTACCTCTAACACCCCACGAAGGTGCCTCGACCAAAGGGGCGCCGTCACGGGATCGAAGATGGTAGAACCCGTCTTTGTTTGCCAAAGGAGCAAAGTAATAAGAGTATAAAATCTCATGCACCCCGATGGAAAATCCATGGAGCTCTCCAAGTACTTGGATAGCCATTTAAGTCCTCCAGGTTAGGGGAGTAAGTTGAGAAGGACAGAAACCGAAGGAAGATGACACTTCGTCTATAAGAGAAGGAATAACACCCCGGAAGCCTGCTTCCAGATACGCTTCATAGATAGTCACCTCACCCACTCCGCCATCCGGAGCGCGTTCGAATTCGGTCGGACTCGTTACCCCCACTGAAGGATTAATCAAGTACTTCCTCCTTATGTTAGCCAGGTCCCCCTCTCGGATCTCGGAACGGGGACCGTCATCAAAGAAACAAGAACGGAGCCTTCTCAGGGGCGCCATCGGAACCGCTTCACTATCAGCCTCCGGAATATTCCCCCAAGATGGAACGGGGGATGAGAAAGGATCGGTAAAAGGACGACGCGGCCTTGCACGACCACCCACGAGCGAGGGCAGAAACGAGAGCGGCTCGGGATTCATCTTTCCCAGCTAAGAATCAGCGCTAGAGTTGGGTTGAGGCCAGCTAGAAACTATCGTGAATCTCTATTTATATCCGGGTCGCTCCCTTTCCGCGGATCCGAAAAGGAAATAAGGATGTTTCCAAATATCCTGAAGAACCCCTGATTTAAAGAATAAGCGGCGAAAAGGAAACCCGATCTCTGCAGAAAAAGAGAAAATACTTCCTATAAAAAGGAAAATGCACGTTTTTAAAAGAATAAAAAGAGCATCTAGTACGGGCCCCAGCCCCCGGTCTATCCTCTGCATGTCAGTGCACGTAGCTCCTCCTCAGGGAACATCAGAGCTCCAGGCTCCACCGTCTCCAAAGACATCATCAGAAGCCCATAAGCTTTCCATCTTCGACAAGAATCAGCGGACCAAGTAGCACCAGACCCCGGTCTGATATAGATTATAGGGGATACTGATCATCCCCCGGGTTCAGAGTACAGTTCCAACCTGAGTGGAACCCGGGATCGCAAGATTACTGGAGCGATGTCCTGCCTAAGGGAAGCCTGCTGATAATGAGCAACTCCAGTTGACTTGAGTGCACAGGTTATTCCCCGATTTCGATGAAAAAATCGAGCAATAAGGGGCAAATTGTTGGGAAAAATACTCAGGTATTGAATTTCTCCGGACCCCAGGCAGGACACCAGCCTCTGCATCCCCACTGGAAGGAACCCCGGTTCCCAGGATCCCCGCTAGAAGGAACCCCGGTTCCCCGTTATGGAGTTTTCCGGGCACGGTCCCAGGATCGCCCCCTTCTTCCGGGAAATGGAAAACTTCCGATAAGGGGAACCTTCCATATTTCCGAATATGGAAGAGTTTAACCTACTCCAACCGACTAAGGCCCGCTTTAGGAAGACTATATAAAGGGAACCTAAACCCTAAAATAAGGGATCGACACTTCGAGACTTAGAGATTAGAGCTAGGCGGCTAGAACTACGGTTCTTACTCAAAACTGTTGTAGTCCCAGCTCTTTGATCTAATAAAACGTCTCTTTCTGCTTTCTTACTTGCAAGTCAATACAAATACTTACGAATCTAAGCCTTGTCCATCGTTTTGTGGTACTCACAAAGATCCTACACAAAAATCTCCTAACACCTAGATTGGCTGGCAAACATCATAGTGGTATATAAGAAGAGTGGAAAATGGCAAGTCTGTATAAACTTTAAAGACCTTAACAAATCCTTCATAAAAGATCCTTTCCCTCTGCTTCATATGTGTTGGTTGACGCCACTACGAGACATCAGTTGATAAGCTTCATCGATGCCTTCTCCAGATATAATCAATACACATTCACTCAGACGATGATGAGAAAAATTCCTTCATTACATTGAGATGCATCTACTGCTACAAGGTCATGCCTTTCATCCCGAAGAACGCCAAGCTCAATTTACCAGAGACCGGTAAACATGATGTTTGTAGAGCCAATTGGCCAGACTATGGAGGTCTACATAGAAGATATGCTCTTGAAATCATTAGACTCAGAGAATCACATTTCTCATATGTAGCAGACATATTATCCTCTGAGGAAATACATCATGAAACTCAATCCTTCCAAATGTTCGTTTGGGGTGAGTTTGAGAATTTTTTTGGATTATATAGATAGTCACACACAATGGCATCGAGGCCAACCCTAGCAGATTAGAACAATCTGTTCACTTATCTCACCACGAATCCCTAAGGAAGTCCACAAACTCACTTACATGCAGGATGATTGTCTTGAGCATATTCATATCATGGTTATCTAACAAATCTCACGATTACTTTGAAGCCCAGAAAAATCCAAAAGACTTTATCTTTGATAAAAAATATGAAAATGCTCTCATAATGCTAGAGGATTATCTTACTACGCCTGCCCTGCTATCAAATACCAAATACATAGAATAATTTGTTTCTCTTCTTAACAGAATCTAAGCATGCAGTGATTGTCGTCTTGGTGCAAGAGTAAATAAGCAGTCAATACCCCATGTACTACGTTAGTAAATCACTCATGGATTCAGAAACACGACACATTCAATTAAAGAAGTTGGCTCTGACTTTAGTGGTAGCAGCCATGAAGTTACGACCTTACTTCCAAGCTCATCCGATTATAGTAACATTATTATCTATCAAAAAAATACTAAAGAAGCCAGAAGTATCAGGACATTGGCCAATTGGGCAACAGAACTGTAACACCCGTATTTTCCAAAATACCTTAAATAAATAAAAAGTCTGAAATCTCCATTTATTACTTCTCAAAAGTCAACTTCAAAGTCGTAAATCCAATAAATAACCATAAATCAAAATAGCATAATAAATCCCGAAAATATCGATAACAACATAAAATCCGCAAGTCTGAAAAAGACAGAAATAAAACTCCCAAAGCACCAGCCCGATAGCAATCACTTCTGCTCGTCAGTCTCATCTGAAAGGGGAAGGAAAGGAGGGGTGAGTAACAGGGGAGTTACTCCGTGAGGTATGGGATGCTAAACACGCAAACCACTGACTTGAGTAATAGAACTCCCACTATGGAAGTTTAGCTCTAACATGAACAAACAAGACGCCTAAAGCATCACACAAACACAACACAAACAATGCGATGATAGCATATAGCTAGTCCATACACCCCGCATCTCCTCATACGGATATATATATAC
>NC_027755.1:4737292-4765049 GCF_000695525.1 Brassica oleracea var. oleracea
CATAACTATGTATACTTACATATATATATCGCATATCTTAACATCACACAATCAAATCAACGGTTGAATCCTCTAGACCCCTAGTTCCAGTTTACAATGAATGAACTAACTAACAATCAAGACTCAGACAGACTCAATTCAAACAGACGGATCATGATTCGAAATCTAAACTAACATAGAGAGAATTCTACACTGGTACGGGATTTACGGAATAGACCCTCACCTTAGCCAAGGTCGGAGATAATGGGAAAACGCCTCGCCCAACAAATCTCGCTTAGGTTTTAGAATAATAACATCCAAAGTTGCATGTTTCCTACGCATGAAACATTTAGCTTAAGCTAAATATGTTGCTTGTAACATAAGTAACAAGAAGATAACACTTAGCTGCTATACGGCTTTGACTACGGTTGATGATGGTGGCTGGCTCAAACTCGGTGATCATGAACGACTCTCCGGTGACATGGCTTGCCCCTCCTATGACTCATGGTTAACGATGGTATTGGTTGGTGTTAAACGCCGCAACTCCAATTTAGATCGTGCCTCCTCCGCATCTCTCGGTTATGATCACGGCCATGTCGAGAGTTGATAAAGGCTCCGGCACGGCAATGATCTCAGACCCTCCTCCGATGAGATGATGACGTGATGATCGGCACCGGAAGTGCTCTACGTGATGGCTCCGTGTACGTGCGTCTCTTCTCCACATCAAAGCCTCTCGGATCCGATGCACGACGACCATAAGAGACATACGATGGATCTCTGACGGCAAGGCTTGTCTCCAGCACCGTGTTACATCTCCGGTGACACAAGGTGCCCCAAACGGTGAACGCTACATAGTGGTGATGAGGCGTGACATCTCCTTCTCTTTCGATGGGATACCTTCCCTCGGGTTCACAAAATAATGACGGTATGAAGGTGATGGTGTTGTCTTGGTTGCCGCTAGGTTTCATGAAGAACAAGAAGATGGTATCAGGAGGTTGACGGCGCTGGTCTTTTTCAACGAAAGTGGAGATGTATACAATATTTATATTGCACGCTTTGACCAAAATGGAAGTGAGGGTTTTAGTTATAATAATTATAATTAAACCAAACCAAATCGGTTTTGGTTAAACAAATAATTAAAACAACCAGAACTATTTTGATTTATGAATCTGGGTCGTTACAAGAACTCGGAGATTATGATGTAATATTCAGACTCTTCTTTGCCATTAAGTAATAGGTGCTAGCCAATTTTGTTGCCTAACTTACTCCACACATTCTCCCTATAGTGGAGGAAAAGGTAAAAAATACGAAAAAAAAATTAATTAAGAGAACGCAAACTCTACGTGGAAGTATTTAGCAACATTAGAGGAGCAGATGTAGATATAGTACTCATCTTACGTGCACGAGAGACTGCCCCCGAAGCAGTAAGATGCAACTTCAAAGCTATAACAATGAAAGTGAATATGAAATTTGATAGCTTGACTCAACCTGGCAAACAAATGGGACAAGAGAACCTATAGGTGTTTAGTGGCTCGTTGTTGATAGTCAGTCAAACACAAGGAGAATAAGAGGATAAGGACGCAAGAATGGCCAAATATTTTGTAACAATTTTTGAAAGTTTTTTGGATATTTTAAACAAATCATGCATAAAACATATTCAACCATTAATAGAAAAGAAGATGAAATGATGGATTATATATTCTGTAGAATGTATAACATAAAGATGTTAGTTGAATGTATATTCAAACGTCGTGAAATACATGACAAACTTTAGGAGATATGTTTTTTACAAATTTCATAACATAGACAAAATAGAAGATTGCATTTTCTGGTATATTATAGCAAAATACGTAGATTGCATATTTTGAAGCTGGTTGATTGGTGTGTAATCAGCTGAATTCATATTTTACTGAGTTGATTACACACCATTCTACCTATCCAAATTGGTAGAATAATATTCTGAGGTTGTAGAATATAAAATTTATTTTTATTTTAGCTGCAAGTTTGACCATAACTATTTTTTTAAGAAAATCTTATTTTATTTATAACATTCATTGTAATTTTAATTTTTACTAATCAAAACTATAAGGATAATAAAATCCAAAATAAGTAAAATGAAATTTTATTATATAAAGATAATAGTAAATTTTTTATCTCTTTTTGAAAAAACACATAAAATCAGATCTTGCAGAATTTTTTTAATATATTATTTTATTTTTCATTACTAAATAATAAAATTATGGTTGTCTTTTTGACATATCTACCAATATATTCAAGGAAACCTTAGCAGTAAGACTAAAATTTATGATATTAAGGCAACAGTATTTTTTTCTTTTTTCTAGGAAAAATTCCTTATAAAATTTTAGATCTTTAACAATTGTTTTTCAAAATTATTAGTCTACTTTTCTCTACCAAATAATAATTTCACTATCTTTCTCAAAAAATAATAATAATTCCACTACGTGGGAGGATCCTCACCTTGTGCAAATAAAGATCCAAATAATTTTTAATTTAATTTTAATTTTTTATTTAAAATTAAAATATTAAATTAAATAAAAATTTAAATTAATATCATAAATTACATAACTTCAATATCCATATTGATAATTGATGTATTATATTATTCTCACCTTTTTTATTTAGGAAGTGTATATTTCGAATCAAAATCTTACCTTGAGTTTAAAGTATCATTAGGAAACTTGGATTTGTAATAAAGCATTTCTTATAGTTTTGGACTGAAAAGTGCAGTTTTGGACGGAAAATAATTTCAATGGTATTGAAGACATTAGAAATAGTTACAACTCCTAACTATCATCTATGGAAGGGTAAGATGGAAGATCTGCTCTTTGTTAAAGAATTCCATGTTCTAGTCTTCGAGGAGAAGAAACCTGAGAAGAAGACGGATGAAGAGTGGAAGTTGCTGCATCGCCAAGTGTGTGGGCTGATAAGGCAGTGGGTAGATGATAATGTTTTTCATCATATTGAGACTGAGACAGATGCTCATTCTTTGTGGAAGAAGCTGGAGCAGTTATATGCTAGGAAGACCATAAATAATAAGATTTACATGATCAAGAAGTTGATTGAGCTGAGGTATCAGGAGGGAACTCCGATGATGGATCACTTCAATGCGTTTCAGGGATCGCTCAACAAGTTGTCTGATATGGGTATCAAGTTTGATGATGAGATTCACGGTCTGTGGCTTCTCAGTACTTTACCGGATTCTTGCGAGGTTTTCACGATGTCTCTTTGTAACTCCGCGTCGGAAGGTGTTATTTCGACGGATTCAGTGAAGAACAGTGTTCTTAATGAAGAAGCAAGAAGACAGTCGAATGCTAGCAGATCGCGTTTAGATGTCTTTGTTACTGAGTCAAGGTGAAGAAGTTCAAGTAGAGATTCTAAGAAGGACAAGAACAGGAGCAGGAGCAAATCTAATAAATTTGCAAATATGGAGTGCTATTTTGTCACAAGAAAGGACACATGAAGAATGATTGCTGGAACTTGAAAAACAAGCAGCAAGGTAATCAAGAAGAAAAGGTGGATCGGGTGACTGTCACCGAAGATCAGTGTCTTATTCTTCTTGAGGGTGATGCCATTAATGTCGCATGCCAACACACCAGTTGGGTGATTGATAGTGGAGCTACTACTCATGAAACAACACAGTGGGATTTGTTTTCTACCTATACTACGGGTAATTATGGTTCCGTGAAGTTGGGAAATGATGTGATGGCTCAGGTTGCTGGCATTGGCGATATATGCTTGGAGACTAGTCTTGGGACTAGGTTGGTGCATAACGTTGTTAATCATGTTCCTGATATTAGGATGAATCTGATATCGACGGAAAGACTTGATGATGAGGGTTATTTCAGTTTGCACGGTGGTGGTCAATGGAAGCTCTCTCGCGGTTATTTGATTGTGGCTCGAAGTGAGAAGTTATCATCCTTCTATTGGATGAAGGCTAAGGTCTCCAAAGACGCTGTTAATGCGGTGGAGAATGGTGGTGCCATGGAGTTTTGGCATAAGAGACTCGGTCACATGAGTGAGAAAGGAATGTATGTGTTGTCTAAGAATGAGATGATTCCATGAATCTCTGGTTTGCACCTGCAGAAGTGTTCGCATTGCTTTGCGGGAAAACAACACAGGGTATCTTTCACGTCTTTTGCGCCTTCTAGGAAACCCGAGGTGCTGGATTTGGTACATTCAGATGTGTGTGGTCCAATGAGGACAAGATCTCTTGGCGGCACATCATATTTTGTGACTTTCATTGATGGTCATTGAAGGAAGTTGCGGGTATTTCCTATGAGGACGAAGGATCAGGTGCTGGGATATTTCAAACATTTTGTGACATTGGTTGAGAGACAAACAGGGAAGAAGCTAAAGTGTATCCACAGTGATAATGGTGGAGAGTATTCTGGCCATTTGATGCTTATTGCAAAGAGCATTGAATAAGGCATCAGTTTACGCCACCTAAGAGTCCACAGTTGGATGGATTAGCTGAAAGGATGAACAAGATGATTGTCGAGAGGATGAGATGTTTGATCTCACAGTCAGGCTTATCGATGACTTTCTGGGGAGAAGCTTTGAACACGGCGGTTCATGCGCTGAATTTGTCACCGAGTGTTCCATTGGATGGTGATATTCCAGAGAGGGTTTGGACTGGTAAGGATGTTTCTTACAGACACTTGAGGGTCTTTGAGTATAAGGCATTCGTTCATATTCCCAAAGATGAGAGATTGAAGCTTGAGATGAAATCACGGTAGTGTGTGTTCATCGGTTATGGTTAGGATGAGTTCGGGTACATATTTTATGATCCCATTGAGAGGAAGCTCGTAAAGAGCAGAGATGTTGTGTTCATGGAAGATCAAACGATAAAGGACATTGACAAACCCAGAAATCCAACTCAGGTTTTTGAGGGTTTGATCGAGATACAGAGGCTACTCCTTCTACATCGGTCCACGGTGAGGTTGAGGTTGTTCAGGATAATACACCCAATGCAGATGCTCCCACACACGAAGACGGTAGTGGTGATCATGGTGACGATCATGGTGAGACACCAGCTGCTGAGAACCAACCTACTAGTGTTAGAAGATCCGCGAGAGGTCTTAAACCATCGACAAGGTATGATCCTAGTGAGTATGTATTACTTACTGATGGAGGAGAGTCTGAAAGCTATGATGAAGCTTTGGAGGATGAACAAAAAGATATGTGGTTTGGTGACATGGATGAGGAGATGGATTCTTTTGAGGAGAACCATACTTTTGAGTTAGTGGAATTGGCTAAAAGCATGAAGGCTTTGCTTAATAAGTGGGTGTACAGAATTAAGCATGAGGTTACAAATTTTCCACCTCGATACAAGGCTAGATTGGTTGTGAAAGACTACATCCAAAAGAAGGGGATTGATTATGATGAAATCTTTTCTGCTGTTGTGAAGATGTCATCCATTCGAGTTGTGCTTGGATTATTAGTGAGCCTTGATCTAGAGATTGAGCAAATGGATGTGAAGACTGCTTTCCTTCATGGTGATTTGGAGGAAGAGATCTACATAGAACAACTGGAAGGCTATGTGAAAAAAAGCAAAGAAAATTTGGTTTGTCGCTTGAAGAAAAGCCTTTATGGATTGAAGCAAGCACCGAAGCCGTAGTACATGAAGTTCAAGTCTGTTATGGGGGAGCATGGTTATGCAGAGACTGATTCAGACCATTGTGTATTTGTGAAGGTGTTTGGTGAGGATGATTTTATCATCTTGTTGTTGTATGTCGATGACATGTTGATTGTGGACAAGAACATGGACAAAATTAAGGAGCTGAAAAGTCAGCTAAGTGAGTCCTTTGCCATGAAAGATATAGATCCATCGAAACCGATTCTCGGTATGAGAACTTTTTGAGATAGAGGTGAGAAGCTAATTCACTTATCTCAGGAGAAGTACATTGAAAAAGTACTTAAACGGTTTCACATGGACAAGACTAAAGTGTTGAGTACTCCTCTTGCTCCACACTTAATACTGAGCAGTCAACAAAGTCTGAAGATATGGCGAAGGTCCATATGCTTCTGCAGTGGATAGTTTGATGTATGTCATGGTCTGTACAAGACCAGATTTAGCCTACGCCAGTGGAGTTGTCAGTAGGTTTCTCTCCAATCCTGGAAGAGAACATTGGAATTCTGTGAGGTGGATTTTGAGATATCTCTGAGGGACTTCTGATCTGGAGATTACATTTGGGGGTAAGAAGCCTTTGCTTGTCAGTTACACTGATTTTGACATGTCTGGAGATGTTGATTCTAGCAAGTCTACTTCGGGTTATTTGGTAACATTTGCGGGTGGAGCTGTGGCATGGCAGTCGAGGCTGCAAAAGTGTGTTGCACTATCTACCACTGAGGCAGAGTTCATTGTTGCAACTAAAGCTTGTAAAGAGTTGTTGTGGATGAAGAACTTCTGTGAAGAGAACAGTTTCAAGCAAGAAAAGTATGTGTTGCTTTGTGATAGTCAAAGCGCCATTTGTCTCGGAAAGAATTCTACATTTCATTCGAAATCAAAACACATTCAGAGGAGGCATCATTGGGTACGAGATGTGGTTGCATCTAAGGAAGTGGAACTTGAGAAAGTTCATACGGATGATATTGGGGATGATATGATGACAAAGTCTTTACTGAGGGGAAAGCTTGAAGTATGCCGAGGGATAGCCGGAATGGTTGTTTCCTCCACCTAGTCGGACGAGGAGTTTGTTGGATTCCTTCTAGATGGAGGAAACACATTGGGTTTGGTTGGTAATAACTAAACTTGGAAATTGGGCTATTGGTATTAGTCCATAAGATTAGTATTGGGCCTTGGGGGTTAGTGAGACACTACACAAAGTCTTTTAACCTAATTTGTGTGGTTAAAAGAGAGAAAGACTTGGCACAAGAAAGAATTGTGCTTAAGAAGACTCATTCGACAAAAGAGAGAAAATGAGAGAAGAAG
This sequence comes from Brassica oleracea var. oleracea, assembly GCF_000695525.1. NCBI lineage: Eukaryota > Viridiplantae > Streptophyta > Magnoliopsida > Brassicales > Brassicaceae > Brassica > Brassica oleracea. The sequence goes on from NC_027755.1 coordinate 4,744,224, forward strand.
ACAGATTTCGTCTGGGTTTTTCAAGGCAGATTTGGAAGGTCAAACGGATCTAGTCTGGGCTGATATTTTGTGGGAAGCTTATTCGGTCAGTGGGGTCAACGGTTGGATCTCCTGTTGTCTGGGTTTTACTGAAACTGGTCTTCATAGTTCTTCAACATTGATGTCTTGAGTGTTTGGTAATCCGACGGTTGGATCTTCTCTGATTGAGCTGAAATTTGGCAGAGGTGTTGTTGACTTGTTCATCTTGGATTTGAACGGTGGGATTAGTCTCTGGTTGCCGGAATCCTAGTGAGCTGAGGTCATCTTTTGGCTGTATGTTTTGAAGCTCTTATTGTTGCTCTCTTGTTGTTGTTGTTCTTGTGTTGGAAATAGTTCTTTGTAGCTAGAGTCACTGTTCTGTTCAGGGTGTTGAATAGGAAGGACGTGGTTGTACTCAAACCCATTTATATAGTGGATTTTTTAGTGGACTACGGTCCCGTTGGGTTTCCTTCTCACATCGTGGAGGTTTTCCAGCGTAAAAATTGCTTGTCTTATTTAGTTATTGTTTATTGTATATCATTCCATCGTCGAAGTATTTTCCTCACAGGTTCACACAAGGTCAAGGGAACACGACCATTACATTCTGCAGCGCCTCATGCCCATTTCCCCAACAAGGCCTTGATAAACTGCTCCGAAAACGGAGTCCCAAGGAAAGCATTGACATATCCAAATCTTGAGATCTCTTTATATTGCTCCGGAGAAGCGTAGCCAACGAGACTGCAAGGAAAAGCCAGAACGAAGACGCAATATATTCTTCTCGAGAGAACATAACAAGGAGCAAACTAGCGATGGTGGAGACTTATACAACTGAAGCGGAAAAGTACTGGTAGATGAATCATCTATGCCGAAATGAAAACGCCCAGATCTGCAACAATAACAAAACAAAAAAGTAGCAAGATACAGACTTGAAAGGCATGAACAATCTTTTGTGTCTACAAGCAGAAACCCGGAACCAAAAACAGAGAAATTCAAGTCTATGCCAAGTTAGAAACAAGGACAAACCCCCGTTTTAAACATCGTCTCCTTTCTGATTAGGTTATCAAACTAAGAGATCTTTAGATTTCACCATTAAAACAAGAAAAAATTCCCACCGTAGTAGGAGACAAAACTTAAACAAGACATATCTTAAAAGAATCACACCGAAAAGATTTACAAACATGAGAACACTACTGGACCTGAAAATGTGAAAATCTGAAAAGTTTTTGTTGAACAGAGAAAATTAAGAGTTTAGGGGAGAAAAAGAAGATAAGGTTAATTTTATGTTTTGATTTTATTTTAATATTATAGATGTATCACTATTACAAAACTAATAAACTAAACATAATATAAATGTAAAACTAATCAAATTATTTATTAAAATTAAAAATTCAACATAAAATATAGAATTTTATAGAGAATATGAAAAATAGCAAAATCAATTTACAAAATAATAGTACGGTTGTTTGGAATATGTGCCAATACTAGGACAATCTAAAGAACTTTTTGAAGAGGCCCAAAATTGTTAGAAGTTAGGACTGAACTAAATTGAACAGTTGGAGATGAAACCAGCCTTTTGTGCCCCAATTTATTAATCAAAGATGTAGCCCATTTGAAGGCTTTTCTTTGGGTGGCTAAAATTGCAAAACAACAAAAAAAAAGTGCTTTATTAAATAAGAAATTCCTGGGAACTAGAAACTGGGGCAAAGATGATGTGGATCGATAAAAAAAAAAGAGAGATAAAAATAAAACACATGCAAGGAAAGAAGACGTGAAAGCATTAAATAAGAAAAATCAATAAACTCGATAGGTCCAATACACATGAAAATTTCGAAAATGCATGATAAAAATAACCTAAAAGCATATCTACATTACCCCACTCACATTCTCATTTTCCACAAAACAGAACAAGCCAAAAGTTAATAACATAAAGTTAAACGAAGATTATTAATCAGGATGCTCAAGGTGTTCCGTAGATCTCTAAGGGATCCGAATTCAAATCTACACCACAACAGATTTCCACAACGCGCTTTCACATTCTCTCTCCATGGTTTACCATTTTTTTTATTATTAATCAGAGAATCAAAAAAGTAAGATCGAAGTCCATCATAAACGTACACTAGTAGAAGTGCTAATAATGCTGATTCTTAACGAGATAAAAGAAAAAAGAAAAGAAAAAAAGACTTTTAACGTGTAGAAGCAGTCATGAGATTCAATCCAAGGTCTGAATTATCCAACACCAGTCGAGTTTTGCTACTTTGATGTGAAAAATGATGTGATCTTTTCTTGGAAGAAGGCAATGAAACTCCAAAAAGCTTTGTCTTCCTCGTATTATTCTCCTTGTAATTAGTCTCATTTTCAAGAACACTAATGGAGCTTTGAGAAGTAGGAGGAGAGTGATTAGGGACAGTGGCATTATTGTAATAATCGAGCGGAGGAGGAGGTTGTTGCTGTTTCTGTAGGAAAGATGGTAAGTAAGAGTTACTTGGAGCAACAGGCTTGACATGATTCTGAACAAAGTAGATAATGTCGTTGTATAGTCTCTTCATATGAGCAAGCTCTGACATTAGGACCGTGTTGCTCCGTCGTAATCTCTCGTTGTCTTCGGTTAAAGCGGTGACTTGCGCATCCACGGTAGTGGGTATGGTTCGTGGTCTCCGCGGCGGAGATTCGCACCAGTAACGGTCGTCTATTGAAGCAGCGGCGGCGTCGACACGCGGTGGTAAAGGGAAGAAAGAAGTGCCGTCGGAGAATGGAATCTTCGGCGGAGGATGGTGAGTAGTGAACGGAGAGTGTTGGTTTGGTATCATCTGAGATGTTTTTCTCCGGTGGATCTCGCAGAGTAAGTGCTTTTCTCCTCTCTTGAAAAACTCGTTCGCGAACTCCCATCTGTCTGGAACAATCTTTCTGAAACCCTAGAATCCAAATAAAAATAGTTCCTTAAAAGAAAAAGAAAAAGAAAAAACAACCAAAAAGTATATGAAAAAAATAAAAAATCGTTTTTGCTTTACTTACATAAGTATTGAGCTGACGAACGAAGCTAGAAAAGTTGTTGTGTTTAAAGTACTTAGGAAGAAGATCACGAGCAAACTCCGGTGGACGCCAAACGATGAAAGTAGTGTCATCGTCTCCCCAAGAAACGACATGATCCGTCGCTGGATCATCGACAAGCTGGTACGTCTTAGTCAGAAACGGCGCAGGAACCGCCTTGCCTTGACCTTCCACCATTAACTGTATCCTTTCTCCGGTGCCTCCACTACCGTAACCATAGCTATTCTCCACCATCATCGCCATTACTGAAAGGGATGAGATACAGAAAGAGAGGAGAGAGAAAGAGACGATCGTGTTTGTTTTCTAGGACTGAGTATAGTGAGTGAGCAATTCTTCAGTTTTCTGCTTTATATTTATTTGGAGGTTATCGTGTGTATCTGCCCGCGTTACTAACTTTTTTTTTGTTTTAAATATTTTCATTTATATATTTGTAATAGTTTATGAATATCTCTCCTGCTATATATGAAATTGGAAGACTCGTGTATTTACTTTTGCATGTCCAGAAAAAATAATTATAATGGTTATCAAAATTTGAGATGAAAAAAGTATGCATAAAAGCATCTCTAAACCTATTCTATTTTATACCATGAATTTTATTATAAAATATATTCTTTTCTCCGATTCTACAGTGATTCTACAGTAGAGTAGTGGATAAAATTACTCTATGAATATAGACTAACTCAATTTTTTTTTTTACTTTATTTTCGAGGGGAATTTTTATTTATATTTTAGTTCTTTTAATTTTTAATCTTTTTATTTTTATATACATTATTTAATTATGTAAACGATACATAATTACATCCAACACAGTATATATACGTTTGAAGTCTATTATCACTTTTGTGTAACAGTTTTATAACATATAATTTATTTATCACATTTGAAGTAAGAACAAAAAAAAAAATGAAACACTTGAAGCATATAGTTTTTATAAGATTAGCGAAAGAAAATAAGTACTAAATTTAAAATAGACAACATAACCTAAAATTAAAACCATAAAGAGTAATTACTTAATATTTTGGTAAATTGTTTAAAGATCCACCAAAATTGTTAAAATATTATCCAAATGAAATAGATGGAGAAGCTTGTTGATCGTGTTGTTGACCATGTCATTTTTTTAGATTAATGTTTGTTCCGCTTGACCATGTCGTTTTGTAATGTATTAATATAATAAATACTTAATATACAATATCATAATTCGTAAAATTTTGTGAAAAATCAAATATATAGAACCAAACTGTAAATTTTATAAACAAAAGGTATCAATCATAAAATAAAAGAGAATATTTAAAATTATTTATTTTGAGTAAATATAAAGTAAATCATTGAAGATAAAATTTATGTTAGTTTAAGGTTATTCTATTTAAAAATGCAAATACTCTAGAATTAGAGAAAATCATGGATTTTAATTTAATAGCCCCATATGTGAGAGAGATTCTATTTAAATGATTTTAACCCTTGTTCTAAAACACGACTACGGCAGCCAGCTTTATGGAAGTTAAACGCTCGGCGGTTCATGAACGTAGTGATTTGCTCCTACTCGGTGAATTAGGCAGAGTGGTATGAAAATCTTCATTTTCATCATTTTAAAGTTCAAAATCACTCAGTATATATATATAATCTACAAATCTAATGTTTTAATCATGTTTAAAACGCATAAATAATGAAGATTATGGAACGGATATCAAAGGCGGCTAGTATAAAAGTTGCAAATTCATAACGACGTAATGAAGAAGACGAAGAGATATTTTCGAAAATGCTACTCATTAATTCTTTTCTTTTTTTGGAAAATAACCAAAAAAGTTAATACAGATAATTTATATATTTTAATAATAGTATTATTTATTTATATAACGTAAGATGGAAAATACAAATTCTATTGTATTTGTGAGAAATACCTATTGATTATTTATGGGAGATAAAGCTAGATATTGATGGTTAAACAAAATTTATTGTTATATATTTTTATGCACCCTGAAATATATTTTTTGTATAGTATATGCTTAATTAAATTTAAAATTAAATAAATAAGGTTAATAATTAAATTTTATATAAATGTGTTATTAATAAAACATAAAAATATTTTTTAAATATTTTTTTAGTATAAAAGTAAAATTAAATGAATTAAGAGAGAAGAATTTATTTTCTATAGAGAAAAATACATTAGAGATTGTCTTAGTTGGTATATTGACAAAATTATATGTAGGAGAATCATGTCAATTACTACAAATGTTCATACTTATTAGAGATGATTCAAAGGAATGAGATGTGGAAATACTAGAGAATTTTGTTGTGCCAGAGAACATACCGCTAATACGGAATTTGGCCATAAGCCAAATTACACATCGAAATACGTATTGTTGGAGCTATATCAATAGTGATCAATATATTGTTACGTCTGGATACTTAGTCACTAGAAATATCCTAAAGCATGAAACTGGGATAGTATAGTTAGAGCTTAGTATCACTAAGCTTCAAATCTTCGTTTGGAAAATTAATGCTCCTCGGAATATGCGACATTTTATATGTCAAATGGTAACAGATCATGTAGCGATAACAAAGAATCTGGTACGTCGTCATATTTGATGTGATAATCAGTGTCCTAGATGTGGAGAACCTGATGAGTATGTGACTCATGCAATTTTTGAATGCCCTCTAGTTTCAGAAGTATGGGCCTTATCGAGCACACTCCGAACATATTCCAGTCTTGAGTGTCTACACTAATATGGACTATCTCTTCTTGCGGAAAACAACATTGAGGATCCGGTTTTGATAGAGATCCTTATCTCTGGATAAATTTTTTTTTGGAAAACACGAAATGATAAATTATTTAGAAGAATTGGCAGACACCCACTAGAGCTGATTAGACATGTGGAGGGATAATGTAATGCTTGGTTCTTGGCACATGCAACAACTATTTTAGAGGCTCAGTCACCAGGTATTATTGATTCACAAGTTGTATGCTTGTAGAATATATGTTTGGTATATGGTTCTTGGACTTCTACATCGGAATTTAGTGGATGTGGATGGAATTAAAAAGACGCGTTTGGAAAAATCCAACTTTTGGGTTCAAGAAATCAAAGAAGAAGGGATTCCTCTCTGCATTCAGAACTAGAAGAACTTGGTTGCAAAATGAAAGTATGCTACGTCATTCTACCTATCAGACCTTTAGAATGGACTGCAAGAACTTAATCACAATGCTTAGAGATCCTCAGGCATGGCCAAATTCTCTACTAGCACAAGGAATCTGATATGCTCTTGCTTGATCAACATGGTCTTGAGGAAGGTCATGAAAGTAACAACAACTTTAGGAGTTTAGAAAGCTCTAGAGGGAGATTATCAAACCAAAAATCAACCAAATCCCATATAATTGAAACAAAGTTTGCAAGATATAAAATAGTGGAGAGTAAGAGTATTGAAGAAAATCTAAAGCTAACTGATGATCTGACTAGCCTCAACATGAAGCCATTCAAATCCTCACAAGTATTTCTCCTCAATATGATTTGTTGGTACACACGCTGAAGTATGAAACTGGAAAGAAGCCTTGACGGTTAAGGATGTTACTACATCAGCTTAAGCTAAAAAAAAAATGAACTAAATGAGAAAAGCCTCACAAGTAGGTCAAGATCAAATGCAGAGGCTCTAGTGGCTATTAGAGGAAGACCAGAAAAGAGGTTTGGAGGTCAAGGGAAGTTTCGTTCTAAGAGAAGAGATCAAAAGTAAGTCTAAGAAAAAAATGTTGTTTCTAAGATTTATTCTGTCCAGGTTGCATTGTGATTCTCAAAGTGTTATTCTTCAAACAGGTAACACCTGTGGTAGATGACAGTGAACACGACAGCGACATTCCTAACTTGTAACCTGCTCTGGTAGATGACAGTCAACTCGTTGGTGGGGCGTAGTACGTCGTGAAAGTTGTATAACTCTTTTTTGAAAGGTTCAGACACAGTTATGGTTAATCGGAACATAGAAAAAGGTAGGGATGCTTGTTTAGACTGAAGACTAAAACAAGGAGAAGAATTTTGAGGCATTGTTGCTTTTCAGTCTAGGCCTTTTAGTTGGCTTAGTGATGGTGACACGAATGATGAGCCAAGAACTGTTAATCAAGAAGTTGGGCTGAGTCGATTAAAATGGATCAGGTCATCTGATAAGAGTAAGATGCTCTAACAGTTGTAACAGCCATCGTCTTATTCATATGTAGAGAGAGAGAGAGAGAGAATAAAACATAGCAAACAGAAAAAGAAAATTAAGAGAGAGAGAAAGAGAGAGATCTGGTGCGATCAATAGCTCGTGAGATTGATAGCTTTCTATTGGTGGATAGGATACGAACATTTGTTCTGGTTGACAAAGTATCATTGGTAGAGTACGCGATGTCGCTGTCATCTTCACTGTTGTAACCTTCTCTACTAAGCTCTTCAAACAAGTAACACCTGAAAGAAACAATATATGAGTTAACTATTGTATCAAATTGATCAATAATGGATGATGAGAGTTTTGTTCCCTCTCTAGACATGTAAAAAATGAAATATGGGTAAACAGTTGTGTGGTGTTCTTAAGTTTTCGTGTTGCGGTTGACTGATCAACAAATTTAGATCGAAATTTAGATCAAACCTGAAATTGAATCGGATTTAACTTGAATATTAACACTGTTCAGCTGAGATCTGAAGTAACAAGTTTCAAAGATTTAAGCTTTAATGGTTAAAAATAATGGAGACATATACAATTTTTGTACAATATATCTTGTTTCCAAACATCATATCTGCCTTTTTTTAAAACAAATTAGGCCATAACATGAATGCATTATAAAAGGTGTTGAAAATATTCAAAATAGAAACTTTGGACTATATGAAATTAATTCATATTTTGGAAAGCATTATTCATCCTCTTCATTGTTAATGGCCAAAAAAATTTGGAATGAGTCTGAAGAAATTAAAAGTGTTATCAATGTAAAGAAATTTGAAAAAGGTAAAGGATATCATTTCTCTAAATCTGATGTGCTCTTGCCCGGTAAGTAAGGAAAGTTAATTAGACTAATTAGAATATGTGTATTTGTAAATTTCACAAAATATTTGATACAAATAACAGTTAACAAACGTCGTTTGTTGTCCATATGGATACGGAACTACCAATTTGGTTTACAAAGTCTGTATGAATATGTTATGTTGCTGACAAAAAAAGACCGTTAACATGTATGGTTATTTTTTAAACAAAATACAATAAAATATTTCATGTAAACGAAATGAACCACCATATACTAATTACATTATTGGACAGAGAAGAATCTGAGAATATGTTTCTCTCTATTATTGGATAGATTGCTAACAACATAATTAATTAATTAATAATTATTCACTTAGTCACATAAGTTGGTAAATATTAAAGTGAAATAAGAGTTATCTTCGAAATATATTTCAGTTTTAATAATATAAATAGTGGCAGTGGTCTATTGACTACTATTTTAGTGTTTAAAGTTGGTTTTATTGGGTCTCGAATTCAATTTAGGTTTAAAAAAGATAGACTTACGCTATGTTTTGATATTATTAACTGATGCATTCAATCTAGGATGATTAGTTGGCGCGAAGACTCAGATCACTTCATAATTATTAAAAAATAATGATCTTCCTAGGATTGAACTCTTTTGGATTAATACATCTGGCTATTAGAAAATAAATACGAAAACCAACTTTGTACATATAAAACTTTATAAAAATTGGTCTCTTTCTTCCTCTCTTTCTCCTCCCTATCTCTCTCTCTCGAAACTCAACTAATGTTAAGATTTTTCCGACGTCCGGCAGCACGTCTGAGCGCGTGCCAGCCGCCGGCGCTGGGGCCCTCTTCCTTCTCCGCTTATATTCTATTTGCCTGTGCATCGCTCTCTTCTTCTCCTCCGGCTATGCGTATGGTTATGGCATAGGGTTTAAATTTGAGAGCATATGTCAGCTACGTATGAAAGACATGGTTAGCATTTGTAGGAGGAAACGAAAGCAACCAAATTGGATCCATGATACTCTGTGGGAAGAAATGACAGCGTATTGGGACACTCCTGCAGCGAAAAAAAAGTGAAACTGCATCAGTGGCTCGTTTGTCTGAACGGAACGGACTTGGTCCACACAAGCACAACACTGGCCAGAAGTCTTTCCAACAAATCGAATATGAAATGGTAAGCTGTTTTTGCTCCTTTCATAAAAGTTAAACAATCTGTATCATTAACCTTTGCTTTTTTTTTTACCATTTTAGGTTGAGGAATTGGGCAGACCAGTTTCACTTGGTGAAGTTTACATCAAGACACATACAAAAAAGGATGGGACCTATGTTGATTTGAAAGCCGAGCAGGTTGCAGAGATATATAAGAAGAACAAAGAAGCCAAGTTGACTGCCCTTGAGGCTGAAAACTCAGAGAGTTCAGATGGTGCTTCCAATGATCGACAGCTCTCCATAGAGGAGGATACCGAGATATTCCTTTTGGTAAGCTGTTTGTTTCAAAAAAAAATTTCTCTTTATACTTCATACTCTTTTCTTCTGCTTTATAGTAACAATTTTATTTTTTTGTTGTAGTCTACTTTCACAGATGAAAGAGGACATTACTATGGCATTGGAAGCCTCCAGCAAACTCTCGTCAATGGTAAACGGAAGTACAGTGAGGTCTCTTCTTCTGCATTCCTTGACATGAATAAGCAGCTTGAAGAAGCTCACCGCAAAATAGAAGAGCAGGCTGCTTCTAATGCAGCACAGGCTACTACTATTGCTGAGCAGGGCTCTACTATTGCAGAGCAAGGTGCTACTATTGCAGAGCAGGGTGCTACTATTGCAGAGCAAGCAAAGCAGATCAATGAATTTGCTGTAGTGAAGAAGTTTCTGTCTGCAACTGATCATAGATTTGATCAGTTCGTATCTACTAATTCCACCACCTGATCATGCTTTCTTGTTTATGTCTCTTGGACATGAAACTTGACTTTTGTTTAGTTGTTTGTCAACATCTTTTGTAAACTCTCGGTGGTAGATAACTTTTTTTGTAAACTCTCGGTGGTAGTTAACTTTTTTTGTAAACTCTCGGTGGTTCACATTTTTTGTTTAATAAATATTGTTTTATTATATAATAGCATCACAAACAAGAAAGCACAAATAATAAAATTAGGAATTAAAATAACAAAAAAGAAGTCAGAATGTAGTCGTAAAACAGTCAGCAAAATAGAAATATTTTACGACTAAATAGCGACTCATAAAATAACTGTAGTCGCTAAGCAGTCAGAAATATATTGACTAGTTTACGACTACGAGTACCGACTGATTTATGACTAAAAATACCGACTGACTTACGACTGCGCATAACTGACTGATTAACGACTACAAGAACCCGATTGATTAACGACTTCGAATATCCGACTGATTAACTACTGCATTTAAACGAAATACTTGCCAAGAAAGTAGTTGTAGATTAGACGTTAAATAGTCGGAGTGTAGTCGTAATATAGTATGACTGTTGCCCGACTATTTTTCGACTGATTTAATTAGTTGTAATTTAGTCGTAAGGTAGTCGTAATTTAGCAACCGATTCCCGACCGCTCTAATTACCGACACGATGATTGACGATCATAACGTTTAGTCGCTATTCAGTCGTAATACGTAATTTGCGACTGTTTCCCTACCGATTCTTCAGTCGGTATCTACTTGTTTTCTTGTAGTGTTTCGCTCCATTGACTGCTCTGCTCGAGAAGGGTTAGTCGCCGGTGGTTGTTCTGCTATCTCTGGAGATGCGGCGAGGTCGTGGTAGTTGTGGTTGAATATTTTTGGCTTTGGAGCAGATATATTTTCTTTTTCGATCTCCCTCAGATCTCTTCGAACGTGAGGACAAGTGATGGTTGAATCTCAGTTCGGTTTTGCGGCTCTCCTTCTGTTTGTCTGACGGTTTCTCCGGCTACGGCTTGTGCTGTTTCTGGTTTTCTCCGAGTCGACGAGAACAAGACCCTCCATTATGTATTCCAGTGTGCTCCAGAGGGTTTTGCTAACTCGGTGACGAGTCGTGAGTAGTAACACGCAGGAAACAATGGTGTTTCACTCAACTCCGGCTCGTGTAAGCGTCCAAGATGTTTTGACAGGGGTTGTCTATGGCCCCTCGGTGGCTTCTTACGCCATTTCTTCACCACGGATCTTCTTTTCACAGCTCGAGTTCCTGTTTACTCAAGTGAAGGTGTCGGTTTCTCTTCGATCTGGTCTCGGCTATTATTGGCCTGTCTCCGTTGACACCGGTGTTGGGTTCTCTCAGTCTGGTAAATCAGATTTCGGTTCTTAAAGCGTCAAATGGGGATACGGTTCTCCAGGTTTCATTGACCGTCTAGGTGTGTATTTTGGTCCAGCTCACATACCGGCTCCACGAATTTTCACTTCATTTATGTGGTGGTTTGTTGGACTTTACCTTGCAGGTTTTTAGAGACCGGAGGTTTTGCAGCATCGGTGATATCGATCCGTTTTTTACTTGGGTCAGCAAAGTCTTGTATTTTGCTTGGCTCGTTATTGTGTGTGTTTGTTGCAGTGGGGTCATCTCTGTCTCTTAGCAGTGGGGGTTGGGGTCCTGTTAGTGGCTTGTTATTTTTCGGATGTCGTGCCTAGAATCTGGTCACAGAAGCTCTAAGGTATGTTTATCTCTCTATTACTCTATCTTCATCGACTACAAAGACTTCGGGGAGGAGGAGAGTTGAATGTTTCTAGGTCATAACCGGATTAACTTGGGAGATGTGATTATGACGAAATGATTCAAAGTTGCGCCCACAACTTGATTGTGTAGTCCGAATTATTGGAACTGCTAATTTCAGTATTGTATCAAACTTTTACTTGAATCTGAATTGTGATTTTTTTGTAGTGATACCTTTTTGGGAAATATTAATAAATATTTACTTAAATTCTTTTTCATAAAAAGTGACGATAAAATTGTAAAAAATACTTTAATTTATATTAAATTAAATTACTCTAAATAGGGATGTCAAAATATTTTAGATTCAATTTATTACTCTATAATATTAAGTCATGTTGCTTCTGAACAATCACGTGGATACAAATTTTTGTTTTCGGTCTATTTGCTTATTCTTAAAATAATATTTCTAGATATGAATCTTTGTTTTCGGTCTATTTGTATATTCAAAAATCTATTTTAAGTTATATCTTATTTTAAAGATTAGCTTAAGCTATTTTAATGATCAATGATACTTAAATTAGTTTAATATTTCTTTAAATTTTGGATCAGAACGAATGGGGTGAAAAATAAAGAAATTTTAAGCAAAAAGTGAGTAACATGTAAAAATATGTTTTTGGAAGTTAGCAACCTCGATTGGTGAGCAGACGGAGGGAATATGTGTCTGAGTGACTGAAATTAAAATAAACTAAATTAAGAAAGAAAAAGTGGCTTTCAAGGCAAACCCGTGACGCCTTCTTCCTTCTTTCTTTTCTGACACGACGATCCCTTCCGTCACCCACCACTTCCTTCTCTTGTTTTCCTAAACAATCCAATAATACAAGCTTAGTAGTATATACCAATTCAATGACTGTATTTACCCTTTTTGTTATCTTTTTTTGTCTGTTGAGTCAACACTTTTTTCTTTATGAGGTTTCTTCTATGTTCTTCTCTACATGCAATGGCATTCCTTCGTTTCTTCCACAACAAACTGTTTTCTTTTCTTTCTTTTATCCCATCGAATAATCAACTATAAAGTCATTTTCCATATATATACATTTTGCTTCTTTATTTGAATACTTCAGCAAAATATATTATTTGTAAAACCTCACACACAGACACACACAAAAGCTCTTAAAACTTATACATGTCATTCATAACAATATGCATTTTTACATATCATTGTTAAATGAACTGTCCATTGGTAATTTAAAAGTCTATACGAGTTCCTTCATCTTTCTGGATCTTGCAAAGTGTAACGTTACTTATTAAATCTGACATAGATTTATATGAAAAACATAAATTATGTAATTTAAAACTAAAAGTATGTCATATGTATATCCCCTCTCTTTTAGTTTCCTAGGTCATGTGTCTATCACATGAAGCTCTGCTTTTCCTCGGGCAACTAGCAGTTGTTTCTCCCTCATATATTATATATCACGGTAAATAAACTTTTTTTTTTTGCTTTAAAAATAAGAAGATGAAGTATATGTAAAAGTTCTTAAACAGCCAACAAAAGAATTCATGATATGCTTCAACACTCGCCGTGCCAGAGCTTTGGAACAGACTGCAAGGAGCTGATTGCAATGCTAAATGACCCCCAGGAGTGGCCAAGCTTTGCGACAGAACTGGAGAAGATAGAGACGTTGAAGATTTGTTTTCCGGACTTCAAAATCAACCATGTGCCAAGAGTGCGCAATCAGCTATCTGATTTTTTAGCTAAGACTGCTAGAAACTTTCGTAGGAAATTACTTTTCATTGGTTGTTCTATTCCGGTCTGGTTACCCAGACCACCTCAAGCTTGAGTAATAGAATGACCGTTTGACGTCCAAAAAAAAAAAAGGAATTCGTGATATAATATGAGGGAGAAACAACTGCTAGTTTTCATCCGTTGGCTCAATCTTTCGCTTCTATCTCTTTTGTTTTCATTCCGCGTTTAGCAAATGCTCATGCTATTCTTTAGCTAAATCAGTGTTGTATCACCTACGTTCTTCTACTCTCGAGTAGGTAAACATCGCTCTTAGTATAAGTTTGTTTTAATCAAAAAAATATATATATATAGTGCTTCCATATCATTTATATTTTCATGTATTCTATAAGAATGTCATTTCTAAATTTATAGAAGTAAATAGAAAATATCATCTATATTTTCATGTAAAAAAAATCCTTTACTTTTGAACTTGTGCCTAGGAAAGCCTTAAGAGAAATAAAATTTCACTAAATACTGAAAAATGACAGCCATAAAAACAATCTAGACAGAAAAGAAACAAAAATAGACAGAAGATGAAGTATATGTAAAAGTTCTTAAACAGCCAACAAAAGAATTCGTGATTTAATAAGAATCTATAGCGGGAAACTTAGGTCATGATTATCGCAGGTAAGTAGAAGGGTTTTTAGGTGGTGGACCCCATTTTTTTTATTAAAACCGGTGATAGAGGAGAGGAATTAAGGATCGACTTTGGTGAGATTTTTGAACTGTTTGCGGACTCCACTGACACGTGGTGGCCCGCGATTGATTTTTTTTTTAATTTTTTTTTTTTTTTAAATCAGAGAAAACAAAAAAGAAATTAAGAAACCCAAAATTCATACCTACCGATAATCATGGCCTAATACAAAATGTAGAAAGATAAAAGCTTCAAGTGGTGGTGGCTATTAGAATAAATTATGATGAATTTATTGTTCATCAGATTTTATACCAATTAGGTTAAAATTTTGTAAAATTATTGATACATAAATTTTCATTTCATTTTTTTCATTTTTCATATTTGATAAATAAACTTTCATTTAAATAATATTAAATAAAATTTTATTATTTTTTATCCATCAATCACCAATGAAATTAGTTTTTTTTTTAAATGAGAAGATAAGCTTAGCCATTTTGTTGATAAATCAAAGATAAATATCCCTTCTTAAGAAATTACAAGTTAAGTTAATATCCCTACTATACTCATAAATATCCCCTATAAGAGATTAATCTATATCCCGTGATAATAATGAAAATGTTGATATTGAATATCAACTAGACTAAAAAGAGACTGTAAACACAATTTGAATATATAACTTGATCAATCATATTTTCATCTATTCAAACAAAACGAGAAGAGAGAATCTAGAGGGATACGACTCCTATTTACATCTTTTACACCTTTTTGGTATGCGCCCATTCAACAGGATCAAATGGTATTCAACACTGAGTCGTTATAAAAAACGTTCGCTCCCACCGAATTTAATTTATATGAGAAAAGAAAACACTATTTCTTGCCTGCTTATCAAGAGGATCTGCACACACATTTCTTGATCTAAAAATATGAAATATGTTGAATTCCAAATAAACGCCAGCCAGTCAACAAGATTAACAATCATCTCCACATCAGATTATCTAAATATTTTGTAACATTTTTTTTTGGTTTTGAGCCATCAGTCTCTATGAACAATTTGGATTATAACAATAAAATGTTTTTGTTCTGCATAATTTAGATAACTAACCCCACATCAGATTATTTAAATATTTATCAATCTTAGTTATCTATATACAAAGTCGGTTTTATTCTCTCCACAAACCTCCAGATTAGTAAATAAATTATCATATTTCTGATATGTCAGCATGCCACAAAACATCATCAAAACATCATCTACACGAGAGTGATAAATGGGTTTGGCTGATTTGTTTCATTCATAATATATGATTTTTGTTTGAAGATTTTTTTTTATATAAATATCATTGAAAATATAATTTTAATTTAATTTTTGCAATTATAAAAAATAGATTAAATTTAATTAATTGCACCCTTTTGATAAAGTTAAAATTATCTAAATATATAAAGATAACTTATAGGAGTATTGTGAAATAACAAAAAAAAAACAAAACAAAAAGTTCTAAAATATGTTACACATTAAAAGAGAGAATAGAATATACTCGGTTATGTAAAATTGTTTATTTTGGTTATTTTGTTTTGTAGATTTTCAAGAAGAACGATTGAGGTTTTCAATGGAGAAACAGACATACTCCAAACTTTTCTTGCAAACTATTTTTCTCTTTGTGCCCTTTTATGATTTCGATATAGGAGTTCACATATTATATGTTCTTAATTACTTCATATTTGTTATAACCTATATTCTATAGTGATTAAGAGTATGGTGCATATCTCCACAAATGTATCTCATTAAAAGAAAATGATACAACTCAAAGAGTTGACTAGATTTTGACTCGCACGTTTGTGCAGATATTTTTTATTTTATAAATATATTTGATATTATTACAAATGTATTAAATATATATAATTTTTATTTTAGTGTTATATATTGTACAACTCTATAATATCTAATCAATTAATTTAGGATCATGTTTTTATCTACTATTAATAAGTCATAGTATGACCAATTAAAAAATTATTTAATATATCATATTTGATTATTTACATTAATAATAACTCAACAATAAATTTAACTTTTTTTAGTTATAATAATTTCTGTTGAGAAAGAATCTAACCAAAATATTACTAAAGATTTAAATATTTTTATAAAATAACACACTAATTAATTTTGTAATTAATAATATAATATTATTATAAATCAGTGCTAAATAAAATTTTATTTTAAAACACGAAAACAAAAATTATATACTATATATTTATAAATTTTATAATTATATTCTATATTATATAAAATAGAAGTGATTTATGAATTAAAAAGGAAAAAAAAATATATTAAATAAGTAATTTAACAAAAATTATTTTTTAAATTGTTTCATTTAAATAAATTATCACTTATCATTAAAATGAGTTAAATTCCTAAAATAATTAATTCTTTTATACAAAAATAAATTTACTAACATAGGTTAAACTTTTATATCTACAACTAGATGATATCTTTTTATTTATTTTGAAACTCTCAACAATATATTGTTTAAAAATGTTTATAAAAAAATATAATAGTATATAATAACTTTTTAGTTCATATAATATGTTATTAGAAAACTATAAAACTTTCCTTAAACATCATCTATTTTGAAACAAAGAAATTAATTTTTCAAGTAGTCCAACTATGACTTGTTAATAGTAGATAAAAATAGGATTTAAATTAATAGATTAGATTATTCGACAACAAATATCATAAAACGCGATGATTACAAAAAAAAAATTTATATCATAAAAACACGATGATTACAAAAAGATATAATTTAAGAAAAAAAGATTGTGGAAAGTGGAAACGAAGATCAAATAGACAAAAGGGAAGCGTCTAGTGTCACTAAAAGTAAAGAAAAACATCCATATCGATAGTGACTGTAACAGTTGTGTTAAGTATTGGACGAGTGTTTTTTTTCAAGTATTGGACGAGTTGAATATATTCGTGCTGATACTATATAAAATAATAATTAAAAATCAAGACAAGCGCAGACTATCTTTTGTTTCTTGTTCATTTTCCTTTGTTAATCCTATGAAAATGTTTTTTCATGCACGAATTTGCCTTGATACAATCATATAACTTGAATTTTTGTTGGGCTCTTGATTATTACATACGCACCACCTTTTGGCGATAGTGGTCTCATATATAATACGTCATGTGTGTGCGCGCGCATCAGTGCATTACATGCCCCTATGGTGTTTGGAGAGCTAGAAGATTCTATTCTAATCGCTAAAGTGAACTAAAGTTTGAAACCACGAATGGCTTCTTTCATCACATGACTTCTCTGCTTCTTCTAAAATCTAATGAATAAGATAATAATTCACATTCATGTTTTCAAAATTAGAACGTGAAGGGTAAAACAAAGAGAAAAATACAAATCGAATGGCGTGAAACTATAAGTCTAATTTATAACCCGAGACACGTGAATCTCCAAAAGTTCACAAAGCGAATAAGGATAAAAGGAAACATCTGCACCCAAAAGTTCTTTTTTAATTAAACACATATTTTATATATTTCCGCAAGATGTTTTCATCCTCTTTTGTTTGATTATATCTCTTTATATTTTGTCCCCAAATACAAATTAATAATGTAAATAATATACAATTATAACACTTGGGAAGACTTAAAATCATGTGGTATGTACGACAAGGTGGGTACCCCTACAAGGTTATCTCTCGTGTCTCTTCTACTTGCTTCCTTCTTTTGTCTCATTCAAGAACTTATTCAATGGCACGAGTTTCCATGCTTTTGCTTAAATATGTTCTCTGACAACTTAGTACTATTACTAAAAATATTTTGTAATAAGAAATTTCATAAGAAAATTAGACATATGAATCAAATTTATTCTTTAATTGCAAATTATTACAAGATAAATACATCAAAATATTTCATGCATTTGAATCATGGTCTTTCGTTATTCACATGCAGACATAATTACCATTTTAGTTTGCAGAATCTTAAAACTTTATTTATGTGGCTGACAAAAAAAAAGAATCATAAACTTATTGAAAAAATGTTTTCCAATTTGAAAAATACACTTAAATTATGTATCAACCGAAACTGTCAAATAGGTCATCAATATAGCGCTAGTTGTTCGTACCAAACTGCATTCAGATTTATATTTGGGTCGCTGGTTGGACTGTCGTCTACACGTCAGATATAGTAAGACCGACACGTTGTATATTTGGTACAATTATATGCATGATTTTTTTTCTTTTTTTTCTTATTAGGGGATGTTGGAGCTGAGCTCCAAACAATTTTCAGGGGTTGATACCGACTAGTAAGTAGTAGCTCAGTTTTACGTTTTGTTTTTAGATAAATCTTAAGGCATATATAGTTATATGTTTGTCTCTTTAAGAGGCATATATCTTTCCAGTACCGAGTATTTACGCTAATATGGACTATCTCTTTTGGAGAAAGAACATCATTGTTGAGCTAGATTTAGACATAGATCATTATCCCTGAATAATCTGGTACATTAAAGATGAATAGCTATATTCAGGTGGTTTGGTGAACAAGACAAGTTTGGTGAACAACACAGTTTTTCATATGATTAGTTTTAGGTTTTAAACAATTAAAGATGAATAGCTAGATTCAGGTGGTTTCTCAGGTTTGACAAGTTATGCTTTCTATAAATTATTACGAGTTTATAAATTTTAATTGTTCTTGAACTCAAACTTAAATTATAATCTATCAACTTCTGTTTGTTTAGATTATCTGTTGTCTAGATCTCAGATTTCAACTCTCGTTTGTTAATCATGAGAAAGTGTCGATTAATGTTATATTTGAATGTCGATCGATACATATTTCAAAACGTCAATCGATATCACTACCGTCACGTCGATCAATGTTTATTCTAGCAGGCTTTACAAGTGGGTTTGATAGGTTCTCTAGTCTCCTAGACCAACTTCCGTGTGTATCTAGTTAATTAGATCATACTAGTTTAGTTTCAGGTAATTAACCAAGCTTCCGCTTGCGCCAATTAATCCTAAGATCTAAGTTTAGGGTGATCAAGCATAGACTTAGCAGTAAGAACAAATAGATGAAGAACTATTTACGTTTCTAATTAATATTCATTTTAGCAATACATATATCAACTTTTGAAGAACCCTAAATCTAACAGTACGACTATTCAGACATATTCATAAGAAATATTATGAAGGTCTGAATAATACTCAATAATATAAATATGAAAAGCAAACAAAATAGAGTAATAGAACAAGGGAGTTTAAGATCTTCTCTTTTTATGTAGTTCAGATCTCTCTCTCCAATCCTAAGCTCTATTCCTCGTGTAGAAATTTCTGCCTCCAAAAGTATCTCTCTCTAAAAGTTTGTGTCTAGGTAAAACATAAAAAACCCTAATAATTAGCCTAACATGCGGCAAAAGACTTATGGTGCAAATCTTGAAACTTCCGGATAAAACTCATAATTTCCTTAAGTTGGCTTCGCGGTTGGCTTGCCGTCGATCGACGTTGATATTGATCCGTCGATCGATGTTTTCTTCAATAATCGACTCTTCTTTGATGTTTTCAGCAATGCTTTCATAAAATCTCCAAATTGCCCCAAAATCTCCAAATTGCCCCAAAATCATCACTTTACTCCAATAGGTACATGAACCTGTAATTACTCTACAAGACTCCAAAATGCATATAAAATACTCTAAAAACATATATACATCATTGGTAAAAGTGGATAAAATCTAAGACATATCATGTAGTCAAGGTCGTTCTAATATAGCGTAGAAGGGGTGAAATGCTTTGTTACTGCAAACACGGCCTTGAGTTGGAGGTTGCAGATTTTCACGATCAGTGACGCAGTTCCTAACGGTTGTACCATGACTCCGGTGTTGTTCCGTGAGTCGTTATGGGATCGGGATATCTGATTGTTTTGAAGGCTTCTAGTGAGAGGATGTTACTTGCACTCCCGGTGTTGATTAGAATATTCGAGAAGGTGGACCCTCCTAAGTCCAATTCAACGACTAGGACATCGTCGTGAGGTTTATCGAGTTTAATCATTTCATGTAAAATGATCTTATCCTTTTGGATCGGTTATCGTCGGAAATGGTGAGTCGTTTTCTGACAGATTGTTCTGTTTTGGCTCGGCCATCGCTTCTTATTTTAGCTGGTAGGCCGGTATAGTCGGGCTCCCAGCGATGTTTGGTTTCTCGGTTCTGGTCTAGTGAAACAGAAGTCGGTGATGCATGACTTTTCAAGGGTCCAAGATCAAATCAATGTAGTATAAAAGATTGTCGAACCAATCCTAAGTGATTATAAAGCAAAGGGAATGCAAGTTCATGCTTAAGCTAAGTGCGATCCGGTTTTAAAGATGGTATCAACTAAGAACTAATAAGCTAATGCAATAAAGTAATGATCTTTCTTTCTCAATTTGAAGCAAGAGGACTCATGGGGCTAGGCATTTGATCTCGGGTGATGTAGATCCAATCTAAGGGTGGCAAGGTATCAATCAAACACTTTCCTTATGCCTAGACACTAAGCTAAACAAGCTCTATCTCTAGATGAATGTTCTTTTGGTAAAGCAACTCAAGCATCTAATCTCTTAGGTTGAATGTTACTAAAGCAAACATGGAGAACAAGTCCAATAGCAATCTTAACTCCTTTAGCAACTAATCTCTTAGGTAAAGCAAGCTAAAAGCATTGAAGAGTTGGTTCAGGCATTTCATCATACACCTTGTG